>NC_051044.1:30192294-30507925 GCF_904848185.1 Acanthopagrus latus | reverse complement strand
ACGAGAGAGAACGAGAGAGAACTGAACGAGAGAGAAACTGAACGAGAGAGAACGAGAGAGAACTGAACGACGAGAGAACTGAACGAGAGAGAACGAGAGAGAACTGAACGAGAGAGAACTGAACGAGAGAGAACGAGAGAGAACGGAACGAGGAGAGAAACTGAACGAGAGAGAACGAGAGAGAACTGAACGAGAGAGAAGTGAACGAGAGTGAACGAGAGAGAACTGAACGAGAGAGAACGAGAGAGAACTGAACGAGAGAGAACTGAACGAGAGAGAACGAGAGAGAACTGAACGAGAGAGAACTGAACGATTGACAACGAGAGAGAACTGAACGAGAGAGAACGAGAGAGAACTGAACGAGAGAGAACTGAACGAGAGAGAACGAGAGAGAACTGAACGAGAGAGAACTAAAAGATGAGAACGAGAGAGAACTGAACGAGAGAGAACTAAAAGATGAGAACGAGAGAGAACTGAACGAGAGAGAACTGAACGAGAGAGAACTGAACGAGAGTGAACTAAAAGATGAGAACGAGGAGAGAACTGAACGAGAGAGAACTAAAAGATAGAACGAGAGAGAACTGAACGATATAGAAATAATAGATGAGAACGAGATAGAACTGAACGAGAGATAACTAACAGATGAGAACGAGAGAGAACTGAACGAGAGAGAACTAAAAGATGAGAACGAGAGAGAACTGAACGAGAGAGAACTAAAAGATGAGAACGAGAGAGAACTGAACGAGAGAGAACTAAAAGATGAGAACGAGAGAGAACTAAAAGATGAGAACGAGAGAGAAATGAACGAGAGAGAACTAAAAGATGAGAACGAGAGAGAACTGAACGAGAGAGAACTAAAAGATGAGAACGAGAGAGAACTGAAGGAGAGAGAACTAAAAGATGAGAACGAGAGAGAACTGAACGAGAGAGAACTAAAAGATGAGAACGAGAGAGAGCTGAACGAGAGAGAACTAAAAGATGGGAACGAGAGAGAGCTGAACGAGAGAGAACTAAAAGATGAGAACGAGAGAGAACTGAACGAGAGAGAACTAAAAGATGAGAACTGAACGAGAGAGAACTGAACGAGAGAGAACTAAAAGATGAGAACTGAACGAGAGAGAACTGAACGAGAGAGAACTAAAAGATGAGAACTGAACGAGAGAGAACTGAACGAGAGAGAACTAAAAGATGAGAACTGAACGAGAGAGAACGAGAGAGAACTGAACGAGAGAGAACTGAACGAGAGAGAACGTTAGTGAACTGAACGTCAGAGAACTGAACGAGAGAGAACTGAACGAGAGAGAACTGAACGAGAGAGAACTGAACGAGAGAGAACGAGAGAGAACTGAACGTGAGAACGAGAGAGAACTGAACGAGAGAGAACTAAAATATAATAACGAGAGAGAACTGAACGAGAGAGACATAAAAGAGGAGACAGAGAGAAAACAGAACGAGAGAGAACTGAACGAGAAGACTGAGAACTGAACGAGAGAGAACTGAACGAGAGAGAACTAAGATGAGAACTGAACGAGAGAGAACTGAACGAGAGAGAACTAAAAGATGAGAACTGAACGAGAGAGAACTGAACGAGAGAGAACTAAAAGATGAGAACTGAACGAGAGAGAACTGAACGAGAGAGAACGAGAGAGAACTGAACGAGAGAGAACTGAACGAGAGAGAACGAGAGAGAACTGAACGAGAGAGAACTGAACGAGAGAGAACTGAACGAGAGAGAACGAGAGAGAACTGAACGAGAGAGAACTGAACGAGAGAGAACGAGAGAGAACTGAACGAGAGAGAACTGAACGAGAGAGAACGAGAGAGAACAGAACGAGAGAGAACTGAACGAGAGAGAACTGAACGAGAGAGAACGAGAGAGAACTGAACGAGAGAGAACTGAACGAGAGAGAACGAGAGAGAACTGAACGAGAGAGAACTGAACGAGAGAGAACTAGAGAGAACTGAACGAGAGACTGACGAGAGAGATGAGAGAACTGAACGAGAGAGAACGAGAGAGAACTGAACGAGAGAGAACTGAACGAGAGAGAACGAGAGAGAACTGAACGAGAGAGAACTGAACGAGAGAGAACGAGAGAGAACTGAACGAGAGAGAACTGAACGAGAGAGAACTGAACGAGAGAGAACGAGAGAGAACTGAACGAGAGAGAACGAGAGAGAACTGAACGAGAGAGAACGAGAGAGAACTGAACGAGAGAGAACTGAACGAGAGAGAACGAGAGAGAACTGAACGAGAGAGAACTGAACGAGAGAGAACTGAACGAGAGAGAACGAGAGAGAACTGAACGAGAGAGAACGAGAGAGAACTGAACGAGAGAGAACTGAACGAGAGAGAACGAGAGAGAACGAGAGAGAACTAAAAGATGAGAACGAGAGAGAACTGAACGAGAGAGAACTAAAAGATGAGAACGAGAGAGAACTGAACGAGAGAGAACTGAACGAGAGAGAACGAGAGAGAACTGAACGAGAGAGAACTGAACGAGAGAGAACGAGAGCGACGTGAACGAGAGAGAACTGAACGAGAGAGAACGAGAGAGAACTGAACGAGAGAGAACTGAACGAGAGAGAACGAGAGAGAACTGAACGAGAGAGAACTGAACGAGAGAGAACGAGAGAGAACTGAACGAGAGAGAACTGAACGAGAGAGAACGAGAGAGAACTGAACGAGAGAGAACTGAACGAGAGAGAACGAGAGAGAACTGAACGAGAGAGAACTGAACGAGAGAGAACTGAACGAGAGAGAACTGAACGAGAGAGAACGAGAGAGAACTGAACGAGAGAGAACTGAACGAGAGAGAACGAGAGAGAACTGAACGAGAGAGAACTGAACGAGAGAGAACGAGAGAGAACTGAACGAGAGAGAACTGAACGAGAGAGAACGAGAGAGAACTGAACGAGAGAGAACTGAACGAGAGAGAACGAGAGAGAACTGAACGAGAGAGAACTGAACGAGAGAGAACTGAACGAGAGAGAACTGAACGAGAGAGAACGAGAGTGTAGTGAACGAGAGAGAACTGAACGAGAGAGAACGAGAGAGAACTGAACGAGAGAGAACTGAACGAGAGAGAACTGTACGAGAGAGAACGAGAGAGAACTGAACGAGAGAGAACTGAACGAGAGAGAACGAGAGAGAACTGAACGAGAGAGAACTAAAAGATGAGAACGAGAGAGAACTGAACGAGAGAGAACTAAAAGATGAGAACGAGAGAGAACTGAACGAGAGAGAACTAAAAGATGAGAACGAGAGAGAACTGAACGAGAGAGAACTAAAAGATGAGAACGAGAGAGAACTGAACGAGAGAGAACTAAAAGATGAGAACGAGAGAGAACTGAACGAGAGAGAACTAAAAGATGAGAACGAGAGAGAACTGAACGAGAGAGAACTGAACGAGAGAGAACGAGAGAGAACTGAACGAGAGAGAACTGAACGAGAGAGAACGAGAGAGAACTGAACGAGAGAGAACTGAACGAGAGAGAACGAGAGAGAACTGAACGAGAGAGAACTGAACGAGAGAGAACGAGAGAGAACTGAACGAGAGAGAAGAGAACGAGAGAGAACTGAACGAGAGAGAACTGAACGAGAGAGAACGAGAGAGAACTGAACGAGAGAGAACTGAACGAGAGAGAACGAGAGAGAACTGAACGAGAGAGAACTGAACGAGAGAGAACGAGAGAGAACTGAACGAGAGAGAACTGAACGAGAGAGAACGAGAGAGAACTGAACGAGAGAGAACTGAACGAGAGAGAACGAGAGAGAACTGAACGAGAGAGAACTGAACGAGAGAGAACGAGAGAGAACTGAACGAGAGAGAACTAAAAGATGAGAACGAGAGAGAACTGAACGAGAGAGAACTAAAAGATGAGAACGAGAGAGAACTGAACGAGAGAGAACTAAAAGATGAGAACGAGAGAGAACTGAACGAGAGAGAACTAAAAGATGAGAACGAGAGAGAACTGAACGAGAGAGAACTAAAAGATGAGAACTGAACGAGAGAGAACTGAACGAGAGAGAACTAAAAGATGAGAACTGAACGAGAGAGAACTGAACGAGAGAGAACTAAAAGATGAGAACGAGAGAGAACTGAACGAGAGAGAACTAAAAGATGAGAACGAGAGAGAACTGAACGAGAGAGAACTAAAAGATGAGAACGAGAGAGAACTGAACGAGAGAGAACTAAAAGATGAGAACGAGAGAGAACTGAACGAGAGAGAACTAAAAGATGAGAACGAGAGAGAACTGAACGAGAGAGAACTGAACGAGAGAGAACGAGAGAGAACTGAACGAGAGAGAACTGAACGAGAGAGAACGAGAGAGAACTGAACGAGAGAGAACTGAACGAGAGAGAACGAGAGAGAACTGAACGAGAGAGAACTGAACGAGAGAGAACGAGAGAGAACTGAACGAGAGAGAACTGAACGAGAGAGAACGAGAGAGAACTGAACGAGAGAGAAGAGAACGAGAGAGAACTGAACGAGAGAGAACGAGAGAGAACTGAACGAGAGAGAACTGAACGAGAGAGAACGAGAGAGAACTGAACGAGAGAGAACTGAACGAGAGAGAACGAGAGAGAACTGAACTAGAGAGAACTGAACGAGAGAGAACGAGAGAGAACTGAACGAGAGAGAACTGAACGAGAGAGAACGAGAGAGAACTGAACGAGAGAGAACTGAACGAGAGAGAACGAGAGAGAACTGAACGAGAGAGAACTGAACGAGAGAGAACGAGAGAGATCTGAACGAGAGAGAAGAGAACGAGAGAGAACTGAACGAGAGAGAACTGAACGAGAGAGAACTGAACGAGAGAGAACTGAACGAGAGAGAACGAGAGAGAACTGAACGAGAGAGAACTGAAAGATGAGAACTGAACGAGAGAGAACTAAAAGATGAGAACTGAACGAGAGAGAACTGAACGAGAGAGAACTAAAAGATGAGAACTGAACGAGAGAGAACTGAACGAGAGAGAACTAAAAGATGAGAACTGAACGAGAGAGAACTGAACGAGAGAGAACTAAAAGATGAGAACTGAACGAGAGAGAACTGAACGAGAGAGAACTAAAAGATGAGAACTGAACGAGAGAGAACTAAAAGATGAGAACTGAACGAGAGAGAACTGAACGAGAGAGAACTAAAAGATGAGAACTGAACGAGAGAGAACTGAACGAGAGAGAACTAAAAGATGAGAACTGAACGAGAGAGAACTGAACGAGAGAGAACGAGAGAGAACTGAACGAGAGAGAACTGAACGAGAGAGAACTGAACGAGAGAGAACGAGAGAGAACTGAACGAGAGAGAACTGAACGAGAGAGAACGAGAGAGAACTGAACGAGAGAGAACTGAACGACAGAGAACGAGAGAGAACGAGAGAGAACTGAACGAGAGAGAACTGAACGAGAGAGAACTGAACGAGAGAGAACGAGAGAGAACTGAACGAGAGAGAACTGAACGAGAGAGAACGAGAGAGAACTGAACGAGAGAGAACTGAACGAGAGAGAACGAGAGAGAACTGAACGAGAGAGAACGAGAGAGAACTGAACGAGAGAGAACTGAACGAGAGAGAACGAGAGAGAACTGAACGAGAGAGAACGAGAGAGAACTGAACGAGAGAGAACTGAACGAGAGAGAACGAGAGAGAACTGAACGAGAGAGAACGAGAGAGAACTGAACGAGAGAGAACTGAACGAGAGAGAACTGAACGAGAGAGAACGAGAGAGAACGAGAGAGAACTGAACGAGAGAGAACTGAACGAGAGAGAACGAGAGAGAACTGAACGAGAGAGAACTGAACGAGAGAGAACGAGAGTGAACTGAACGAGAGAGAACTGAACGAGAGAGAACGAGAGAGAACTGAACGAGAGAGAACTGAACGAGAGAGAACGAGAGAGAACTGAACGAGAGAGAACGAGAGAGAACTGAACGAGAGAGAACTGAACGAGAGAGAACGAGAGAGAACTGAACGAGAGAGAACTGAACGAGAGAGAACGAGAGAGAACTGAACGAGAGAGAACTGAACGAGAGAGAACGAGAGAGAACGAGAGAGAACTAAAAGATGAGAACGAGAGAGAACTGAACGAGAGAGAACTAAAAGATGAGAACGAGAGAGAACTGAACGAGAGAGAACTAAAAGATGAGAACGAGAGAGAACTGAACTAGAGAGAACTAAAAGATGAGAACGAGAGAGAACTGAACAAGAGAGAACTAAAAGATGAGAACGAGAGAGAACTGAACGAGAGAGAACTAAAAGATGAGAACGAGAGAGAACTGAACGAGAGAGAATTAAAAGATGAGAACGAGAGAGAACTGAACGAGAGAGAACTAAAAGATGAGAACGAGAGAGAACTGAACGAGAGAGAACTAAAAGATGAGAACGAGAGAGAACTGAACGAGAGAGAACTAAAAGATGAGAACGAGAGAGAACTGAACGAGAGAGAACTAAAAGATGAGAACGAGAGAGAACTGAACGAGAGAGAACTAAAAGATGAGAACGAGAGAGAACTGAACGAGAGAGAACTAAAAGATGAGAACGAGAGAGAACTGAACGAGAGAGAACTGAACGAGAGAGAACGAGAGAGAACTGAACGAGAGAGAACTGAACGAGAGAGAACGAGAGAGAACTGAACGAGAGAGAACTGAACGAGAGAGAACGAGAGAGAACGAGAGAGAACTGAACGAGAGAGAACGAGAGAGAACTGAACGAGAGAGAACTGAACGAGAGAGAACTGAACGAGAGAGAATGAGAGAGAACTGAACGAGAGAGAACTGAACGAGAGAGAACGAGAGAGAACTGAACGAGAGAGAACTGAACGAGAGAGAACGAGAGAGAACTGAACGAGAGAGAACGAGAGAGAACTGAACGAGAGAGAACGAGAGAGAACTGAACGAGAGAGAACTGAACGAGAGAGAACTGAACGAGAGAGAACGAGAGAGAACGAGAGAGAACTGAACGAGAGAGAACTGAACGAGAGAGAACGAGAGAGAACTGAACGAGAGAGAACTGAACGAGAGAGAACGAGAGAGAACTGAACGAGAGAGAACTGAACGAGAGAGAACGAGAGAGAACTGAACGAGAGAGAACTGAACGAGAGAGAACGAGAGAGAACTGAACGAGAGAGAACTGAACGAGAGAGAACGAGAGAGAACTGAACGAGAGAGAACGAGAGAGAACTGAACGAGAGAGAACTGAACGAGAGAGAACGAGAGAGAACTGAACGAGAGAGAACTGAACGAGAGAGAACGAGAGAGAACTGAACGAGAGAGAACTGAACGAGAGAGAACGAGAGAGAACGAGAGAGAACTAAAAGATGAGAACGAGAGAGAACTGAACGAGAGAGAACTAAAAGATGAGAACGAGAGAGAACTGAACTAGAGAGAACTAAAAGATGAGAACGAGAGAGAACTGAACGAGAGAGAACTAAAAGATGAGAACGAGAGAGAACTGAACGAGAGAGAACGAGAGAGAACGAGAGAGAACTGAACGAGAGAGAACGAGAGAGAACTGAACGAGAGAGAACTGAACGAGAGAGAACTGAACGAGAGAGAACGAGAGAGAACTGAACGAGAGAGAACGAGAGAGAACTGAACGAGAGAGAACTGAACGAGAGAGAACGAGAGAGAACTGAACGAGAGAGAACGAGAGAGAACTGAACGAGAGAGAACTGAACGAGAGAGAACTGAACGAGAGAGAACGAGAGAGAACTGAACGAGAGAGAACTGAACGAGAGAGAACGAGAGAGAACTGAACGAGAGAGAACGAGAGAGAATTGAACGAGAGAGAACTGAACGAGAGAGAACGAGAGAGAACTGAACGAGAGAGAACGAGAGAGAACTGAACGAGAGAGAACTGAACGAGAGTGAACGAGAGAGAACTGAACGAGAGAGAACTGAACGAGAGAGAACGAGAGAGAACTGAACGAGAGAGAACTGAACGAGAGAGAACGAGAGAGAACTGAAAGAGAGAGAACTGAACGAGAGAGAACGAGAGAGAACTGAACGAGAGAGAACTGAACGAGAGAGAACTGAACGAGAGAGAACGAGAGAGAACTGAACGAGAGAGAACTGAACGAGAGAGAACTGAACGAGAGAGAACGAGAGAGAACTGAACGAGAGAGAACGAGAGAGAACTGAACGAGAGAACTGAACGAGAGAGAACGAGAGAGAACTGAACGAGAGAGAAATGAACGAGAGAGAACGAGAGAGAACTGAACGAGAGAGAACTGAACGAGAGAGAACGAGAGAGAACTGAACGAGAGAGAACTGAACGAGAGAGAACGAGAGAGAACTGAACGAGAGAGAACGAGAGAGAACTGAACGAGAGAGAACTGAACGAGAGAGAACGAGAGAGAACTGAACGAGAGAGAACTGAACGAGAGAGAACGAGAGAGAACTGAACGAGAGAGAACTGAACGAGAGAGAACGAGAGAGAACTGAACGAGAGAGAACTGAACGAGAGAGAACGAGAGAGAACTGAACGAGAGAGAACTGAACGAGAGAGAACTGAACGAGAGAGAACTGAACGAGAGAGAACGAGAGAGAACTGAACGAGAGAGAACGAGAGAGAACTGAACGAGAGAGAACTGAACGAGAGAGAACGAGAGAGAACTGAACGAGAGAGAACTGAACGAGAGAGAACGAGAGAGAACTGAACGAGAGAGAACTGAACGAGAGAGAACGAGAGAGAACTGAACGAGAGAGAACTGAACGAGAGAGAACGAGAGAGAACTGAACGAGAGAGAACTAAAAGATGAGAACGAGAGAGAACTGAACGAGAGAGAACTGAACGAGAGAGAACTGAACGAGAGAGAACGAGAGAGAACTGAACGAGAGAGAACTGAACGAGAGAGAACGAGAGAGAACTGAACGAGAGAGAACTGAACGAGAGAGAACGAGAGAGAACTGAACGAGAGAGAACGAGAGAGAACTGAACGAGAGAGAACTGAACGAGAGAGAACGAGAGAGAACTGAACGAGAGAGAACGAGAGAGAACTGAACGAGAGAGAACTGAACGAGAGAGAACTGAACGAGAGAGAACGAGAGAGAACTGAACGAGAGAGAACTGAACGAGAGAGAACTGAACGAGAGAGAACTGAACGAGAGAGAACGAGAGAGAACGAGAGAGAACTGAACGAGAGAGAACTGAACGAGAGAGAACGAGAGAGAACTGAACGAGAGAGAACTGAACGAGAGAGAACGAGAGAGAACTGAACGAGAGAGAACTGAACGAGAGAGAACGAGAGAGAACTGAACGAGAGAGAACTGAACGAGAGAGAACGAGAGAGAACTGAACGAGAGAGAACGAGAGAGAACTGAACGAGAGAGAACTGAACGAGAGAGAACGAGAGAGAACTGAACGAGAGAGAACTGAACGAGAGAGAACGAGAGAGAACTGAACGAGAGAGAACTGAACGAGAGAGAACTGAACGAGAGAGAACGAGAGAGAACGAGAGAGAACTAAAAGATGAGAACGAGAGAGAACTGAACGAGAGAGAACTAAAAGATGAGAACGAGAGAGAACTGAACGAGAGAGAACTAAAAGATGAGAACGAGAGAGAACTGAACTAGAGAGAACTAAAAGATGAGAACGAGAGAGAACTGAACGAGAGAGAACTAAAAGATGAGAACGAGAGAGAACTGAACGAGAGAGAACTAAAAGATGAGAACGAGAGAGAACTGAACGAGAGAGAATTAAAAGATGAGAACGAGAGAGAACTGAACGAGAGAGAACTAAAAGATGAGAACGAGAGAGAACTGAACGAGAGAGAACTAAAAGATGAGAACGAGAGAGAACTGAACGAGAGAGAACTAAAAGATGAGAACGAGAGAGAACTGAACGAGAGAGAACTAAAAGATGAGAACGAGAGAGAACTGAACGAGAGAGAACTAAAAGATGAGAACGAGAGAGAACTGAACGAGAGAGAACTAAAAGATGAGAACGAGAGAGAACTGAACGAGAGAGAACTGAACGAGAGAGAACGAGAGAGAACTGAACGAGAGAGAACTGAACGAGAGAGAACGAGAGAGAACGAGAGAGAACTGAACGAGAGAGAACGAGAGAGAACTGAACGAGAGAGAACTGAACGAGAGAGAACTGAACGAGAGAGAACGAGAGAGAACTGAACGAGAGAGAACTGAACGAGAGAGAACTGAACGAGAGAGAACGAGAGAGAACTGAACGAGAGAGAACTGAACGAGAGAGAACGAGAGAGAACTGAACGAGAGAGAACGAGAGAGAACTGAACGAGAGAGAACTGAACGAGAGAGAACGAGAGAGAACTGAACGAGAGAGAACGAGAGAGAACTGAACGAGAGAGAACTGAACGAGAGAGAACTGAACGAAAGAGAACGAGAGAGAACGAGAGAGAACTGAACGAGAGAGAACTGAACGAGAGAGAACGAGAGAGAACTGAACGAGAGAGAACTGAACGAGAGAGAACGAGAGAGAACTGAACGAGAGAGAACTGAACGAGAGAGAACGAGAGAGAACTGAACGAGAGAGAACTGAACGAGAGAGAACGAGAGAGAACTGAACGAGAGAGAACTGAACGAGAGAGAACGAGAGAGAACTGAACGAGAGAGAACGAGAGAGAACTGAACGAGAGAGAACTGAACGAGAGAGAACGAGAGAGAACTGAACGAGAGAGAACTGAACGAGAGAGAACGAGAGAGAACTGAACGAGAGAGAACGAGAGAGAACGAGAGAGAACTAAAAGATGAGAACGAGAGAGAACTGAACGAGAGAGAACTAAAAGATGAGAACGAGAGAGAACTGAACGAGAGAGAACTAAAAGATGAGAACGAGAGAGAACTGAACGAGAGAGAACTAAAAGATGAGAACGAGAGAGAACTGAACTAGAGAGAACTAAAAGATGAGAACGAGAGAGAACTGAACGAGAGAGAACTAAAAGATGAGAACGAGAGAGAACTGAACGAGAGAGAATTAAAAGATGAGAACGAGAGAGAACTGAACGAGAGAGAACTAAAAGATGAGAACGAGAGAGAACTGAACGAGAGAGAACTAAAAGATGAGAACGAGAGAGAACTGAACGAGAGAGAACTAAAAGATGAGAACGAGAGAGAACTGAACGAGAGAGAACTAAAAGATGAGAACGAGAGAGAACTGAACGAGAGAGAACTAAAAGATGAGAACGAGAGAGAACTGAACGAGAGAGAACTAAAAGATGAGAACGAGAGAGAACTGAACGAGAGAGAACTGAACGAGAGAGAACGAGAGAGAACTGAACGAGAGAGAACTGAACGAGAGAGAACGAGAGAGAACTGAACGAGAGAGAACTGAACGAGAGAGAACGAGAGAGAACGAGAGAGAACTGAACGAGAGAGAACGAGAGAGAACTGAACGAGAGAGAACTGAACGAGAGAGAACTGAACGAGAGAGAACGAGAGAGAACTGAACGAGAGAGAACTGAACGAGAGAGAACGAGAGAGAACTGAACGAGAGAGAACGAGAGAGAATTGAACGAGAGAGAACTGAACGAGAGAGAACGAGAGAGAACTGAACGAGAGAGAACGAGAGAGAACTGAACGAGAGAGAACTGAACGAGAGTGAACGAGAGAGAACTGAACGAGAGAGAACTGAACGAGAGAGAACTGAACGAGAGAGAACGAGAGAGAACTGAACGAGAGAGAACTGAACGAGAGAGAACGAGAGAGAACTGAACGAGAGAGAACTGAACGAGAGAGAACGAGAGAGAACTGAACGAGAGAGAACTGAACGAGAGAGAACGAGAGAGAACTGAACGAGAGAGAACTGAACGAGAGAGAACTGAACGAGAGAGAACTGAACGAGAGAGAACGAGAGAGAACTGAACGAGAGAACTGAACGAGAGAGAACGAGAGAGAACTGAACGAGAGAGAAATGAACGAGAGAGAACGAGAGAGAACTGAACGAGAGAGAACTGAACGAGAGAGAACTGAACGAGAGAGAACGAGAGAGAACTGAACGAGAGAGAACTGAACGAGAGAGAACGAGAGAGAACTGAACGAGAGAGAACGAGAGAGAACTGAACGAGAGAGAACTGAACGAGAGAGAACGAGAGAGAACTGAACGAGAGAGAACTGAACGAGAGAGAACGAGAGAGAACTGAACGAGAGAGAACTGAACGAGAGAGGACTGAACGAGAGAGAACTGAACGAGAGAGAACGAGAGAGAACTGAACGAGAGAGAACTGAACGAGAGAGAACGAGAGAGAACTGAACGAGAGAGAACTGAACGAGAGAGAACGAGAGAGAAGTGAACGAGAGAGAAGTGAACGAGAGAGAACTGAACGAGAGAGAACGAGAGAGAACTGAACGAGAGAGAACTGAACGAGAGAGAACTGAACGAGAGAGAACGAGAGAGAACGAGAGAGAACGAGAGAGAACTAAAAGATGAGAACGAGAGAGAACTGAACGAGAGAGAACTAAAAGATGAGAACGAGAGAGAACTGAACGAGAGAGAACTAAAAGATGAGAACGAGAGAGAACTGAACGAGAGAGAACTAAAAGATGAGAACGAGAGAGAACTGAACGAGAGAGAACTAAAAGATGAGAACGAGAGAGAACTGAACGAGAGAGAACTGAACGAGAGAGAACGAGAGAGAACGAGAGAGAACTGAACGAGAGAGAACGAGAGAGAACTGAACGAGAGAGAACTGAACGAGAGAGAACGAGAGAGAACTGAACGAGAGAGAACTGAACGAGAGAGAACGAGAGAGAACGAGAGAGAACTGAACGAGAGAGAACGAGAGAGAACTGAACGAGAGAGAACTGAACGAGAGAGAACGAGAGAGAACGAGAGAGAACTGAACGAGAGAGAACTGAACGAGAGAGAACGAGAGAGAACTGAACGAGAGAGAACGAGAGAGAACTGAACGAGAGAGAACGAGAGAGAACTGAACGAGAGAGAACTGAACGAGAGAGAACTGAACGAGAGAGAACGAGAGAGAACTGAACGAGAGAGAACTGAACGAGAGAGAACGAGAGAGAACTGAACGAGAGACAACTGAACGAGAGACAACTGAACGAGAGAGAACGAGAGAGAACTGAACGAGAGAGAACTGAACGAGAGAGAACGAGAGAGAACTGAACGAGAGAGAACTGAACGAGAGAGAACGAGAGAGAACTGAACGAGAGAGAACTGAACGAGAGAGAACTGAACGAGAGAGAACGAGAGAGAACTGAACGAGAGAGAACTGAACGAGAGAGAACGAGAGAGAACTGAACGAGAGAGAACTGAACGAGAGAGAACGAGAGAGAACTGAACGAGAGAGAACTGAACGAGAGAGAACGAGAGAGAACTGAACGAGAGAGAACTGAACGAGAGTGAACGAGAGAGAACTGAACGAGAGAGAACTGAACGAGAGAGAACGAGAGAGAACTGAACGAGAGAGAACTGAACGAGAGAGAACTGAACGAGAGAGAACGAGAGAGAACTGAACGAGAGAGAACTGAACGAGAGAGAACGAGAGAGAACTGAACGAGAGAGAACTGAACGAGAGAGAACGAGAGAGAACTGAACGAGAGAGAACTGAACGAGAGAGAACGAGAGAGAACTGAACGAGAGAGAACTGAACGAGAGAGAACGAGAGAGAACTGAACGATGAGAACGAGAGAGAACTGAACGATGAGAACGAGAGAGAACTGAACGATGAGAACGAGTCACATAAATCAACTTTTTTCTTGTACAGGTTTTCATTCATTTTTTATTTTTTTTTAAACAAAATTAGGTATTTCCCTGGTGTTGTCTGTAATCAGGCCACTGCTTTTCAGATACTGAGTGGTGTCTTTGCGCGTGGTAGCGGTGCTTTGCCTGTGCTGTGGCCGCAAATAGTTCCAGATATAAATTGGTCTAGTAAATCCCTTTGTGTTAATTTGCATTTATATGTGTACTCGATATGAATGTATAGGTCACGAGAAATAATTACAAAAAATCTTGAGTTATTTGATTCACTTTTGCAACGACATGCTAGCTGGACACTCCGGATTACAGCGACTACGCTAAGCTAAAGCTAACCGCGGCGTTTCTAGATTAGGACAATGGCTGGGTCGGCTAAAAAACGCTTTGGCTCACTCATCCAACTCTAGGGACTGCGGGGAGTGACTCAATTTCACCTAGGGGTGGCGTACTCCTTTAAAACGGCTTGCCATGGGGGGGTGGCATTGGAGACCCATCCAAGATGGCGGCCGCGCTGACACGTCAGCTCCAATAAGCAGCGTCAGTCTATGAGGCGTCTACGTATATTATGTCTATGTGCGCAACTGCTCTGCAGCCAACTTGCTCCCGCGATAGCTTAAGGTCATGTGACACCGGATGCCGAGTAGAAACCTGTTATTTGAATTACATTAAGCAAACGCGGAAGTACGAAGCAGTAAACTCTCTTGCTTTCCTCGTAGTCCTCTGGATGTGCCTGTGCGTCGTGTCTTCACGTGTTCCAGTCTGACTCCCTCAGACTCCGACAGATTCACAACCTCAGACATGGTTCCGTGTATCGACACATGGCAGCTCTCAGCCATGAACCAAAAAAATTTTACTAAAAACTGACGATGCCTGAAGAGAAACCTTGGCTAGTTTCTTTCGAAATTATTCCAACTCCTGCATTATCCACAGCTAGCAACCTGTTGTCAGTCCCTGTCAGGGGGAGAGGCGTTCTGCAACCTCCTTCGGTTTGATTTCATCCAGTACTTCGCTCTTTTTAAAAGTCACTTTTGAGTTTCCGAATCTGCCGAAAGACGCTAACCATGGGTGTCCAAGGTTTCCACGAATATATTGAAAAGCACTGCCCCAGCGCTGTGGTGTCGGTGGAACTCCAGAAGCTTGCCCGGGGTAGTATGGTTGGAGGTGGCCGGCCGAGACCCCCCCCCGAGTCCGTTAAGATTGCTGGTGGACGCGGAGAACTGTCTTCACCGGCTCTACGGAGGCTTCTACACCGACTGGGTCAGCAGGGGCCAGTGAAATCACATGCTGGGCTACCTGGCCGCCCTATCTGAGGCCTGCTTCAAAGGCAACATTGAGCTCCTGGTTTGCTTCAGTGGCGCCCTGGAGAAAGGCCTGTTACACCCGCAAACGTAATAACTGCCCACAAACGTAATAAACCACAAACGTAATACAAATCTGCAGCTTTGAATGTAATAATCCCGCAAATGTAATAAATTTCCCACAAACGTAAAAAAATTTGCCTACTGCAAACGTAATACTGAATTTCCTGCAAATGTAATAACTATTACATTTGCAGGAAATTATTACATATGTGGGAAAGTGAAAATCTGTAAATGTAATAACTTCCCACAAATGTAATATGAGACAAAATAATGATCTTTGTGGTTGTTGTTGTTTATTTGTTTACTTATAAACCTGCCAATAGTGACTGAATGTTGACAAGCAACCTGCAGGTCAGGTGGGGCAGGTCAGAAAGTGACAGAGCAGTGTTCTAAGTTATTAATAACACACACACACACACACACACACACACACACACAGGTCATGCTCATAATTTTAAGAGCTATGGCTACAAGCCTATGCTGGTGGCTTATGAGAGCCGATGTTTGAACCATTTAAGCTAGAAGATCCGTGGTTTGCGTCCCGGTTAGGACGCCTGGGATCTTTCTGTGTGGAGTTTGTATGTTCTCCCTGTGCAGCGTAGGTTTTCACCGGGTACTCCGGCTTCCTCCCACAGTCCAAAAACATACTGAGGTTAATTGATTATTCTAAATTGTCCGTAGGTGTGAATGAGAGTGTGCCTGGTTGTTTGTCTCTATGTGTAGCCCTGTGATAGACTGGCGACCTGTCCAGGGTGTCCCCTGCCTTCGCCCTAAGTCAGCTGGGATACGCTCCAGCCCCCCCGCGACCCTGCAGAGGATTAAGCGGCGTACATATAATGTACAGATAATGGATGGATGGATGGATATCAAAAGCCAAAAACTTGAATAGATAGTCCATTCTTTGAAGTACGCCTAATGAAAACATTTGTCAAGATTTAAGACTGGTCCATGTTCTTTTTGATAGTAACATGGACCAAGACTGTCTGAACACTGACAATTAAAGTCTTGCAAATAAATAATGACTGTAACTTAAATTAATCTACCATTGTGAATGCAGGAAAGTGAGAATTGCCATGTAGGCTACCGTAAGTAACAGAAAAATTCCCAATGTTACATTATGTTACATTATTTTAAATAAACGGCCTTTCAATTAAGTGTGATGTAATTGTTGATGATTTGTTGCTGCAAATAAATGAATGAATGGGTATGCACCACCACTCTGCCAATCAGAACAAAGAAGACGCACTGACAGGCTACAACTTTGGCAGAACTTTTCACCCCTTTCCCGGTAAGTCAGCATGATGTATTTTGTATCGATGAATTCATTGAAATCTCAAGATATATGATGGTTTCGCAGTAGTTTTAAAGCTCAGTCCGCTATATTGTCAAAAGTGTCCCTCTTGTATTTTTTTCCTCTTATGTAGCATGATACTCCAACATAATTAGCTGCACCACATGCCAGCTTAAATAAAGGTCTATAGTCACTTCGCGGTAAAACAGCAACAACTTTTCACTCCTTACCCGGTCAGCAAGCATGATGTATTTGGTGTCAATGGATTCGTTGAAATCTCAAGATTCATATAATACCGCTGGTTTTGCGCTACCTTAAAAATTGAGTCCGCTAGATTGTCAAACGTGTCGATGTAGCATTTTTTTCATGCAAAGTTACGTGTTTAATGCGTATTATATTGCAACTTGCCCAATTGCACACTAGATATAAAGTGCTATTTTAATTGCACAATTCTCAATACATTTTACAATAATTAAATACCAACAATGGTAATTTTATAATACAGAGAGAACTAGAACAGAAATATAAAGTGCTTGTTGAATTGCACATTGCTCTACTGCCTAAGAATAAAAGATGATAGAATTGCAGACTTATTACATACTACAATAATTCATTATTATAAGTTATAATTTGTGAGTACCCAACTATGTGGACATGTAAAAATTAAACATTATAATATACAATAGATAATAACACACAACAAATCAGCAGCAGTGGACAAGTTAAAAATGATCACAATTAGTGGCAACAGGTTTGATTTTCCAAAGTTTAAGATGCTTGGAAAATGAAGCAATAGTGGGTAGATCAGGCACTTGGTGTGGAGTTCCAAGAATTTGCCGCTCGATAGGAAAAAGTTGCTTGACCAAAAGTACTTCTCCTTAAAAGAACAGTGCAATCACCCCTAGAGCCTGCTCACTTTCCTGCATTCACAATGGTAGATTAATTTAAGTTACAGTCATTATTTATTTGCAAGTCTTTAATTGTCAGTGTTCAGACAGTCTTGGTCCATGTTACTATCAAAAAGAACATGGACCAGTCTTAAATCTTGACAAATGTTTTCATTAGGCGTACTTCAAAGAATGGACTATCTATTCAAGTTTTTGGCTTTTGATATCCATCCATCCATCCATTATCTGTACATTATATGTACGCCGCTTAATCCTCTGCAGGGTCGCGGGGGGGCTGGAGCCTATCCCAGCTGACTTAGGGCGAAGGCAGGGGACACCCTGGACAGGTCGCCAGTCTATCACAGGGCTACACATAGAGACAAACAACCAGGCACACTCTCATTCACACCTACGGACAATTTAGAATAATCAATTAACCTCAGTATGTTTTTGGACTGTGGGAGGAAGCCGGAGTACCCGGTGAAAACCTACGCTGCACAGGGAGAACATGCAAACTCCACACAGTAAGATCCCAGGCGTCCTAACCGGGACGCAAACCGCGGATCTTCTAGCTGTGAGGCAGCAGTGCTAACCACTGGGCCACTGTGCAGCCCCGGCCTTTGATATGCAGACATTAAATGGTTCAAACATTGGCTCTCATAAGCCACCAGCATAGGCTTGTAGCCATAGCCCTTAAATTTATGAGCATGACCTGTGTGTGTGTGTGTGTGTGTGTGCGTGTGTGTGTGTGTGTGTGTGTGTGTGTTATTAATAACTTAGAACACTGCTCTGTCACTTTCTGACCTGCCCCACCTGACCTGCGGGTTGCTTGTCAACATTCAGTCACTATTGGCAGGTTTATAAGTAAACAAATAAACAACAACAACCACAAAGATCATTATTTTGTCTCATATTACATTTGTGGGAAGTTATTACATTTACAGATTTTCACTTTCCCACATATGTAATAATTTCCTGCAAATGTAATAGTTATTACATTTGCAGGAAATTCAGTATTACGTTTGCAGTAGGCAAATTTTGTTACGTTTGTGGGAAATTTATTACATTTGCGGGATTATTACATTCAAAGCTGCAGATTTGTATTACGTTTGTGGTTTATTACGTTTGTGGGCAGTTATTACATTTGCCGGTGTAACAAGGCCGTCTTCACGAGTGGGTCGAGCGACAGGTGAACGAGAAGCAGACAGCCCAGCAGAGCATAAGCCACGTCCAGAACAAGGGTACCCCTCCGCCCAAAGTCTGGTTCCTTCCTCCCGTGTGCATGGTCCATTGCATCCGACTGGCGCTCCACAGGTTTCGCATCGGGGTGAGTGAAAACTCGGCCTGGCAGTGCCAGTTGATCACAGCCGCTCTGGACCTACCGCTGGCACACACCAGCATCCTCTTTGGTTAGCCTGTTAGCTGCCCACATATTATCATCACCCATGGTAAGGCTGCCAGGCCAAGTTTATTAGTGTGCCTCTACAAGCATTAGTAGTGCAGTCAATGGCCTGCTTGTTAATTAGCATTCTGATTACACATGTCACCTCAGACTGTTAATGCCTGTGATCAACGAGAGAAGCCTATGATAACAGGCCAGATATTTGCTAATAGCATATTCAACCCACCCGCATGCTGAAACAGTCCAGCTGCAGTCCTGTTCTGCATGAAACATTGTAGAGCTGTTCACACATCTAAGCTGGTCTGTTAGTATCTGACATCAGATACCAATCAGACATATTGGTATTGGGGATGATACTGATTAGAAAAACTTGAAACATTCAAAAAAAAGGGGAAAAAAATCTGATAAACAATAATAAACTAAGATCATCTGGAGCACCCATCATCAGTGTCAACACAGGACAGGCAGACATTTAAAGTGCCTTTCAGCAAGTTTCATCAATAAAAATGTGAATGATTGGTATACTGGGAATCTCCTGCGTATACATTTATTTCACACCCCCTGGCCAATGTATTCCCCACACTCCTGAAGCTTACATGTCTTGTTTAATTGAGTTGTCACCATGAGAATACATTTTTTTTCAGTTGGTTTTGTTCTCTTGGTATCTATATGATGACAGAGAGGTATCATTTCAGACCTTTGCCCCATCACACTGCCCTTTGAGTGCAGGGCTCTTGCGGCAATTCTACACCTCTGTGAAAGTCTTGGTGAAGGAAAAAATTCCGCTCCAGCGCTGATACGCCTCAGGGGGTTGTATCAGAGGTGCAGCACTGGCAAATCAAACCTGTGTGAATGGATAAGCCGGCGGCATGGAGCGAGGGCGTGTCAGTCTGACGGTCTGGTTACAACACAGGACCTTCACTTAACTAAATAAGTAGAAATGTCCCACACAGCAATGTTACAGGACAATATAAAAGTAATGTAGTACCTGTAACTGTCTTTGGCAACTTATATGATGAAAAAAAATACCGCAGATATAGGAGAAGTGTCGGTCCTCCCGCCTGTCCTGCCAACTCTTCGTCTCATTTCTGCCCCAAAAACAGCGTCTGTCACCGGCAAAAAACTTTAACTCACCAAGTGATTGTGTTGGAAAAAAATCACCTCGACGTTCAGCCCTCCTGACTGAGACTTCACCGAACTTTCCCCCAAGGAAACAAACTCCCTCCCTGAGTGACAGAGTCAGACAGTGTCCAGTTTACTGATGGCGATTATTTGATTATGTAATTTTGAGCGAAAAATGCAGCTTTGCCACTTCCAGCATGTTTGATGGGTCACGATCTCAATCACAACACATTATAACACCATCCATATGTTTATAAACAGTCAGCGGGCACATGTTTAGATTAACAAGAGGACACCAGGGAAACACGTTGAAAAAAAACACACAGATCTCCTCATCATCGTCACACGCCTGCTGTATCTTTTGATTATTGGGCAGATCCCTGACCTACAATAGCATATGGACAGATCCTCAATAAATACAGTTTATTTGGCAATATACTAAAACAATATTCTTTGCAACTTGTCACATAACCTTATATAAAACTGATCCCAACAAGGTCCATGCACTCTGGTTCATTGAAGGTTCATTGACTAAGAGCAAACAAACCTGCTTTTTAAATCCTGTCTCTGTATTCTTTTCTCAAGTGTGTAATAACACCATGTCTATATAAGAGGTTCAATTTGAAGCATCAGCATCTAAAGCCTAATTCTTCTCACGACCATTCCTCAGGTTGTCCAGAGCATTGAAGACCACCACCAGGAGGTGATAGCCCTATGCAGGGAAAACGGCTTCCATGGCCTGGTGGCCTATGACTCGGACTACGCTCTGTTCAACATCCCATGCTACTTCAGCGGACATGCCCTTAAACTGAGCCGCAATGGCAAAAGCCTCACCACCAGCCAGTACATGATGCACAAAGTGGCGCAGCAGCTCAATCTGAATCCAAGTCGCTATCTCATTTTTGCTGCACTTTTAGGTTGGTATAATACTACTGGATAATGTAAGTGGGACTTATGGATGAGGTGACTAACTTAACAATGTTTTCTTGTGTTTTTTATAGGGAATCACATACTGCCGGATGAAGACTTGGCTGCTTTTCACTGGAGCATACTTGGTCCAGAGCATCCACTAGCATCTTTGAAGGTAAAGGATGTAATGGTAATTTCTTTATTCAAAAAAAGGATTGATAATAGGAGTGGGCTCTAAGTGTTGTTAGTGAATGACAGTGGAATGGTGGTTCAGCATATGCTGAGCTGGCACAGATGAGTGCTTTGCGCTCAGCGATGGGGACTTGAGTTTGTGATTTAGACTAGAGTCGCACTAAAGTCGCACATTCAGTGACTTGAGACTTGAGAGTGGGGACTCGTGAACAATCTTTATTTTGTATTTTTTGGCACATCAACAATAAGCAAATGTCCCCCCCCCGGGACTGGTTATAAACATGTGGATGCTGTTATAATGTGTTGTGATTGAGATTCTGACCCACCATGCATCATGGAAAGAGACAAAGTTACGTTTTTTGCTCTAGATAAGATAATTGCATAATCTTCCTCAGTAAATAATGGACCCTGTCTGGCTCTCATAAGGAAGGATGTTGTTTTCTGGGGGTCTCATGTAGTAGGGTTAGACATGTTGCCAGGGACAGTAACTGCAAGTTACTCTGAGGAGTTTGCAGGTCTGAGCTTAGAGAAACAGGATATTCATGGATTGAATGGTTGAGTCAAACAGTTGTAGACAGTAGTGGCAGACCGTTTCAGTGTGCTGTGTAAATGGTTCAGCTGTAACTTGTAACAGCTGTAAATGACTGGCTGTGATTACACTTGAAGCCATCTGCTTCACATGTGCAGCTTGACTACCCACCCCACTGGCACAATTACATTTCACTGTGGAATGATCTACTTCACAGGACCTCATATTCTACACACTGACTAATCACATGTTTGAAAAAAAGCATTTTTAAACCTGGGCCCTATATTCACATGTTGTAAATTATTTAATCTTACCAAAAGGTCTGGATCAGTCCAGTAGATCACCTCATCTGGCAGCTGGATTGCTGCAATGTTGTCCTTTGGGGCAACGCCAACTGTCAGTGTTAATAAGTCATTTTCTTATGCCAGGCTAGAGTGTCTGATGACGTAACGGAAACATTCTGACAGAGATAGTTCTTTTTATTGATGGGTAAGATCCTTTGATATTTGGAGGTGCCCTAAAGGATTACCTTGCAGCGGTTTCGATGCTGCCAGATGAGGTGATCTACGGGACCAATTCCAAAACTTTTGGTTGATATGAATCATTTACACAGCAAACTATGTTAATGCATGGCCCTGATTTAAAGATATTGGAATTCCCCTTTTGAATACCTTCTACCACTGCCCCATTTCACCCAGCTCATGAATGTCATTTTAACTTTAAAATGGCACAGAATTCAACAAATAACAAGGAATGTAAAATTCTACTTCTTAACTACAAATTTCTACAAAGAGTTTTTGGTACTGTTACATCCCTATATTGTATAATGTTCAGTCTCAACTATATTGGTAATGGGAGAATTAAACACATCCACATTCACATCCACTTACATTAAATTAACATTTAGGACACTCAGATGCTTTTGTCCAAGGTGACATACAATAAGTATATTTGACACAAGAAAGAAACCACAACATAAACCTGTTGAGTAAAAGGTTTAGGGGTTATCCAATTCAATTCCGACTGATCCAATCAAATGTTAAGGATCTATCTTATCTATCAATAAGACTGACTTTAAAGATTCTCGGTTGAGTTTTCTTGTAAACAAAAACAACGTGTTTCATTCAATGTAAAAATCAAAATCAAGTTTTAAAGTTGGAGGAGGCACTGGTTTCAGTATGACGTCTCATTATTTTTTTCCCGTAGATAACATTGTGTGCCTAACAGTGGGACCACTTCTACTACGTGAGATGAACATGAAATTCTCCCAGCTGATTCATCAATATTAAAGCTTAACCACTGCATTAGATGACATCTTGTGCATAAAAACTTAAAGGGAGACATTCACTGAACTTGTGATCTGCATTTCAGCAATAAACTTCCAGTTCCTGTTTAGCTCCAGTGATTTGGAGTGGAACTAAAGGTGACAGTGAAGCTTAAATGAGTTATGGATCAACTTTTTATTAATTCAGTAACTATGGCACTGTGTGTTGTTCTTAACTGCAACGAAGGATTTGATTTCAACACCTCTCTGTTTTACGGCTCTACGTGGCTCATGGGTATTGTAGTATTTTTAGCCTGTTTTAAGTATTGTGAAAAGAGTAACGAATGTGTGACGCAGGTAGTTGGTTGTGGGTTTTGATAATCATCTTGATCAGAGTTGTCACATATTCTCAAACAGGCTCACCAGCATTGACATGTAGTGTGTCTGATGTGCTGAAAATTGCAGCATTTTTTAAAATGGTGCTTTACAGCTGACAGTTATTTAAAATATGAGTGGTTGGGGTTCTCATCATTTCTCAGGTCCGTGCCCATCAGCTTGTGCTCCCGCCCTGTGATGTTGTCATCAAGGCTGTGGCTGACTATGTCTATAGCTATCTATGGCTATCGCTAAAGACATATTCAAGTATTCACAGGTATGAAGTGGATTTTTAAAATTCAGCTGCAGATCAATTTCAGAACTGACATGTTTTACATATATAATATATTGCAATGGCTGTAAAACAATAAGAAATGTCCACCTCAATATAATATCTTTAAAAGACATCAACATTTGATACAGTGCCTCAATTTTCATATTTTGTTTTGACTTCATTTGGTTGCAGTAAGATGTTGTGCAATGCCACTGAATAAACTTTAGTTCCAGCATTATGTGTTTGCATCTTCTTTTGTTGCCTGTCAACCACAATGCGTCACTGTTTACAATAGCACAGTTATTGACCATTGGTCAAGGCTCAATTTCCTCTTGGTTCAATAAATGCAGTTTGACATTCACTTGAATCAGTTTTCACAGGGATCATTTCACATTTGTATGGATCGTACCTTTTTTATTTACTTTGTGAATGTTCAGTTAACACTTAAAGCTGTAGTCTGTAACTATTATTTTGTTATATTTGCTGAAACTGTCATTATGATCCAACAATAAAATTAGATACAGGTCAGCTGTGTAAAAACCCACTGTCTGTGGCTCCACCCAGTGGCTGTAATTTGATTTGCAAGAATCCACTGCTCCTGAATAAACGCAACCAATCAGAGCCAAGGGGAGTGTCTGAGAAGTGTCATTACTGGGCAGTGCCCCTCCCCCGCGCAGGTGCAGCTCTGCTCTTACTTGGTCAGATATATTCAAGCTTGAACTGCAAAAAATGGCAGAGAGGCAACAGAAACTATCCAAAACTAGGATAAATATCAGAGCATTAGAGGTGGAGGGAGCTGCCTGATTTGTAAGGATTCGAGCGACGCAGAGTTGGCGGATTTTCTGCTGGACATGTAAGGACCCCTGCTTGATATGTTTCATTCTGTGTTTTAACCATGAGGCTATGGTGGCGGAGGTTACAGTAATACCTGCAATAGCACATATCGCCGGTGTTGCAGTTGAGGTACGTAGCTTGTCGGTAAACCTAGCTTATATGCTAACTCTGGTGTTTGGCTTTGTCTTCATGGCTACTAGTTTACAAAAGTGTCTTTCAAGTGACTGGGCAGTTGTAATGTTAGTTTGTGTCCAGGACACTCTGAAGTGGTTGAATTGGTTTAGAGAAATAACATTATTCATGCTTCAGAAAGGCAGCATGTCAAAAATGATGGACCGGGTAATAATTAGCTGGTAACTCTGTCTGCGGCAATGTGAGGAATATTGTTACTACAGTGATCAGCATGAGGCACTCATTGTAATTTAGTTGTATTGATCAGAACAGGGTTTCCATGTGGCCTTAAGAAGTTCTAAAAAGTCAAAAATTTGACAATGTCAATTTTAGGTTTTCAAAAGTCTTAAATACGTCCACATCTTGCATATAGGTCTTAAATTTGTCTGTTCATTTACCGCTTTCGTTGTCACCATGTTTTGTTTGGGGAAATGTATGGAGAGAATTTTGTTCCTTTATTATTCAATCAAATAGCATAACATTTCTTCAACTTTAATCAAAACTAATGTTTGTAAGTAAAAACATGACCATTTTGCTTGCAAATCAGTCCTCTTTTTGCAAGTTCTAAGGTTTTGCTTGCAAATTCAACTGCACTTGATGGGCGGGGCCTACGCTGGTGGATGAGAGAAGAATTTCTATTGGTTGCTCCAGCGCCAGCTACGTCTTCCTCATTACACCCACTTCTCCCTTGTGCTGTGCTGCAAGCCTGTTGCTCTTGAAACGTTTCCCATAAGTAATGAATTGCGCTATATATCGTTTGCTACAGCCTGCCGTACATTCACAACAACAACAACAACACAAGTAATGAATTATAATGTCCTGCTGCTGCAGGCACACTGATGGCAGCAACATGGTAGTCTCTGCTAGTCACGGCTGACTAAAGGCTCCGCGTCGTCCATTAACTTCTGTTTATGGGTACCTCGTAGAGCATTATCCCTTGCATGATACTCACGGTGCCAAAACTTCACTGTTCCTACACAACAGTACTGTCAGCCGGGGGATGGACGGACAGAGACGATCGCGGCAGCCCACAAACTGGATTCAGGTCAAACCAACCAATAGAAACTCTTCCCTCATCCACCAGCGTAGGCCCCGCTCATCAAGTGCAGTTGAATTCGCAAGCAAAACTTTAGAACTTGCAAGCAAAGAGGACTGATTTGCAAACAAAACTTTGTAACTCACAAGCAAAGAGGACTGATTTGCAAGCAAAGGTTTTTAACTTGAAAGCAAAGAGGACTGATTTATAAGCAAAATGGTCATATGTTTTTACTTACAAACATTAGTTTTGATTAAAGTTGAAGAAATATGTTCTCTCATTTTTTTTTCAATTGCAACCTATTCTGTTAAGATCTCAAAAAAATATGATGTACTTACTCTTTTTTGCTCTCAAATCCCTTTTTTTTGGTTTCAGATCTATTTTAATTGATTGAATAATAAAGGAACAAAATTCTCTCCATAGAACTTTGCCAGTTCCGGAAAGACGGAAAGGGCAATCTGAGTTTGTGTTGCAGTATTAAGATACACAAACGGCCACATTAGTCTCATGGTGTGCTAATGCTAAATTTAACAGGTTAACCTGCAGAGTAAACGGTTCCCTACCTTACCATGCTCATTGCTGTATTCCTTGCTTATGCTGACCTCAGTAACACAGCTGTTGCAATGTTACTTTGTATCTACGTGTTTAGTCTTCTAGTATAATGTCATCGCATCCACAGTAAAGGACGTAATTATAAACACGGCAAAACAATTATGATGATATTGCAAAGTCCTTGACAGTGACGAAACCAGTTTACCGCCCAGCCCCACCTGTAATGAGGAAAGACGCTGCATTTTAAGAAACCTGTAGTTGACCCCATAAACTAAAGATGAACCAAAAACCATCATTCTGTCTGTAGGTACTCATTAACTGAGAAGTTGAAAGTAATTCTCCCTTAATTCTGTGACTGCTCTATGTGCATTAATGTCATTTCACATTTTTTTGTTGTTTTTTTTTCCAGTCGTGCACTGATGACAAGGTCATCCGCTTCAAGAGGGCAGTGGAGTATTACTCAGTGGCCAGCAAAACCCTTCACTTCCCTCCCCACTTGGGTGGGTTTCTGTAAAATTACAGTGTGGTCTTGAATATTATTGTCGGTGTTCATCTGTAGCTGTGGTTTGTAGATGGACGATGTCAAATTTGGTCTTCATCAGCTGATCTACAATGCTAGATGAGAGACAAAGACAGATTGAGAAATTTCAGAATCCTTCTCCTTTAATGGGCACAGGTGCCCACTTTCTTTCAAAAATAGAGTCGATTTTTTTCTGAAAGCCCCTTCAGACCACTAGCCATGCAGTGTCATTAATTTAGTTGTGATTCCATCTAGTGCACAAGTGCCAGTGGCCTTTTTAATGCTAAAACTGTGTATTCCTTTTATGGTTGGCTGAGAAAAGTAAGCAAAGCCTTTGGTTTGAGTCCAAGCATGTGAGTGCATGTGTGTGTCACCTACAAATTTTCCAGGCTGAGTTATCATTTAGTCAGCATCATTTTATTGCAGGTGTACCTAGGTAAACTAGGTTTGAGGTAATCTAGAATCTGTTTCACTATTAGAGTTTGTAGATTAGAGTTTTCCACTTAATGTTATTCATTGTTGTCACTGATTCATTCATGATTCACAAATTTAAGGGATCTACATGAGGATGGTTTTTCAAGTCCAGATACAAGAAATTTTGACAGTATTTAGCTCCTGTATTGTGATGTATTTCCGAGTAAACAAGATAAGTCAAGTGGGATAATGTTGTGAGGAATTTGATTTGAATGTCAAAAAGTGGGCGTGTAGCAACAATGTTCACCGACACGCAGTAGCCATCAGGGAGAGAAACATGAAGCCCATTGTGTGCTCCATGTAGCTGGTGAAGCAGGTGAATGTTAAATGCCTTACACATAATCTGGAGCTGTCACATACACCACTATCCTCAAACTGAACACATTCCAGTCAGCGGCCCGAACCACATCTTATTTTGGGGAAACAGAACAATGTTTGTCAAACAGCAACAAAGTGTCAAACAGCCGAACGCACATCAACTTACCACGCTGTTGCCAGCTAACTAATGAATTTTAGCTCTCTGCTGCAGAAAGTTGTAGATTGATGGGTAGATGTCTGTAGTATTTTGTTTGAATGTGGTTTGTTGAAGCCTATGAAAGCACATTTAATGGTTTGTTTTACAGGAAGGAAACGCGACTAGATTTTGACATAACAATACAAAGAACTTGGTTTTTTTGTATCCTTTTGCCGTATATTGTTGAGTATATGCCAATCTTTGTAATATTAAGATTGGTAATGTCCTCAAAAATACATTACCTGTTGAAATGTACTTAAAATACATTCAATCTCAAATATATTGGTAAAATCCTATAAAGTTTTAACCTGTTTCTTCTTTGAACCTAGAAACCAGGTTAACACATGCCGAGGTTGTCACTGATAACTGTGTGCAGCAGGTCAAGCCTCATCTTGGTCTATGTGCTAAAATGTTTTGTGTATCTTTTTTACAGTGAGACCAAACCCCATGGGTGTGTCTGCTGCAGTGCCATCTTCAAACATGTTCAACATTCCTCAGATGTCGCTGTCTGTAAAACCTGTGGTGAGATTGAAATCCACTCTACCCGACAGTGAAATACATCTGGTTCAGCTTCATGTCAAGTTTTCCCTCACTGTTTCTAGGTCCAGCAAGTTTACCAAGAGGCTGGGGTGGAGCACAGCCTGGCACTTGACTGTGTGGAGAGAGACCCCACAGAGCAGAACAACCTCAGTAACATTCCCCATGAAGGGAAGTGCACACCCCTGTATGAGAGGTCCTCTCCTATCAACCCGGGCCAGGGTGGCAGCCCCAACCACACAGAGGCTGCTGTCTTGAATGCCTACTTCACATCCTCCTCCTCAGAAAGTGAAGAGAACTCAGACACTACTGCCAAGTGAGTATTTTCCATCACTGTGTATACATGTATACACACCATGTGTGTGTGCATGCGCGCGTGTATGTGTGTGTGTATAAATGTCGTCAATCACATACACTGTTCGCCAAAGGTGATAAGTGGTTTATTTTAACTCTGCTAAAATTGAATCTTACTGTTTTTTTTGCTGTTGATTTCAGTCATGTTAGTGACCATAAGGGGAGGTGGGAGAAAAATGGACATACTCCACATTCTGAACCCACAGCAGAGGGAGACCTTGGGTATCTAACAACGGTGACTGAAACATCAGTCCACATTAGACCTGATGAGCCATCTCACCAGGTAACTAAAGTGAAACATCTGTGTGTTGCCAGGCTGACCTGTGTGTGACCTCGGTTAGCCCATGGTCACAGACCGGAGGTCCCCACATCCTGCATACCCAGATCCCCTCGCTGCTCTCCATGCCAACCAGGAACCACATGGACATCACCATCCCTCCTCTTCCTGCAGTGACCCCTGAGGTGCTGCGGGTGGCCGAGCACAGACACAAGAAGGGCCTTATGTACCCCTATATCTACCACACTCTCACCAAGGTCGGGCTCAGACTCATCTAATGTATTGAAATTACATGTTTTTTAATTTAATTGTGTTCACGTAAACTTAGGAAAGACTAAGATCCCAAGAAAGTAGCACATGTATACACAAGTGTCGTCAAAAGTGGCAACATATTTTATGTGTGAAAGTATCTACATGGACTTGTTTGAGGTATTGTGCTACATCTAGGTAACAGTGTGTCTTTGCAGGGAGAGATTAGACTGTCTGTCACTGTTGAAGATGAAGCAAATAAAGACCTGCCTTCAGCAGTGCACCTGTTTAGACCCATCCGTCAGCATGTTTACGGAGTGCTCTTCAGCCTGGCCGAGGCTAGGAAGAAGGCTGAGAGACTCGCCATGAGGAAGAACTGCCTCCGTGAATGTGAGTCCTGTGCTCCAAAAGCTCCTTTATCACATCCAAAACTATTGTTGTCCAAACAGGCAGAAAATATTCAGCACCACAAAGCATAGATATTGAACAATGTTTTGTCGTTTTTAAAAAGTCAAAGTCTGACTGAATCTGAAACCAGTACAAATAATTATCTATTATACTAAATATTCAGTTTCTAGCATTGAACGTTTGACAATTCAAAGCTCAGTTCAAACACATTTCTGGTTTAAGGAAGAGCTTGTTTTGCTCTCACTGTGCCATCAGCCTGCTTCAGCAGGCACACACGCATGCGCACACACGAAAACAGCTGGCGTCTTCTGTCACAAGTGCAGTTAAATCAAGCAGGCCCTGGTTCCAAGATAATGTGATTACTGACCTCCTGCATGTATACACATTTGCATATAAATGCACATGAACGCTTACACTACTGATGATTTATGTCTGTCACATCAAGAATTTCTGTAGTAAAAAAAAATATATAAAGAAGAACCTTGATCACTGGTTCAGCTCCGGTGTTGTTACTCATTTCTACCATTCAGTGTGAAGTTGTGGAAAAATGAACTGCAGTTATTTAAATCATATGTTTTTTCATTTAGTCATTCATTTGTTTGTTCATTCAGTTATATAAGCGATGGGTGAAATATTGTTAATGTGTTACTTCCTCCATGTGACATTACGGAAATAATTTTCTGCCACCCTAGTTAGAAAGACCAGTATTTTGCGTTACATGTATAAAATCTGGGATTGCTATACATCAGTCATCATCAAACAATGAGACTGAATGGGGCTTATATGTCACATAGCTTAGTCAGGTCACTATTTAAAATTGCATGTATTATGCTGCATAACCTAAGGGTCATTCCATATTCCATATAACTATATTTATATATATTATCATTATCATTATATAAGTAACAATCATAACTCCAACATTGTATTTAATGTCATCAACTCAGTATTTAATTATCCAGCCCGCTCAGGTTCCATCGTTGATAATAAATGGACAGAGATATTTGCTTCTCATTTTATCCAGAAGCTAGAGAGCACGTGTTCCAGTATTTCACCCGACCAGCTGTCCTTACCCAGTTTCAAACGATCAACATCTCAGCACACGGTAGATTAATTTATAACATGAAATCCTCTAACTATGTTTTAAATATCATTCCTACCGCATTTTTCTATAGTTTTCCCTACTATCGCCCCTTTTACTCTATTGCTCATTAACAGCTCTTTAATCTCTGTCAACTACCCAGACTGTTTAAAAAAATGCAACAATTCAACCACTTGTGAAAAAAGTAGGTAGTATCTTTTTATCCAAAATATTACCATCAGACCTCTAAGATCGGTGAATGCATCTCTACTGAATGTTCCAAAATTGTGACTTATAATTAGGCCCTTTACACTTGAAGCCTCCAGACGGCACAACTCTCTATTGAAATTAGACAGGGTCTCATTAGCAGATTTTAAATTGTTCTCTTAAATTCTTCATTTATAGGAAAGCATTTATTCATTCTTAATCATTTTTGGGCTTTATTGTTATCATTATCTAATTGTCATTTTAATAACAAAATATAACTATTACAATGTTTTGTAATTTTCAGTTGGTTTATCTGTATTTGTGTTGTTTTTATTAGCTGTTGACCCTTCTTTTCTGTGACACAAAAAAAGGATCGACTTAGACCTAGATTATATACCTACAGTAGACACATGAATCACCAACATGTATAATGTTTTCTGTAGGCCTGCAGCTCAGGATGATTTTCCTTGCAGACCAATCTGAACTATTTTCTCATGTAATGTTGGGACACTGTGTAAAACATAAATAAAACAGATTATGAGAATTGGCTAACCTTTTTTGACATACATTCAATTAAAAACATCACAAAGACAGTACATTTAACATTTTTACATGAGTAATCACATTTTGTGTGCAAATGATAGCATTCTGTTTTTATTGTGTTCATACTACAATGTACAACTACATCAAATATTTTTGGAATCAGGACACTTCATCACAGTGTCACAAAGCAACAGCATCACATGATTTCCTGTTGTAGGAAGTCTCATAAACAACTCTCACTTGCCACTCCAGGATGTAACCTGGGATGTTTAATGAATACAAACCCTGATCTCACTCCAATGTTACACAGATACACAAGTCATGGTCAAAGAGTGGGCTGCCTCCAAAGGCAAGTCTCCCCACACACCAGAGCTGGTGGAAGCGCTGCCCTTCAGGGAGTGGACCTGTCCCAACCTGAAGAAGCTGTGGCTGGGGAAGGCTGTCGAGGACAAGAACTGCAGAATGAGAGCCTTCCTCGCTTGCATGCACGCCGACACTCCAAGTATGCTGAACCCTACCAGTGTCCCCACACCCCTCCTAGTGCTCTGCTGTGTGCTGCGGTGAGTAGACTCCTGGCATCAAGGACAAACTATAAGCATTTCACATAGATTATGTAGATGTCACTGTGTAGGTGAGAAGTGAATCCAGTGTGAAGTACAGTGGGAGGGAGCATTTGTTAAGACAAAGAGTTGATCAGTTTCTGATATTTGTAACACTGTTAACCTTCTGTGTTTTGCTTCAGGTTTATGTTACATTGGCAAGGATTAAGAATTTTGTGTCGTAGCGAACTTGACGCATTCCTAGCCCAAGCACTTTCTCCTAAGCTTTATGAGCCTGACCAGCTGCAGGAACTGAAGGTGATTTTGTAGTGTTCATGGTCTGAGGAGTGTTAGAGAAATGCACACAAGTCATGAATGTCTGAACAGTGGTTCATGGCTGAATCCTGTTAAATTTTATGTTGTTTCTCTGGACACTCCTCATGTTCTGCAGACCAAAGCAACCTGCTCCACAGAGCACTGCTTTGTAAAAACATGTTGTTCCAAGATTTGCAGTAAAATATTTATTTTTGTAGAGCTCTGAGTGATGCGGAGGGGTTCTCTGTGTGGATGGTTCAGTCCCATGTCTCTGACCGAGATGTAAAACCACTGCAGCTCTATTCTCATTGGGCTTTTGTTAATGTAAAACATCCACACAAGCTGTGCGCTTTGGTTCTTGTGGTTTGTCTGTGTGTAGCTCTGTCAGCCTGTCTGCTCTCTGCTGTGCCAGATCATCTAGGTTGTGTGTACTGTCTTTTTGTGTTGGCTGGATTGAGATGCGTACTGTTGTATTTTAGCAGCTGGAGCTGAATGGGCTCCTTATGCTTGCTCTGTGCTTTGCTTTGCATTTCATTAATCCAAATGCACAGGGGTACTTTTATAGGATCATGCCATCTTTATTTTCTTTCTTGTGTGAGTATTTTACAAGCATGGATTTTTCTCTCCTACAGATCGACAACCTAGACACTCGAGGAGTCCAACTGGCTGCTCTGTTCATGAGTGGAGTGGACATGGCTCTATTTGCCAACGATGCATGCGGACAGCCTGTCCCCTGGGAGCACTGCTGTCCCTGGATGTATTTTGATGGCAAGCTGCTGCAGAGTAAACTCATGAGGGCCAACAGAGAGAAGGCACAGCTCATTGACCTCTGTGATGGTCAGGTAGCTTCATCCACACCACACTAAAATCCGAAAAACATGATCCAACTATATGGCCTGGTTTATAGCTCTTCTGAATTAATACACAAAAAACCTGCCACGAGACCAACTGACTCCCTGAGCTCTGTCCAAGAATCCTCATTGTCCACAAAAAAATTACGTTAACCAGCCAAAGAGAGGAGTTCAGGTCCTGCATTGATTAAACACAGCTACAAACCTTTCTTTAAAGATCCCTCAAGCCCTTTGTTTAAAGCTAGTTTGCACAAAAATGTATGCAACACTGCAAAACTAACAATAAATAGATGGGCATGAGTACTTGATTTAGATTCCAGTATTAATTCAAGGTATTGAGAAAACACAATTGACAGATTTATTATACATAAAAAAATAAGGGAACACTTTTAATTATTAAAAATCTTTACTGTATATTGTATCATTTTTTTGAGAAAAAATGACTTAACAAAGGTCAATGGAAACCAAAATCATTAACCCACTGAGAGCTGGATTCAAAGTCACACTGAAAATCAAATGTAAAAATTTCAAATCACAGGCTTTTCCAACTTCTGATCATAATGTGACTCATTATGGCCCCCAAGTGCCTGCAAGCACTCCTGACAATGTATGGACATGCTCCTGATGAATCGGCAGATGTGTCTCCCCAGACCATCACTGACCCACTACCACCCCAAGTGATGACCGGTCTCCTGGTATCTGCTTCATGCACTTGAGACTGTGCTAGGAGTCACAGCAAACCTTCTTGTGACCACACATATGGATATGGCATCCTGGAGGAGCTGGACTACCTGTGCAACCTGAGTTGCAGTGTTACACTGATGATCACCATAGCTCTGGTGCAGCAAAAACATAAAAAGTACGTTGTAAAATATGCAGAGAAAAACTTGGGAGAAGCAGACGTTTCTCTATCGACCAGAAGAGAGTGAGAGATGGGTGAAAAATCAAACGGAACTTCAGCGTCTGTCCGAGGAGGACAGCAACAGGGCCAGGCTGCCTGGTGGAGGGAGGAAGAAGGATAGCGAGGAGCCTGAGATAAACATATAGGGATGAGTGATCAGCAAATGGGCACGCCACGAGAGAGTGTCCCGCAAAATAATCAGGGCGATGGAGAAACAAATGTACGCCACCATGAGTAACAGCAGAGATGAGGAGTTTGCAGCGAGTGCTGCTTGGCTGAATAGTTTCCTCCGACACAACAACTTCACTTGCAGAAGACAAATATTGCCCAGAAGGATGCCAGAGAATTCACTGAGAAGCTGGCGAAGTTTGACATTTTCATCCCGGATTTTGAGAGGAAGGAATTAAACGCCTGATCTGTTCAGTGATTGAAACAAATAAACGCCCCGGCTATTATGTGGTATGTTAGGGTGTGATAACTCTTCCGGCCTGGGGAGAGAGACATGCACCGGCTCGGCCCACAGTGCTCAGCTGCAGACACAGCAGAGAGGTGACGAGACGTGACTCATCATGACTAACAGGTATCAAGGCCACTCAGCGTTACCTTACCGACCCGCCCCAGCAATTTCATTCACAAAAACAGGGCCCTGTGGCAATTCTGGACAACTGTTTTTTTTTTCTTCCTTTGTGGGCCCTTCACGGCGTCTGGGCCCTGGTGCAACTGCACGCTTGCACCGTCGATAGCTACGCCACTGATCACAGGAGACAGTTTCCTTTGGCCACCACATGCAAAACCATCACATTTTAGGAGGTTGTCTGCCCAGGTAAGGAAACTGTGTTTTCTTCAGTGAGCAGTCGTTGTCCAATGTGGATGAAGTTATTGTTTCTTTGAGAGAAGGGTCACACTGTATGACAATCAGTTGTAGTTTACATCAAAGAAATGCCAATTGAACTTGGTTCGGATAGCTAGCATTGGAAAACACTGCATTCTTGACCAGTTTTCAGGAAAAGAGAGGCAGCTTGCCTTGGCATGCTTGCAAGTGTGAATGCAGCTCATACACAAACACATTCATCCCCTGCAACTTCAGATTGAGGTCGTTCAGATGGCTCACTATGTGTCCCAAAAGCCAAGTCACACACCCAGTCTGGGTCCTGCATCTCCACAAACTCGTCAGCTTTTCTGACAGTCACCAGAAATGTCTCCATCTCCCTCTCCCTCTTGACCTCCCACACCCAGCGAAACACCATTCCAGAAGCCAGCGATCATTTGAGTGGAATAGCAAGTCAGTGTGTTCTGTCTCACTTTCCACTAGTAACTGGATGAACAGGTGAGGCCCGGATATAGCTTTGAGTTCAACCACCGTCTTGGCGCCATGATCAAGTTGCAACACAGATTTACTCAGGGATTCCTTGTGAATGATGCAGGAATACAAAATCTGAATTAGGGCTGTCCTCCCTTACCCAGCCTTTGTCCAATCAAAATGTAGACAGCACCCTCTGTTGGAATCAAGCAAAATAGCAATGAAGACTAAGTAGTCCCTTGCCACGAGATCCATTAACATGCTGCTTCTAATTGATTTTTTGGAGAACTTGGCCAGCCAGTTTGGGATTGTCCACATGCTGGTACCGGTCCCCGGGCTGTACAGCATTTGTTATAAAGAGCATTTGTTATAAAGTCTTATAGTCTAGGGGTGTGTTTTTGAAGAAAGAGGATCCTTGGAGCTCTTTTACCAATTAATCACCAAATCTTTTGTATGGAAAGAGAACTGACCTCTACTTAAAGAGGAGTAATTTGAATTTGAAATAATATGTGAATTATATGCACTTGCATGTTAAAGCTGTTGTCTGTAACTGTTTTTTGTCATATTTGCTCAAATTGTCATTATGATCTGACAATAGAATAAAATAGGTCAGCTGTGTAAAAATCCATTGTCTGTAGCTCCACCCAGTGGCTGTACTTTGATTTGCAAGAATCCACCACTCCCAAGTCAATACAACCAATCAGAGCTAAGGGGAGTGTCTGAGAAGTGTTAATCATGCGTGTGCATATGCTGCTGACAGCCCCTCTCCCTTGCAGCACATACTGGGCATTGCCCCTCCCCTGCACAGGAGCAGTGCGGTTCAAGCTCAAACTGTGAACAATGGTGGAGAAGCAACAGCAGAAAAATGCCCCACCATTGCCAATGCCAAAGAGAAGAAATAAGAAGACAGATGAAGAAAAGCACTGTAAAAAGAAAGAATTGGACCAACCCAGATGAAAACTAGGATACACATCGGAGCATCATTTCAGAGGTGGAGGGAGCTGCGGGATTTGTAAGGACTTTTCTGTGGACAAGCAAGGACCCCTGCATGATGTATGTTTCATTCTACCTTCTAACCACAAAGCTGAGATAGCGATGGTTACAGTAATACTCACAATAGCGCATATCATAGATGTTGCAGTCAAGCTACATAGCTTGTTGGTAAAGCTAGCTTGTTGTCTGGCCTGTGTGCCAACTCTGGTGTTTAGCTCTGTCATTATATCTTACTGGTTGGCAAAAGTGTTGTTCGAGTGACCTGGCAGTTATAATGTTAGTTTGTGTTCAGTACGCTCTGAAGTGGTTGAATTGGTTTGGAACTAACATTATTCATGCTTCAGAAAGGCAGCATAGCAAAAATGTTGCACTGGGTAATGATTAGCTGGTAACTCCGTCTACTGCAATGTGAGGAATGTTTGTTACTGGGGTTACTACAGTGATCTGCATGAGGCACTCGCCATTGTAATTTAGTTGTATTGATCATAAATAGAACAATCAGGGCTTATTTTGTTGTTGTTGCTTTGAATGCGTTGGTTATCTGGCGTCTTCTGTTACCGTTGTTACAAGCCTGCTCCTGCACAGCCGGCTCCTCTGTGGGGTTTATAAAAAAGTTTATAAAAGCCATTGATGCTCGTCAAGATGAGGTCTTCCAAAGACTGCTCAATGATTCTGCCTCAGAAAAATGGTTGGAAGACACCAAAGTGGTACCCAAAATGTCGAAATTGATACATAAATAAGAAGAGCTACCAATATGCTGAGAAGAAACGTTCAGCTGATATGAGTGCACAAGCATCAGTTTTGGCTGATCCAAGGTTCACCTCCTCATACCATGATGTCAGGTTCAACAGGCGAAACACTGAAAAATTTCAAGCAAAGAAGAGGTGTGTAATTTGCAATAAGCAGTGGCTGTGAAGAAAGGAACCAATCTCTATGGTATCCACAATAAATAGTCAAAAGGCCATTGAGGAGAAATCCAAGAAACTGGGTAGAGATGACATATTGTTGAGACTGATTGGGTAAGGTCATGATATGGTTGCCAATGGTATAGCCTACCATAAACCATGCATGAACAACTTCAAGGCTCAGTGCATTCATTCTGGAATTCTGGATTCATTCTTACTCGCCTCATGGAAGAACTGGAGGCTCCTCTTTTCCATGACCTGTCAGGATTCTTATTGAAATCAATGCGCAACCGGTACCGAGAAATTCTGAAGGAGCTTGGTGTCAAAAATGCAGATGAGTACTGAACGATTAGTATGAAATTGAAGCTGCAGCAACACTTTGGTTCACGTGTTTCAATCCTTAATCAGACATGTGGTTCAGGTTTCATGTGTGCATCAGGTGTACCCCTCGGTGATGCCCTGGAGAAGCTGAGGAGACTAGAGGCAGATCATATGCAGGATGAGAAACATCGTGCACTGCGACAAGCTGCAAAGATTCTTCGAGCAGATTGTGTGAACTGCATGAGGCAAACTCATAAGAAACATTCCACTGAGATATCCTTCACATCTGCTAATAACATGGTTCCCGAATCACTCTTCAACTTCACAGTTATGCTGTTTAATGACAAGATACCAGAACTCAGTGCAGAGGGAAGAGTTATTGTTGATCAACCAACAGCAGAGAAAGCTATCATTATGTCACAGCATATCCTACAGCATGTCTCCAGTGTAACAACACCTTTGGGCATAGACACGTAGTAAATTGTTGATTATGCTGAACAACAGGCTGGGGCTTGGGGTCAGTTATGAACGTCTGCAGCGTCAGCTGACTGCACACAGTGAGAAGATCATGCAGCAGGTTGAAACTGTTGGTGTTCATGTCCCAGAGACAATGACTAAAAACTGCAAGATTCCCCATGTGTTTTCCATGGACAATCTGGACTGGAAGAAGAAGACACTAGATGGTGGGAGTTTCAATGCCACCTCTGCAATCATAATTGAAAACGAACAGATTGAGAGATTCCAGGAGGGTGCCAGTCTTCCCACTTCCCTAGTGACAAAAGAAAGACTCTCCATGATGTTGCTGACCCACCTGTTTCCATGTGTCACATCTCAGCTAAAGACAGGCAGAGGTCCAGGTCACTTGAGCACATTGAGAAGGTAGAGAGTCTGGCAACTTCCTCAGATGGTACAGCTGAAGACCTGTTGCTTATATAGCGCCTAGCAAAAATGGTTACAACTTCACAGTTGTTGAATTCTCCTCCAGATGCAGTACTGCCTGGATTTTCTGCCTTCTGTGCAGACCTCCGCCCACATAGAAAATCCAGCACCATTGGTTATCTTCCTCTTATCCCAGCATCTCCAACTGATCCCGCAGTGCTGAAAGAAGTGATGAAACGGCTGGTCAATACATCACATGCACTGGCAGACAAGTATACCATTATCATTGGAGACCAGGCTACATATGAACTTGCAATTGCCATCAGAGCCAAGCAAGCAGATGACTTTGACAGTGTAATCTTGCTGCTAGGGGGCTTTCACCAAGCTCATAACTATATGAAGGCTGTTTGCAAAATCATCAGGGATGCAGGTGCAGAGGATCTTCTTGTCACAGCTGGTCTATGTAAAGAAGGGACTGTCAAGAAGATGTTTGGTGAGAAGGCTGACTACTATCAAACACTACATGCCCTCAGGATCCTCAGTGAGGCCATGTGGCGCCTGTACTGGGAAGCATTTGAGACATGGGCAGCAGACAGAGAAACAGAACACTGGAAATCACAGGTCGAAAATGTTGTGAAGAAGTTTTTTGAGAAAGATGCTACTGCCACTCAGAAGTTGGAGATCATCCAGATGTCACATCCACAGTTATCAGTTCTATGGGAGCAGATGTTGCTTTTTCAGAAATCACTGAGTGGACAACCAACAACCGTTTTCTGGTCAATCTTCCTGGAGATGTTAGACATTCTTCACAGGTTCATCTACTACCAATGAGAAGGTAAATGGGTAGGCCATCTCTGTGAATCATCACAAATGCAGGCCACTATAAATATGGGCAGCAATCTTTGCCTCTGTATTTGGCCGAGATGAAGAAACTACCTGAAACAGCCCCAGAGGTACATCAAGCACTGATGGCAGGTGCATTTGTTTGGAGGAGAGCAGGTGGCAGTCACAATGGGGTCTGCCCTGACATGCTTCTGGAGCAGACATAAAATGCAGATGCCAAGGAGGCAAGTGGTTTAGATGGCATTACACTGAACCCTGCTGCCCGGATGAAGTGGCTTTACACAAAACCACTCACTGCAGCTATCTCTGCAGAGCTCAAGTCTATGTTGCACCTCCATTCCTCCAGCCCACACCATGAATCTAATTGGAGTCGTGTCACCAGGGATGCAGAGATGGTAGTCAAGGTCATGGCAGCAGTAGAGACCAACCCATTCACAACAGCCACACCATGCCTGATCAACATATCAACTGGACAACCTGACAAATGTGAAAGTACTTGGTTTGAAAGCTCTGTCAGAGTCACTGTCCAGTGATCAGAAGAAGACAACTATTGTGAAGCTTAACACCTTCCACACACAAAACACAAAATTAAAGAAGTCTGGGGGTAAAACATCTACATCTGGCAAGAGCAATGATGTTACCGCCCTTCTGCCCATGACACAGATCATTGCTAGTGGTGGAGAACTCAACATTGTGGACTTCATCAGCAACCATGAGTGCAGTGACTTTCCCCCATCCCTCTTCCAGGAAGATGGCAGTATGAGAACTGGTACCAAGGCAAGCCTAGTAAAGATTCTGAAAGAGGAGACCAAAGTGAACAGCATCCCGTGAAAATGCAGCAGTAGTAATTGATGCTATGTGTGCCATACGACACTGGTCTTTTCAAAAAGGTGAATTATTTGGAACCATTGCTGAGCGATACAAAAGCTTGCTGCTGAAGGATGTGCCTGCTTGCACTCAGATCATACACTTCTGCTGTGACAGGTACAGTGGACCCAGCCTTAAATCAGCTGAGCAGGTGAAGAGATACACCCGATCAAAACCAGCAAAAGTGTATGAAGTCAGTGAGCAGTTCACAGCTCCAGACCCAAAGGAGTTGCAGCCTCAGCTAACAAAGCAAATCTTCTGAGCTTCGTCTGTGACAAATGGTGTGAGAATGAGCAACTGGAGCCTGTTCTTGGCCCAAGTCATCTCTACCTGGGTGGTGGTTTCTAAGAAGAGACCAAGAGTGTGGTGCTGACAGAAGGGTCTGTTATGCATGTTCCTGCTCTGGAGTCTACACAGCAGGAGGCTGACACCAGGATCATACTCCACACCCTCTACAGTGTCCAGAATGAGAGAGTTGACAGAGTTGTCATACATGAAAATGACACTGACATCATTGCCATGTGTCTGTACTGTGGTGCAACACATCTTAGTGATCTAGCAGAGCTGTGGGTAAGAACAGCCCAGAATGCATACCTGCCTATCCATGAAATGGTTGTGGCACTGGGACCTTCACAGTGTTGTGCAATGCCATTTGGCCACAGTTTGAGTGGCAGAGATACAACTAGTTACCCATATTTCACTGGAAAGAATGCATGGTTTAAGAACAGCATGATTCTGGACATACCTGCACTTAAAGAATTTGGTGAGAACCGAACCAGGCACGAGACCTCACCATAGCTGTGTATACAGCCACAGCAGATCACTTTGAGGATTCAGATCTGGGCAAACTAAGAGCATACAAGTTCCTGAACAACAGATCAACACTCTTAAAGCTACTACCCCAACAGAAGATGCATTTCTCCTGCACCTGAAAAGGGCTGCTCTAGCAACACTCATTGACAAGAGTGCACACATTTCCAAGCCAGATATTCCCTTATGTACAGAATTTGGATGGTCTATGGATAATGGAAAAACAGTTCCTATCACTTCTACAAAGCCAGCCTGGCCTGTGTCAATGAACAAGACAATCTCATGTGGATGTGTCAAAGGCTGCCAGAAGAACTGTTTTTGTGCAAAGAGGGCAGTTCCATGCTACATAGGGTGCTGTTGCCAGGGACTGACAACCAGATGCAACAGATGGAGCTCAGTGACAGCAGCAGTGAATCAGAAAACTAGATACTACTACTAAAACGTGTTGTACCTAATGTAATTTGGACATATATATGTCTTTTTTTTAAAAAGAGGCCAAGAGGATGGTTATTCTATTTTCAATTTATGAACATTTAAATGAAAATAAATGTTTTGCTGCCAAGAATTTTGTTTCTTTAATTATCAATATAGGACATTTTTCATAAACACTGAGGCATTGATTTGTACAAATGATAGAAGAAGAAATGAAGAAACAGCGCTTAACCCCATCTGGTAGAACACTGACTGGAAATTCAGTTTGAGTACAGTTCCCAGATGGTGGGAGTTTCAGTGCCACCTCTGCAATCATAATTGAAAACGAACAGATTGAGAAATTCCAGGAGGGTGCCAGTCTTATTTATTTATATATATATATATATATATATATATATATATATATATATATATATATACTAGCTATATTACTAGATGTGTGAATTTTCACTGGCCTCACGATTTGATTTGATAACGATTCAGCTGTCAACAGTCGAATGCAATATGACTATGGCATTCCTCAGTGATCCCTATACCCTTCACATGGCTACTTTTTCATCGTTTAAATTCCCCTTTTATTCAGGAAGTCCTTCAGTCCTAATCAGACAGCAGCAGTCTACGATAAAAGTTGCATCTTTTTCATTAAATAAACATTACAAAAAGAAAACATTTTTCTATCTACAGTACCTTACAGTTTTGTTGCAATTTACAATAATTATTCTGCATGCCGATAGCTAACATCACATCCTTGACATAAAGACCCATGAAACCACAGCAGCATTCAGGGCTTTTAGTAAAGATCTTTCCTTTCTTTTGAAAAACTGTGAAAACTAAGAAAAAATATTAAAAATATGGCATTACAAACTGCCAATATACATATACATTAATATAGAACTTACATTTGGCATAAAGCCATCATAAATACAAATAAGTAGCAATTACCATGAGGTCTGCATCTAAGATAATTTTAACATTAATAAAAATGAGTGGTTAATGGTGAAATGCAATGGGACACACTTGTGGTTCTGTGCAAAAAGCTACCTGAAAACAACCTGCAGACAGGTTTATTAAAATAAATGTCAGGTTTATTAATATAAATCTTAATTATTCACTGCTGAGAATAAACAATACTCAAATGAGTCCTCAATAAACAAATAAACAATACTCAAATTAGTAAAATGGGTCCACAAGTCAAGTGGCTATTGGCTGGGGGCTAAACAAGGTCCTCCAAAATAGATGTAGCAGAACCCAAATATATATAAATTTTTTTAAACCAGTGAGATTTAAAGAATGACAATAAATCTACCTCGTAATCTTGTATAATTTATGGGTTGAGTCAATTGTAAAAGGTGTTGATAAGCAGAGTCATTAGTCTGTTACAGTTGTTCTGATTAGTTTTCTCTCTCTTCAGACGGAGCTAGTTGCCAAGGTGGAAATGATGCGTCAGAGCACTGGGCTGGAGCTCGACGTAGCCAAGGAAGAGGAGGCTACCCTGTCCAGGTGGTGTCTGTTGGTGGATCAATCAGAGGGTATGTACAGAGAGAAGATGACATGACTTACATCAGTTATTTCTTCTATTATTCAATCACAACCATATGAATGTTTCTGTATCCTGTAGTCATCCCAGAGGTGTGATTTCCACAAATGTCATCCGGTCATTTGGTCGAGGAGCCAGGTACCACCCTCGAGCCTTCAAGAGTCAGGGAGCATACCAGGTGAGTCAGTGAGGATTCACTCTTCACATGGTATTCACAATGCACTTACAGTGTTCAGTACATGCAGTTATAGTTCATAACACACAGATTGGGAGTGAAAATGTACCTTGTACTTTCATGTTAATATATTCACGCATGTATTTCACACATGTAAAATAAACACACACACACACACACACACACACACCACAGCTCACATTTGTTGTTCTCAATCTATGTTTTAATTCACTCCTACAAATGTACTTAAACAGTGAGGTATTTATCCAAGTCTGTGAGTGTATATGTCAAAGTTAGAAGACTAGAAATACCTATTTCAAAGTGTAAAATCAGGTCAGATATGTTAGTGTGACTATTTAAAATAGTGCTTTGATTGGCAGCGTTGCCAATGCAGGCATTTTGTTTTTAGGTAGAGATCTTGATTAATTTGATTACAAAATAACCATAACACTGCAGCCTACTATAATGCAGTCCACAAACTAGACAGTTCTGAAAGAACGGCATAAATAATATAGGCTATAATGTCATATATCCAAAGTTCCTGCAGTCTGCACACATATAGCCCTCTTAAAGAAAGTCCACTGTGTCGGCTGGCACATTATAGCTTTAGGTTGCTATCTAGCTGACATTAGCTTCGGTTCAGCAAAATCATAGGTTCAAATGCTGTCAATGTGTTGGTAAGTCAATGTATGAGTATTTTCATTTAATTCCTTTTTTAAAAATGAACTGTAGACCACCACATACATCAATAAAAGCAGCTAGCTTGCTAGCCCAGTAGCTGCGTAACCCAGAAGTCAAGGGAGCAGGTTTTTGAAATACTCAAAAGAAGTCACTGAGATCACTTTGGTACTCGATTGTGAAAAGGGAGATTTCATTATCCGGATCATTCTGACCTACATTACGAGTTTTTAAATACCGGTCCCTAAGGATTCATGTTATCCCACCAGGATTTGGCAGTGTTCCACAAAGATTCTTGTGATGTCACAGAATGCTTGGCTTTGTCATGTCATGCTATGCGGGGTTGAGGTGAAGTCTGAACAAATGAGTCTTGAGTCTTTTGCAGAAGATAGCGAGTGACTCTGCTGTCCTGACATTGGTCGTAAGTTCATTCCACCATTGATCCAGAACACAGAAGATTCGCACTTTGCTGAGCGATCTTTCTTTGCGCTGATGGCAGTACCAGAGAGCCAGCTGATGTAGTAGAGCTAAGTGCTCATGTTGGGGCATGTGGTCTGAACAGTGTTTGGAGATAGACGGGTGCAGTTCCATTGACAGCCTTGAATGCCAGCACCATCATCTTGAATCAGACATGGGCTGTAACAAGAAGCCAGTTGAGGTCACGGAGGAGGAGGGCTCATGTGGGAGAATTTGGGTAGATTGAAAACAAAGCACACTGCAGCATTCTGGATACGTTGCGACAGTTCAGTCGTGGAGGTTGGGAGTCCAGCCAAGAGTGAGTTGCATTAGTCCAGGTGGGAGATGACCAGCACTTGGACCAGGAGTTGTGTTGTGTCCTTTGCAAGGAAAGACAGGATCCTGCTGTGATGTTGTAGACTGCAAATCTGCAGGATTGGGCCACTGTAGTAATGTTCAGGGTGAAGGACATTCTGTCATCAAGGAAGGCGATACGGTGATGTCCTTGGCGGAGACTGACAGGTCCATGTGAGGGCAGTCTTTCCCCAGGATGAGCAGGAGTTCAGTTTTACTAAGGATGAGCTTCCTATGATGCACAGTTGACCAAGAGGAGATGTCTACCAGACATTCCATGATGCACGTGGTAACGTGGGTATTGGAGAATGGCAGGAAAAGAGAGGAACAGTGCATAACAGTAGTAAAAGAATCCATGTAATGTGATAGCAGAGTCTAGGGACCTAGAGTATAGCAAAAACAGAAGTGGTCCTAGTATTAAGCCTTGAAGGACACCAGTTTCCAGAAAGCCAGGTTTGGACAATGAGCCATTCCATGTGACATGAAAGGTGCAATTTGTCAGGTATGATCTGAACCAGTTAAGAGCAGAGTCAGCGATGCCAAGTTCAGTCAGAGTGGCGAGGAGGAATTGGTGGGTGACTGTGTCAAACGCAGAGAATAAGTCGAGGAGAATGAGGACTGATGAGTGGGACGAGGCTTTGGCTGCAGAGTTGAGTGACTCAGCCACTGTGAGGACTGCCGTGTCAGTGGAGTGAGCAGTCCTGAAGCCTGACTGATTAGGGTCAAGGAGGTCGTTTTGTGAAAGATAGGACAGTTGGTTGCAGACGTAGTGTTCCAGGGTTTTATCGAGGAATGAAAGAAGAGAAATATATCTGTGGTTGTGGATGTTACCTTAGTCAAGGGTGGGTTTTTTAGGAGTGGCTTTATTGTAGCTGTCTTGAAAGGAGCTGGAATACAGCCTGAAGTGAGGGAGGAGTTGATCAGGGTGGTTAGGAATGTCAGGATGTCGTGTGAGATGTTTTGGAGATGAGAGGAGGGAATCAGGTAAAGGGAACAGGTAGTGGCACAGTTAGATGTCATTAGTGTGAAAACATCTTGAGAGGACAGATGACTGAAGGACGTCAGAGGGGGCTAATTCTTTTACTTTCTTGGTAAAGTAAGTTGCAAAGTCATCAGCAGTGAAGGAGGCAGGAGGGGTAAGGAGAGAAGGGAATAAGGAGAATAGTTTCCTAGAGTTGGAGGCAGAGGGATTTGATCATGCTGGTTGGGAGGTGAGGGGGACAGAGAGTGTCTAAAGATAAGGAGGAAGATAACAGAGTGAAGTAGGCTTCCTCGGTGGACATTAGAGAGAATTGTTCTGTAGAGTCCCCATAGCTGTTCAAAGGGGTTTGGTGTCAAATGACTGTGAAGGAAAATTCATGACAGTCAGGTCTCCTTGGTTGTCTTTGGTCTTCAAGTAGTTGTTGCAAAGTCTTGTTTGGGTACACCCCAAAAAGCTTTGTGAAATGATGATAAATCTGCCCAGGATAACATCAGTCATCATGGTCTACACAAACTTGTGGAGACCATGCCATCTCCAGTGCATGCCATCAGTAAAGCAAAAGGGGTACATGCCAAATACTAAGATTCTGAAATTCATGAACTTGGATGGATTGGGCCACTACTGTTCTCACTTTTTGATAGCAGTGAAACAACAGAATACACGGTAATGTTTTGTAGCTTTCAGCATGCCATAAGTGGTAAATAGACAGCCCCTTGGCAGGTCTTTGTGCTGTTTAAAACCATTCTGTGTCACTGCTTATTAGCTTTAAAAGTGCTCTCCAGCCTTTTTGTTTACCAGGACATTCAGCCCACATCTGTATTTTCTCCATGTTGAAGCCTCAGTCAGTGTGCCAATGGACCCATCTTTGGCATCAGTTTAAAATCCTTTTTCATTCATTCTTTGTACCAGAGTAAGCCTGCTCTCAAGTCTGTTCATACAAGTGGACATGATGCAGGGAAGGACAGAAAGAAGCCCAAGCCAGAAGAAAGGATATCCTCCCCTCCACCATGTGACGCCTCAACTCCAGAGAACGGTGTGGAGGACAAAGTGTCAGACCAGCTGAATGGAGATAAAGAGGAATGCAGGGCTCTCTTCCAACTTGAAAGTGCCTTTAGCAGTGACTCCAAGACGTGTAATTCTAATCCTCACTTAAACACAGACAGCAGCTTCCATAGAGGTGTAGGTCTGGAGTCCACCGTCTTACAAAGAGAAGGGTAAGCCTATTTTTTTTAGAGAGGGTGAAGAATGAAAGATGGAACATGATTAGGATATTTAGAAATTTGGAAAATGTTTGACAATGACTTTTTCTGTTTACAGTGGGATATTAAAGATGTAATGAGCTTTGATTCTGAAATATTTGAGTTCTTATGGGTTGATATTCTTCCAGTACTCTGTACCTTGTGTTTGCCATAGTATGGTTATCTGTCATGGTAAATGCTTAATGAAAACCAAAAGTGTAATGTGAAAGCAAAATGCAACACATCCCTGGTCACCACTTTGGGTTTGGTTCATATTTATGCAACTATGTCCATTAGTTTAGATGAGCCTCTTATATTTTGAATCACTTAGCTGTTAGTAACATTTCAAGAAATAGCTCTAAAAATCAGACACAAAACATGTTGCCAAACTCTGATACTTGACGTGGTTTCTTGAAACAACTGTAGAGCTTTAGTACTAACAGCTTCAAGAAAAAAACCTTCTGCATGGTTTGCAGTTTAAAAGGTGTGTAGGTATTATGCATGTTGTTCTTTTTCTTCCATCTTTACATATAATGGCCCTCATTTATCAAACAAACGTACGGCAGAAAACCATGCGTATGACAATTTCCAAGCAAAAGCTTCAGCATTTATCAATTTGGATGTGAGCGGAAGCTATGATCAGATCTCACGTCAGGTCTGAGCTTGTGTACGCAAATCTGAGTCTGACTTTGCGGTGCAACACAGCAAAATCTGGCTGAATCTGAAAATAATGATTAAACAAACCTCAGCTGTGATTTAGCATAAGCAGTCACATTTTTAGAACAGATCAAAACGGATACTTAAAACGAATAAAACAAAATACGAAAATTTTATTTAAAAAAAAAAAAGCCCACATTTTTACTGATACCACTGTTTCGTAAAAATAAATAGCCTAACATGACAACTAATTGACGAAATACTAATAACCCCGCTGGCAAACCCTGCTACAGAGCAGGAACGCAGATTCAATAGTGCGCACACACGCACACGGGTCACAGTGGAGCGCTGTTTCGGGTTGCTGAAGGGCAGGTGGTTCTGTCTCAGACCAGCAGGGGGAACGCTGCTGTACACCCCAGAGAAAGTGTACGATATTATTTTGGCCTGTTCAGTTTTACACAACATTGCATTAGTGAACGAAGTGCCTGTGATGTGCCGGCGCTGCCAGGATGCTGATCGCCATCTCGGAAAAGTTTATCTTCTTGCCGGTGTGTCTTCTCTCCATGTTCGACCTCAGTGGGCGAGGCCTCCGAACCAGGAATATTTAAGGGTGTAACATGTTAATGACGATCGAATTCAGCTGCCGCATTTATCAAGACCTGATCATTCGTATGCTTGAAATTGGTCAGATACGAACGTTTCATAAATCACGCGTGTCCTGTCATAAGACCAATTCTGCGCTCAGATTTGCACCCGTTTTCACGCAAGATTGATAAATGAGGGCCTCTGTGTCCTTTTTCCAATTAAAGAAATGGCTACTTCATACCCCATAAAAGGTGTTAATTGTTCATGACAGATTTGTTCTGACCTTGATTTGTTTGTGATATTGACCCCTGTTGCATTTATTTAAAGAAGAAGAAACAGTTATCTAGAAATACTCTGAAATAGTGTATTTACAGTATGGTATGTTGTTCTCTGTTGCTAGTTTCTGCATTAGTGAAATATCTGAAAAAGTCCCATAAAAAGCTTATATCAAAACCACCCTTTTTGTAGCTGAAAGCAACATACTCAACCTTCCAATTAAGACATTAGCCATCAGCCAGTAATCAACTTTGAGATTTACTTCAGAGTTTTTTCAGTTGCACTACTTCGACACTAGAATCATTATTTAACATTTCAACCTGATTCTCCCTCTAATCTTTCATTAGTGATTAGAGAAATGGTGTATTCCCCCACTCTCCCCTGCAAGAGCTAAATAGGTCATCTACTATGTAAGTTGTTTCTCCCTACTTATGGATTGAAAAAGAATGAACTGCTGTTTGGTTTAACTGAATGTTGATGGATTGTGGCAGTGTGTATTTGAAGGCAACTTAGCTATAATGCCTAATAAATCTTTATTCTTTTAGTACAAGTTGTTGTTTATTTATCCTTGATTATACTGTAACAGCATGTAAGCATTAATATTTCACCTTTTTCCTGCTCCTCAGAAGGCTTTAAACTGCTATTGACACATACACCGCAATACTCTCCAAAACCTGTCAACAAACTTCAGTGTGTAATACTTTCACGCTAAATGAACATCTGTATCACGCTTTATTAATTCAACTGGCAGTCTGTGATATTAAACGAAAGTAAACTAAATGACATTTTATTCAGGCAAAAGTCATTTCTGAACTTGTAATGCCATTTTCAGGTAAAGGTCAATGTCATTTTTGTCATATGGTGGCACATTTACTGTATATTACTGTAGATAAAGTAAGGAAGAGCAGCATCAAACCTGTGTTTCATAATACGTAATACAGCAAAATGATTCTCATGGTGATTGATCTCTTTATAATGCAGACAACAGATATTTCCAGAGCTGTCCCACTTATAAAAGACACATAATAAATACTACATTTTCATGGAAATTGGGTATTTTCTAAAAACAAATCTTTTCATACACTAAGTGTAGCTTTCAGGACAACTCTCACGACAAAGGACTTCTAACAACAGTCTTAGAATTTTTTTTTACTAATCAATTAGTCAAATTTTTTTCATTAAAATTGTTGTGCCTCTGCAAATGAATGCTTTCATGCCAAAGGTTCCATTTGTTTCTGTTATTTTTAAGAGGTGATCACACATTTATTATTGTGAAGTTAGAGATGTGTCATTTGACATCACTCATAAAGGGGCATGGCCAGATTAAAAAAAAAACAAAAAACAAGTCAGCAGTCTCATTATTTCTGGCCCTAGCTCCCCAAGGGACAAGCCACCAACCACCGTCTATATTACAACACAAAGGTGTGTTACTTAACGGTATAAAATGGTCATGTTTTCTGTAGGTTATCCCTACAATTTCTCTCTTTCATTCATTCATTCATTCATTCATTCATTTATTTATTTTGCCTACAGTCATTTAAAAAAAGAAGTCATGAAAAAAACACAGCATATATAATATATGGTGTAAATGTAGGGTAACCCATAAATGTACAAATATATGTACATTTAAAAAAAAAACTAAATTAACTATATCATATTTCAATGTACCAAATAACATGTTTGTCAAATGTTATATTTTGCTAAATTTACTAATAAAATATTATATATTATGATATTATGATTACAATTCAAGTACATTACATATTTTTATTTAGTATTTTGCACTCTTTCAATCCATTATTATCCTTGTTTAATTTGGTTCTACACTTGTTATGCGTGTTAATGTATTTGCAATGTCCTTTCAGTATTTCGACGTTTTAAATGCCCTAATCGTTGTTATTTAATTTGGTTAATTTGAGATATATATATATATATATATATATATATATATATATATATATATATATATATATATATATATATATATATATATATATCACGTTTATTAATTAATTATTAATTAATTATGTAATAGCTATAGAGTACGTTTGCAATATGCTAATATTTTTTTCTTTTAGATGTGTATCAACCAACTAACAATAACCCGATTCGGATAGTAAAGGCTTTTATTTTGCCTGTATGCGTTGGATGGCGGCTGCTGCATAAAAATAAATCCTGATAGCTGCATTGATCCGGAAATTCATTCATCTGATTTGAGCCCTGCTGATTTAAACCAGCTCCCTGACGTAACTTTCACATGTATTTATTTATTTATTTATTTATTTCGCAGCGACATCGAGGCTACGTTTTCTTCTGGCTCCTAATATGACTGCCTCGGTGCCATACAGTCACCAGGGGGCATGCACATAGTAGTAATAATAATAATGCATTTCAGCAAAGCCTGCTACGACGAACCTCCACCGTTTCAACCACACGTCGGCCGTGGTGTGATGGAGATGTGCGCTTAGGTTCATGTGTCCGGCGGGTCTGCCCCTGGCTTTTTTTCTGGGGAAGATCATATTGGATCATATTGTTTGCAGGACGTTGTTCCTCCTGCAGCCCCCCCAGTCTATCCCGACGTAGTTGTGAATTGAACATGGCGACTGTACCAGTATATTGCATCTGCAGATTACCTTACGACGTGACCCAGTTTATGATCGAGTGCGATGCTTGCAAGGACTGGTTCCACGGCAGGTAAGGCCAGATTGTTCAACGTGGTGTTTTTGTGGCGGTTTGCATTTGTGAAAAACAAACAAAAATGGCGAGGTCTTGGTGCGTTTGACAGCTTTGTGGCTCTCGGTCTCCCGTCTACATCTGAAGAGAGGCCGCTTCGAGAAGAAGAAGAAGGCGGAGTTAAATATAGCCGACCGGGGTTGTGACATTTTTTCGCGAATAACACTAAACATATTCCCCTTTTAAAAACTTACGATGGTTAATAGAGTCATTTCGGCGTGGGCTTCGTCCATTAATTGCACTTAGGTGTATTTAACATCCCCGCATAGCCCCAAACTGAACCATTCCCGTTGTAATGAGCGGGCGGCGGGGGAAGTCTCGGCAGACTCGCTGCTCATTTCTTTCCTATTGCTTCTGTACATATCCGTAGATATGATAGGCTGCATTTTCTCCCGTACTGTCTGTAAATGTCGTTATATTACAGCTATCCTTTCAGTTTTCACCTACTGCTTTAACAGAGCACGGTTGAAAATCACGACCCGAGTCTGAGCTCAGCCCCGAACAGCCTTCTTGCCAGGCAGCAGCTATGGCTGACAATAGCCCGTACAAGTCCTTAAGCTTTTGCGGGGTAATAGAATAACATGTTAAACATTCACCGAGCTGCTCTGTCCGCATCTTTAGCGCAGCTAACTGCTGTTTTGTTTTACTGCGATGAAGCGGAGACGCATCGTCTACCGCCGCTCATCACTTTCCCTGCCGTACATAAGCTGTAACGATCTCGGCCAGATCCCGATTATCATCATGTTATATTTCTCTCCTGTTGTTATAGTTGTTGCTACACGAGTGTGTCCGTCTACTTGGTTTGGGACATTTCATGCTGTTCGGTTGCACTCTCTGTGTCTTTTGGGGAACGAATCTGTCTGTTAATCGTGTTTTCGTTTGGTGAACAAGCCCTTCAGAAAGCGATGAACAGAATTTACGCGCCTGAACGTTAACCCTTAAATGCTCCCGCTGGCTGCCAGCACTGTGTGTTGCCTTATCACATTATGGTGGTGAATTAAACGCTGAGTTGAGCCATGACCTCCGGTCGCGCATCAGCATAAGTCAAATAACTAATATAATGAAAGAGCCCCCCTAGGAAAGCATTGTATTTATACTCTAAGTGTTTCCATATTCACATGCCTTGCATCATCTTGTCATAGCCTAAACAGTAGGGCATTCTGAGTTCAAGCCTTAAAGGGTGATGCCACAACTTAAATAGGGGTGAACTGTTTCTATGCAATACATCCCTGCTGATAATAACATCCAGGCTTTCAGAAGTGGGCTGGACCTTTACCCAGGGATAAGTAAGGTTACTGAAATGAAATTACAAATCTCAAAATCATATTAAAAACAAATTACAGGACGGCATTGAGAACATGACCTAGTATGAGAGGTGTAGGCTACAGTATAGAGTGCATACATGCGAACATATTTCTGGGTTTTAGGGCTTATTCTTTCAGCACTCTCTAGTACAATGCAGTAATTAAATGTTGATGTTAAAGTTACGCGACTTCAATGCAGTTTGTTCACAGCTTGATGTTAGCTTTATGTTTTACTTCTGGCAATCGCATTTAGGCTTCAGTAATCATACAAAATGGGCAAGATTATGTCACTGAACAAAACGTGTAAGTATTGTTAACTTGTGCTTGCCACAGAGCTAAATTTCAGTAAAATAACTTCTACAGTAATTTCTGAGTTGAAACCCAGTGCGATATGCACATGTTTTCATACAGTTAAGAAGTTTTGAAGCTTGAGCTTTTCATTAATGATGACTCTTTCACTACTGTTAGTTTTGAAACCTAATCTATTTAGTTGCAATACATAGGCTGGACCATTGGTTTTACCATATATAATAGCCCAATATGACGACTGAAATAAACAAGTAAAACTTGATGATTCCACATATATCTGCAATGCACATCAGCTGCCAGCTTTAAACCTGAAGTTACCGCAACATCATGGTAATTCTGTTATATTTCTAAATAAATAGATGGTAAAACAGCACTTTAATATCTGTGTAAATTAAGTGAAAAATGTATGAACCTATATTTTACTATGTTCTTGGAGGAACTGGATCTGTGGTGGATGTTATGGTATTTATCCAATGCATCATCAGCATAATTATGATAAGCAAGTGTAAAGAGAGCCAAAGTCAAAGCCTTATTTCAGAGGAGATTGGTATGATAGTGAATGGAGATAGACAAATCTGTCTAAACGCTTGAGTTATGCCATGAATTACACATAAGTTTAAAGGATGATTTTCCAAGTCAAAAAAGTCACAGTTTGTAATAGAATTAATTAAGAATTAATAAGACTTTGAAAATGCGGAATTATAAACACTATGCAGCCAAGAGTAACGTTATTGATGTTGTCTTGTTGATCGGTCACCAAGACCTGTAACTTACAGGGATATCCCGGTTTAAATTTAATCCATGGTCTAACACACAGTGACACTGAGTAAGACCTCCCCTCCAGAGATCAAGTTTTTGGCGGTTTCTTGTTGGAGGCCTATACTGCAGTGTATTGTTATCATGCAGTCTTTTCTGAGGTTGCTTAAACTACATAAGCTAGCAGTCAGAAAACTTTATCTCTCCAGGGGGGGTCTAACTTGATGTCACGGTGTGTTAGACCATGGATTAAATTTACACCGGAATATCCCTTAAACATTGTGCTGATCCTGTATGTTAGCTTGCTCACAAAATTGGGAAACTCTGTGCGTCAAGTGCGTCAATGTTGACAGATAGTGTTTGAATTTATTCACGACAAACTGCAACTTTTCTGACTTGGAAAATGATCCTTTTATTTGACAAACATCATATGTTTAGTTCATGGCACAATTCAAATGGAATAAAAAAAATAGAATAAAATAATAAGGTGAAATAAGGCCCCATGAGGTCCACTGGCAGGGCTGTGACCTCTGCTTTCAGCATAGCTATCCACAGATATAAAACTACTCTTTAATAATGCGCTGGCACTACAATGTATTTGCCTTGGAGGTAGAAAAGTACACCTTTACGCCTGATGTAGCATATTTATGTGGCAAGCGAAGGTAATAATTGGCAATTATTTTGTCAACCTAGTTGTTAAAATGTTTAACACTAGTAACAGCACAGCTAGCTGTAGTGAGCATCTACTAGTGATGTTAATTCAGGATCAGGAGTTGTCAAATCTAATATTTGGGCTTGCTTATTTGCAGACAGATCTGAAGACTACATACAATCTGCCACTCGCACATGGGCATTTTTGGAAACAGGGTTTTAGACAAAATAAAAACTCCTGCGAGACGAGCGCTTTAGTACCATTTCAGAGCTTGTTTGAGATGAGCGCAGTTCATCTCAAACAAGCTTGGCTGGAAAGTAGACAAGATCAGACGGGCAGCAGCAGGGGACAGAGCAAAAAGCTGCTGTCAAGATGGACAGTTTCCCCGCAACTGTACGTCCGTACAGGAAGTCACAGAAACACTCACATCCTGTTAGAACTGATTACAATTGATTTAATGTTATCAGACACATCTATCAGCTTGTACACAGTCTTCCATTGTTGTTAATTATGACACCACAGCCTATTAAAACTCTACACAGGCGACCTGTAATTTCTGCTCATGGATCAACCCCCATTTCACATAAACTCACATAAATGTGCTTCATATCAGCTTGCTGCTGTTCATATATCATCTGAGCAGACATTTCCTCGCAGGCTACGTGAATAAATGGAATACATAGTCAAACACAAAGGAAAGAAATACAAGACAACAGTTTACGTTATTTATCCGTCAGATATTCATACAGTTGGGGCCTCATATCTGTATCCTCACAAACCACTTACCACAAGTTTTTGTATTGTAACAAACTTTCACATATTGATTTTAAGTAGTCCAGTGTTTATATAGATAACACTTATTTATTGTGTACTGTTTATAGTATGAATGTGGGCTATTTAGTCTCCACATCGGCCACACAGTATGTCCTCTGTTAACAGAACCTTCAAATCAGACAAAAAGATCAAAATCTCTCCATTTCACCAAAAAGTAAAAAGTTTTTATCAAATGTTAACTTTGATCTAAACCAATCAGCTGTAAGATCAGACAGCATGCTAAGCATTTGTAGTCCCTGGGGAGCAACTGCAGAGCCTGGCTCCAAAAACGGCAGTTGCCTTGATCCTATCAGATCAGCATTGCCCACGTGTGCATGACGTCAAACACAGTCAGACACAAATCTAACAGGCATGAATTGTGTGACAAAAGACAGAAACACTGACCGTGCGGTCAACACAAGTCAACACATATGGTGAATATTGAAACGCCTAATTTTGTGTGGATTGTAACTTTAAAAAAAAAGAAAAGTATCCACTGTTTTGCAGCAGCTTCTTTCCCATTGCAAGTATATGGGGTAAAAGTTTTTTGGGGCCTGGTGCATCACCTGAGATTGTAATTACACAGTTTGGCCACTATGTAAAATTGCTTGGCGCTCTTCCTATGGGGGCTTGGTTGTAATAGAAATATGAATCCCTGCCACACTGGGGTGACGTGCCAAGACAGACTACCTCAGGCCCAGCCAAAATGTGTGTGAAAAAAGCCCCATCAGTTTTCAAAAGAAAACTTTTGGTGCCAGTGACAGGCCAAAACAAATAAAACAATTAACAAATGTTTTTAAAGGAACATGTTGAAGACATACTTGACAAATGCAGATTGGTTTAAATTGATGAGCCCACTTCCAAAGCTTTCTTGCTGTAAGAATATACACATTAAAAGCAAATACCTTTCACCAATATAAAGAATAAAAAAAAACATCAATTAATTCCAAGTTCTTTACTGAAAATAAAACAACACAACTGAAGCTAAGGTAATGATGTAATGATAATTACATCATCAGTTTTATTATCACTCAGCATCAGTCTGAAACAAACCAAATTGCCCTCTATAGAAGCAGTCATGTCACAACTACCATCCAATAGATATTCACTTGAGATATATAGAGTTATAGTGCTGATTCACATTTACACATAATGACATGCTACTACTCAGTGTACCTTTCATATGTGCTTTTCCTGATTGTTACTTAAAAATCCGTGTTGACTTGAACTCCACACAGCCTGCCTGTCAGTGGATTAGCTCTGACAAGCTTTCACTGTTCTGACATCTGTGTTTTAGGTCTGGCTGTTTTTCAGCTACTGTTAAAAAAAGTGTTAACAGCCAAGTACAGTAACATCTAGCCTTGTAGAATTAGTTTTATTTGCTGGGGTTTTGAGATATTTATCATGAGATTTCCACACAAATACAGGTAAAGGAAATTAATTTGTTGTACTGATGATACTAGAAATGGACATTTAAAAATTCAAAAGCAATATATCTGCCCCGAAACAAAGTGGAAAGTGGTAAATGGATTTTTATAGGAAGTAATATATACAACTAGCTCTCCTGACCCTCAAACCAGGTATTCTTTGACAATATAGTTTCAAATAACAACTTTCTTAGAATTGTAACATGCTCTGTGAGCCATACTGGACATCAAAGGTTGTGGCGGCCATACATACAATACTGGCTTTCTTTAACATTATTAACATTATTGATCCTGACCTTGTATTGATCGGTTTAATGTGTTGTTTTGATTAATGGAAAATAGTTACCTGACATTCCTGAGAGATTTTACAGTATATCTATGTTAATCATAGTATGTGTGTTTGCATGCACAGTAGTGGAAATTACCTTGATATAACTAAAATGACATCTGATAAAGAGGTGAAGTCCCGCCCCTTCCAGTGTTAGGACATGATTTGCACACATTTTTGATCCCATTTAAATTGTGACATGAATCACACATATGTTTATCAAGATCATTTTGCAAGTCAAGAAAGTGAGAGCTTGTCGTGAAGACACTGAACTATATTGTCTCGCTCAGTATACAGAATGTCGCCAACAAAATCATCACCTCAACACGGTATTTAAAGAGGTGAAAATTATAACTATATAGATTATATTGATAACTGCAGTTATATGAAAGGAGTGTAAGCAGGTTTTGTGAGCTAGCTGATATACAGGACCGGCTCTAGATTTCAGATATGGATATTGGAGTGTGTTAAATGAGATGACATCAATTACATGACTGTTGGGTGTGTGTCCAATTATGTATTTTCACAGGATTATACTGTCTTTGAAATTGACAAACATCTGTAATTCATGGCACAACTTCACAACCTGATTTAAGAAATTATATTTGTCTCTCACCATTAAGTAATATTAGTACATAATGGTAATGTAAGTACTACATTTGCCTGCTGATGAATTTGGTTATTATTAGGTAGCAGTAGTAGCTGACTCCTCTCTTAAGAGACTAAAAAAATGACTCATTTTGACACAGCATCTCCTTCATGAGCTCCTTCACTTTGAGACACAGTAGAACATGTTTCTTTGGATCCACACCCATGAAACATGTCTTTTAAAATATTTGCTGTTCTGTAGTAGCCCACTTAGATAACACTGTCTTTGGGACTATAAGCTACAACTGTGGGATATGACTGATGATATGTCCCATTTCACATAAATTGCATTCACTTTTCCCTCTCATGCTTCTTTTCCAACTGTGGGAGGAGAGAGGACAGAGGAAATATGTTTTAAGAGGAATGAGACGTCCTTTCAACTGCAGCATCACATGAAGCTATGTTCATTTCAGATGACAGCTACAGCTGATCACAGCTGGATCAGCTGTCAGTCTGCTTTAACAGCTGTAGAGATTTGAGATGAATTTGTGTCTACACACAGCCCCTTGACAAAAATGCCATTATCTATTTAATTTAAAATTATAACACATAACTAAGAATTGTCAAGAGATTTGAACAATCCATTAAGTTAAACTGAGGTGCCACTTGTGTAACTGTCCACATCTCTGTTAACGGAGAGACACACATATCGTTTCACACTACGCTTACACTGTTAATATGTTAATATCACATAAGATGGAAACGTACTGAAACCTACTGTATAATATTCTATCAATTTTTGTAGAGCAATCATCTCTCTTGCTCCCACACATGAAGGTGAAAAGTCAAAGTGTTCAAGGACAACACTGCACTGCAGCTCATAAAGCGATAAAATTATGTGCTTTAGACCCGACCTAGGTCTAAAAACAAATCCTAAAATCCTGTACTCATAAATCCATTCTGAAACCAACACAGCAACCATGTGTAATTCTCTGGCCCTGAATTTATTCTAAAGTTTTGTAAAAATATGTCTTAGCCAAGTAAATATAACACCAAATCCCAAAAAGTTGGGAAGTTGTGTAAAAAACTTCTGATTACAGTTTTACAAAGTGTCCCTGAGCCCATGTAGAAATCTCCATAATACAATCATATATTTGACGAAGTGGTGAACCGCAGCCTGTCTTTGTTTTGTGAATGACTTAGCCTTTTGAAGATGCATCTTTCATACCCAATCATGATATCAGGATACATATGAACCTGTTTACCTGTGGAATGTACCAAACAGCTGATTTTAGAGCATTTGACAAATTTCCCAGTCTATTGTTGTTCTTGTCCCAAGTTGTTTGAAACATGCCACCCGATTCACAATAAGCACATATTTAAGTTTTTACAACTAGAACTTCATCATAATCATAGAACTCTCAATGAATTATTTGCCATCACAAATAGCCATCAGTGAAAGCATCCAACATCTGTTTGAGTTTTTCTCCAAGCCACCAAGTTAAGGATGTCATGAACAGGCATTTCCACTGCGTCCAAACACTCAACCACTCTTGTATTTGCATTCAGTGAAAACAAGTAGGCGGTGTAGTAAATCTGTGGAGTTCACAGGGGGGGGGGGGGGGGGGGGGAAAAATCCTGGGGAACACCCAGGTAATTTTTTTTTTGGTGCAGCGGCACCAAATGGGAGGAATTTGCTTGTGCAGAAGAGTGTGACAGCTGCTGTTTAACACAGTGGGATGAGCTACAATGGTGCTGTCATTTTATGCATCACTGCTCATCAAGTCCTTGCATGGTATAAAACTTAACCACCTGGCGCACAACATTTGTCTTAAATTGTGGTCATAAATGAATACTGTGTTTACTCAGTATACGCAGTTGTCCTTTTTACATAACAGTGTAGTGCACTGATGATTAGATTTGAGTCACAAAAGTTGAATGATAAAAATACTTTTGAAATAAAAATGTAGAAAGAATTATTATGTGAAAGATAAATGAAGCAAACTGTCGCGTGTTAAATCAACCAACACTTCCTCTCACAGCTGCCATGCTGTAAACCACAGTGCTAAAATGTGCAGCTCTTATACAGTGTGTCGAGGGAATTTATAGTCTGATATACATATTGTGCTGTCCTCCACTGTTCCTGTGTTTTACACTCCACTGTATATTAGAGTCCTTTTGCTGTGGACTATGAATCATCTTAAAGGACCGGTCCAGTGTTTTTTCATGGATCATGTTTCATTTTACTACCAATAACAAACACTTACACCAACACTTGCTTAATTTGTTTTATTATTTTTCAAAAAGCAACTGCTATTCTCTGGTTCCAGATTCTCAATTGAGAGGATTTGCTGTTCTTCTGTGTTCATTACCACTGTAAACTGATAGTCTTAAAGTTTTGAACTGTTGGTCAGACAGCATAAGCGTTTTGGAAGAAGGTTTTTGGAAAGCGTGGTGGTATTTTTTTCACTATTTACTGACATTTCATTTTCCAAATGATTGATCAAGGAAATGTCAATATTTTGACCAAAATAAAAAGTATACATTTAGTCACTGACTGATAAAGAAACCAAGTGTCAAGTGTCTGTCAGACAAGCCAATTGTTAAACTGCAGGGAAGGAGAGAGAAATCAAAGAAGCCATTCAGACCCGTAACAAACACAGATCGGACAGATCATATACTGAAACATTGAAAAGTGTTTTTTGTGTTGTTTCAGCTGTGTTGGGGTTGATGAAGATGATGCTCCAGATATTGACATATATCACTGTCCAAACTGCGAGAAGACTCACGGCAAATCCACATGTAAGTAGCACCTCTCAGGGAGAGTTGTGTTGACTGACGCTGTCAGATACATCCATCCATCCATTATCTGTACATTATATGTACGCTGCTTAATCCTCTGCAGGGTCGCGGGGGCTGTCAGATACAATGTGTTAGAAATAACTTTAACTTTGATTTAAAACATTACGAAAACTTTATCAACAGAGTGTGAAAAAACAGTAAAGACATTATGTAAAAGGTGTCTGTTTACTTTGTTGCAGTGATCTACTTAAGTAAGCATGCAGCTAGCAGTTAGCAGTTAGAAGTTAGCATTTCAGCTACCCCCAACCTGTCCTATCAGGAAATATCACTTTGTCCTCAGGAGGCAAGTTCTAACAGAGATGTGTAAAAGCAGCAACTTCGCCTCTTAGTTTAATACATACCCAAAATAAACTCAGAGGGCTCTATCTTGCAGCTGGCACCGAGCGATGCACAGTGCAGCGCAAGTGTCATTGCTAGTTTCAGACAGACGTAGTAGTCATCTTCATGCCCAGCACCCACCATTTGTAAATAACAAATGTACAGACTGCTGTATTTTTCCTGCTATGTTATTCAGGTAGCAAGACACAACACAGGCAAAATTTAAGTAACAAAACTAAAAGCTGTTGATAGAAACTCAAAATAGGAAATAGAATTCAAATTTATCTTCTGAAAAAAATATTTTTAGACAGGATCTCAGGAAGAAAGCTGCAAATGACAAGCTATTGTCATCCATTGCTGGAGGTAATGTCATTAATAATGACCTTATTAAAGGTGTATTTCTACCATCCAAATCCCTCTTGATATTAATCAGAATAATCATTTTTATGACCCTTCCTGCCTGATCCGCGGACTGAGATCTGTGCATCATATATCACACATAGAGGGACATGCAGCAATGTTACTCGATTAAATATCAGTGTATTTTCTCATATGCAATAATAGAGAGTTTTTAATGTGACACAAAGTTGTGAAACAATGGGGCAATGGGTCTAGTTGCCAAGGACCAAATACCTGTCCAGAAAATATTTGTACAGCTATTTCCTTTACTGGGGAGGCTGTAGCTCAGCGGGTAGGTCAGCTAGTGATCGGAAGGTTGCTGGTTCAAATCACAGCTCCGGGCTGAGCTGAGCTGCATGTTGTAGTGTACTTTCCTTGAGTAGGATACTGAACCCCAAATTGCTCCTGATGTTGACACCTTGTATGGTGGCCTCTGCCATCAGTGAGGGCCCTGCGATGTGCTGGCGACTTGTCCAGGGTTTACACTGCCCTCACCCAGAGACAGCTGGGATTGGCTCCAGCAAAAAACTTGCGACCCTATAAAAAGGGATAAAGCGGTTATAGACAATGGATGGATATTTCCCTTACTAAAAAGAAAAATATACCCAAACATCTACCCCTCCATGCCTCCCCTGTCCCAGCCTGTCATGCCCTCTCGCCCCTTGAATCATAGTCCTGGTCAGAGCTTCTGTACATCACCCCTGTATTGTATCGCCGCCATCTGTCGGTCTCAGCGGTTGTGTTTAGGCCTAGTCTGATATCCAGGTGTTTATCATTGGGTGACTGCTGAGCCCAGTCAACCTGAGGTGTGTTCAGACAACTGTCTTCCCATTCAAGCAGATTCCTGTCAGCTAATAGGACCACTTAACTCCACAGCCAACTGAGCTACAGGTAGCTGGTCACAAGCAATTGCAGCTAGTCCTGACAGCCAGTCAGAGATTGCTACAGCAATGGGAACACTGAACAACAGCCGTTAGCAGTAATGCTGCCCCCTATGGTTTTGGAGCTAAGTTTTTAAATCCAGCCATTTAATACATTTCTTAATTACACCTTTAAAAATGAAAGTAAAAGTGAAACTGCCTTAGTGATCTTTCCAGTTTGTCACTTTAAACAAACAAGTTTTTAGGGGGTATCAGAGTTAAATTATTTGTTCAAGTCATCAGCTGCAGTGTGGTACTTCATTCTTGATGGTTTTCTTGTTTTTGTTTTTTTCTGTTTTTCAGTGAAAAAGAAAAAGAACTGGAGCAAAAATGACACTGGGCAAAGTACAGACATCAAAGCTGTTCAGAATGGCAGTCAGGTTTTCATTAAGGAGCTTCGCAGCAGGACATTTCCCAGGTAAATCATGTGTTCTTGGTACTAAACTGCACAGCAGACAACACCATGAATGGGTCAATAAAGTGAGATAAAGTGGTGACAAATTATAACATTCCACACAATTGAAATAATCAAACTCAACACACTAATTGGGAACACATTTAGTAGATTCAATGATAATGAAATGATGACTGATTAGAGCTCTTGAAGTATTAGTAGGGACTCCTTATATTAACCTCCTGTCAATATTATTCCTCACTTTATTTATAATTCCACTAGAGGGCACTGTCTTATTACTTTTTGAGACCTGCAATCAGATCGCTCAAAATACTTGAGAAAATTGTTATCAGATCTCATTTAATTTTATCAGTGTATACAAACCTTTTAACTGTGCTCTCCAGTGCTGATGACATAGTGGTGAAGCTGAGTGGCAGTCAGTTGACCATGGAGCACCTGGAGGAGAACGGCTTCAATGAGCCAATCCTGGCTCAGAAGAAAGATGGCCTGGGCATGTCCATGCCTGCCCCCACCTTCTACATCAGTGATGTGGAGAACTATGTTGGTGAGGAATCGAGGTCTATTACTCCCAGTGGAGGATTTTACTGTACTTAAAAACAATTTTGGGGTATTTTTACTTTACTTGAGTATTTCCATTTTTGGTTTCTTTATGCTACCTCTGCAATATTTATGGAGGCAAATATTGCACTTTCCACTACATTTTATAACTTTGAATATAAATAGTATATGCAAAACATACATATATATGTACATACATATATTTACATATGTACATATGTAGTCAACTCAACACGCTAATTGGGATCACATTTAGTAGATTCAGTGATAATGAAATGATTCCTCATATTGATTAGAGCTCTTGAAATATTAGTAGGGACTACTACTTTACATATGTACATATGTAAATATATGTATAATTTAAGTTTACTTGTGCTTTGTGATACTAATGTACATTTATTGAGACACTTTAAGATTTTTACTGAAGTACAATTTGTATAGGTGGTTTTCCTTTTATTGAGTAAAATTTCATATTTTAAATACGTATATGCAATCACTTGGACAGAAATATCTGCAATCAGCAGTACCTCTACTACTCCTATGATGACTGCTAATGCTGTTACTGTTACACGTGTTCCTACAATAACTTTTACGTCTTTACTGTTACTCCAGTGCAGCGACTCCTGCTATAAATATACGATTAATACTACTAATTCTACTGTTCTACTATTACTATGACTAATTGAAAAGTATGTTCATTTAGAAAGCAGATCAAACTATTTTGGGCAGTGCTAAGGAAGAGGGAATTACAACTACAGACCAATACAGTTTGTAAGCACATTCTGAGAGTAATTATCAAAAATAATGGCTATCCCATTAAATAATATGGCATTGATTAACTAATATTTGTGTTTAAGTTGGGGACCTGGAGTGCATTTCATCTCCTCCTTTAAAATATAGAAAGAAGATAACAATGTACTATACTGTTTGTCAATAGGGGGTGCATCTGTTCCATATTTCCCTGTGCACTAGTGCTCAGTGATGAGATCACTTGATATATCTCAACAGTACACCGCTCCAGACATATTTTGTAAACCAGTTTCCTGTTTAAAGAAAATGTTTAGCTTGTAGGCGGTTAGTTTTCCTTCAGCTTGTTTTATCGTGTCTTCTGTGTCCTCTGTTATTGTCTCAGGTCCTGATGTTGGCGTGGACGTGGTTGACGTCACCAAACAGACTGACAGCAAGATGAAGCTCAAAGAGTTTGTAGATTATTACTACAGCACAAACAGAAAGAAAGTGTTAAACGTCATCAACCTGGAGTTCACTGACACGAGGTACATTCTAACTTATCATGAAGTTTGAATAAAGTGAGATTTGGTTCATAAAGATGGCCCCTGTGGAAATCTTCTGTTTGTAATCTGTGTGTGTTTTTCTGAGACAGGATGAACAGTATAGTGGAGAGTCCACAGATTGTGCGGCGGTTGTCATGGGTAGAAAACTACTGGCCTGATGACGCTCTGCTTGGGAAACCAAAAGTCACCAAATACTGTCTCATCTGCGTCAAAGACAGCTACACAGATTTCCACATTGAGTGCGGTGGTGCCTCCGTCTGGTACCACATCCTAAAGGTCTGTCATTTTTATGGTTAGACCAATGTGTTGAGTCAGAACTGGCCTTGGAACAAAAATAGGTGTGCGACAGTCAGTGTCATCTGTCTCTGATGAGTGTACAGTACTGATTGTCTTCTATTCTGAAGTGATTTTTAAAAGGAAATGTGAAATATGTTAGTGTCCATCTTTCGTATGATTGTGAGGCCAGAAAAAGTAATGGTGTTTGTGTTTGCAGGGAGAGAAGATCTTCTTCCTCATCAAGCCCACCTCTGCCAACCTGTCTCTGTACGAGCGGTGGAGATCATCGTCAAATCACAGTGAAATGTTCTTTGCTGACCAGGTGGACAAGTGTTATAAATGTACTCTGAAGCAAGGACAGACTCTGTTCATCCCATCAGGTTAGAGCTGCACTCAGGTCATGAATATATAGCTGAACAGGATATAGAAGAACATTTAATCAGACAAACAATACTGTTTAATTTGTAAAGGAAACCCTTAAATATTACAGCATTTCCTTGAAAAATGTATAAAAGCCCACAGCATTACTTTATTTTACATTCTAATGGGATTAATATCAGAGACACCATATGAGCATAGCATGTGTATACAATTGTTAAATGATGGTAATATTTAGTCCTCAAATAATTAGCTAATTTCTAAATTTTGATAAGGGCATAATCATTGAAGTAAGTTCTATAAGAAAAAACTCTAACACAATCTGGTGTCAGCTCCTTTTTTGTGGAAGAGAATGAATTTAAACCACTTTGAACAATCTAAACTTTTCATGTATTCTGACTTTTTAGATAGTGATCAGTTAATTAAAGATATAAATGAATAATAAGAAGAAGAAATACCTATTTTTTAAAACCTAAATTTGCTACATTTAAGAGTCATGAAGAAACTCAAATAATTTAACAACGTTATAGATGCTTTATTTAAACTGTACTTTGTAGCTTTATAATATTTTTCATTGTTATTAATGTTAGAGATATGGAAAAATCCTCGTAACAGTATATGTGATGTTATATTTTATGCTGTAATGTATTTGTCCAGAAAATGTATTGAGACATTTTTTTATGGATAAAATAACAAGACAGTAATGTCTGTTTTAAGATAATCTAGCAAATTAGATACTGCATCATGGTGATGCAAAAATCATGTAAAAACAACAGTGTTTCTATATAGGTAAGTGCTGTTCATTCCACTTACATGTGAAGGAGAACAGTTATTCCTTTGAGGACAACAGTGTAAACAGCTCGGCCAGAGAAGACAAATTGTTTGAAAGAGCAAAAGAATCCGTCTTTGAACAGAGGAGGTGGCCTCCAACATTACTTATCACCCACCTACAATGCTGTTCTGAGTTCCCTCCCTAGACAGCTTAACAACCATTCATACCTGGGCTCACCTAGCCCTGGAACCCACATAAAGGCCTGTTGGGTCAATGACCAACAGCTGTCAAGTGTTTTGCACAAAAGACTGAAACTCAGAGCACACATGTGACCTTAACACGTCTGTAAGGACACTCTCACACAGAGTTTAAAGCCTGCAAACTCCCCTCCAGTTGCTTAGAACTGAAGAAGCCTCTTGGATGATAGTTCAGTTGCCTACGATGCAGCACTTAGAATTACTATGACCTGGATGGCTGAGAACCTTCGTCAACGTGCTGTTCATTGATTTGCATCATTGTTCACAATGATCCCATACATCCAGGTGAATGGACAGAGGATGGACAGAATGCACTTGTCAGTGCGTCAGGATTTGTCACACAATAATATTGATTTTTGTTACTGTTAAGTGTTTTGTAAGCCTCGGTTCCCGTGGCGCAGGACACTTCTGCAAAGTTAAAACAAAAAGAAAAAAAATTATAGTACAGTTTTAAAAAGTTAAATGTCAAATTATAGTGTAAAATAATGTTGTGGCTGAAGGAAGGTGGATTAAATAAGTCATAATAACTTCTTTTTTTAATCTTTCATTAGAAACAATGAATGCATGAATACATGGTTTTATTATTTACAACCACTGGATGTGTTTATTTGCATAGGTTGGATCAATGCAATACTGACTCCAGTTGACTGCCTGGCGTTCTCTGGACACTTTGTCCACAACCTGAGTGTGGAGATGCAGATGAGGTTTGGACGCCTGTCTTATTACACAAACATTCAGACTCTGTGTTGTGTTGTAGTTGTTGTGTTTGATAACTGCCCTTTCCCTTGTCCTAATTGTTGTGAGCCACCATGCCTCTGTCAGACTGTCATGTCCAAATTAGATTTAGTGTGACAGAGCATACCAAACCTGTTGGGGATTCATGATGATGTTTAGCTGAAACATCTTGGTTTACTCTCCTCAGAGCATATGAAATCGAGAAACGACTGAAGGTCAAAACTCTCACCCCCTTCCCCAACTTTGAGACGGCGTGCTGGTATGTGGGACGACATCTCCTCGAGCGATTCAAAGGTAAACCCTAAATCAGTTTTAATGTGTTTAGAGGTTTGATCTTTGCTCTAATATGAGGTATTTCAATGTAAACTTACATCTTCAGTTAACACGCCATTTCTCCAGAAGAATGCATGAAAGCAGAGAAAATGCAAACAATGTCAGAAAGGCCTTTTTCCAAGCTGCACATTCACCATGTGCCTGCAAGTCTGCTGCACAGATGAGGAGCTGGATGCTCTGATATTATTTCAGTCATTAAATCGGTGAATTGTCGAGTTTACAGATGATTAGCTTCAAAAGGTTTGGCCCAGCTAGAATCACTTGCTCCATTACAAGCCTGTGTTTAAACTCTGTGCTGCTGGCTTGGGCCAAGTGTTTATGTTTCAGCATTTTCTGTTTGGCTGTGTGTATTGTGTGTGGTGCACACTGCTTCAAACCCACAAGGCCTTGCCATTAATATACCATTATTCTTTTTAACTTCAAGGGCAGCTCTTTCAGTACAAGAGAAAGACTCACTTCACTCCTGCTGCTACTCAGCCTTGATGTTATCAATAATTTCCTGTTTTGGTTGTAAATCCACTTCAGTTGATAGAACTACTTTGATATTCTGTGGGCACATTTCTGCCATTTAACTGAAATCAAAGGGTGAAGCGGAATTTGCATAAGTTCACATGAGTTAAGGCTGTAGTTGTCACAGTTTAATCTATGGTGAGTCTGCAAAACGTTTTAGATTAGTTTTTTTTAGAGCTTTAAAAGTCACGTTAAGCATACCTTTTTATTAGTCATTTTTGGCACCACCTAAGCAGAATGAATGTAAAATCAACGTGGAAAGCATCAAAGCTAACTAAATCACTTTTCACAGATCTAATGGTTTTAGGCCATATTTAGGTCCCCACTAGACTTGCCCAAAATCATGTGAAATTCCTTTTTTTTTTCTTTTTTTTTTTTAATTGATAAAAAAAAGTAGATTTTCTTTTGGGAGGACCCCCAAACCCAACTGCCAAATTCATGCACCTAAGTCTTCCACACACCATAGGCATACACTGAATAGTTACAATCTACAGGGGTGTCACTGGCAGTGTAGACTGAATCACCGTGAAGTTGCAGTAACAGCATCTTGTTGGGTAACAGCCCATCAGTCTCCACCGTCAGTGAAAATACTGTTTATGAGATATGAAAGCATCAAACATACATTTAGGATGAATTAGATGTACACACTTTGAAATAGCATTATTAAAAAAGACAATTCAATAGTATGTAAGCTAATGCATGCTGGAATGGTTTTCAACACAGAAGTTATGGTACATCGTGATCTTGTCTATAATTCCCTTTATTTTGGTTTGTTTACGGGAGCACGTCAGTGAGTTAGGAACAGATATAGCGTGTCTGCAAATTTGATATGATAAGATATAGTAACACTAATATTTAGTTTATCCAACAGCGAATACTGACAGTCTATTTTCCAACTGTAAAATATCCTGCTAAGTAGATATTTCAATTGCAAATCTTTTTTTAAAAGATCTTTATCAAATATGATTTATGTTATATAGTTCTGTTTGAAAAGAACATAGGTCTTGGCCAGTATATTGTTATATATGTTTATATTATGGTTCCAGCAGTATACTGGTTTCAAGCTATATTGTGGTGCCATCATCATGTGTCCATGTACACAGTCAAGCATTGAGAACGAAACCAATGAAGCCAACCGATCAGAGGTGGAGTTGGGCAGGGTAATGAGGATTGAGGCCCTCTGCTGTTCAAACAGGACAATACAATGACAAGGAGACACAGGAGAATGGATTCATACTGATCTCCGTGGTTCGAGCCATGAACTTTACGAGCAAAATAACCATGTGGTATGTGACAGTGCCATGCCATTTTTTATCACGAAATTTGGTACACTGTTACATATCTAGCGTCAGGAGATAATATTTTGTAAAATTATTATAAGGGGTTATCGTACTGGGAAATTCTCATACTGTTGCAGCCATAATATATGTTATGTTATGTTATGTTATGTTATAATTTGCTAGTTGTAACTTTTTAAAACTACAAACAATATTTTCCATACATTTTTTGCTGATTTTTCAAAATAAATGCGCAGGGAAAGTTTTTCCAAAGGGAATTTTTAAGATTTTGCAATATGGCCAAGTGCAATACTCAAATTGCAGAAGCTACAATCATTTTTGATAAAAGTATAATTAACACAATAAAAAAAACAATATCATAAGACTAAAATAGTAAAAAATTAAAAGAGTGATGTGGAAATTATCCTTCTCACTAATTGTGATTCATAAAACAATAATAATATCTGTCAAATAATTGCAATATTGTTTTTTTATACCATATCAACTATCTCTTATTGTTTTGTAAGGTAGTGTAACTCTCTGCACCACTTTACTTTTATGAAATTGAACTTTTTCATAAGAATCATCATGTCTTCAGCAACATACGCAATACACAGCAGTTACATCTGACATTTTAGTGATATAGCTGATGCAGTGAGTGGGCAAGGAGATTTTGATTGTGTACCTTGAGAACTTTAATGTGTCCCTTGGCTGTTGTTGAGCTCAGCTCTGGTTAATTTTGTGAAAAGGACAGGTTGTCCAAACACACAGTCACCACTGATGAGTGCAATAACATCACATTTCGTTTCTTTTTGTAATCTGACAGTCTGAAGTTGCAGCTCATTAGTTCTTGTGTGTGAGAGGCCTAATACATTCTACAAATCGCTGCTGCTAATGCATGTTTAAAGTCATGATTCTTCCAGTGATAACGTGCGCCTTTTATTCTGCAGGTTTACATAAAGCAAATAAGCAACCAGCACCATATCTGATACATGGTGCCAAAATCATCAATGGAGCCTTCAGAGCTTGGACTAAAAAACAGGTATGGACACATGATTATACAATATGTGTTTAAGCTGTCTTTCTAAGATGCTGTGAAATGGAATGATTGTTTTTTTTTCTCAACAGGCCCTCTTGGAACATGAGGATGAGCTTCCAGAGAATATGAAACCATCACAGCTCATTAAGGATCTGGCAAAAGAGATCAGACTGTCAGAGGTAATTTGATTTTATTTCTGGATTAATGATATTATATAGATAAAAATCTTAGTTGATTGATTTATCAATCCTTTCATACTTTTTTGTAAGTTTGTTTGTTTTACAGTGCATTGAATGCATTGAACTCACTAATTGTCAAATATCATGAAAAACAGTGCTTAATGAATGAATATTTGATATTTTTTAGATGATGAATGATGAATAAACATGATAATTTCAGTAATTATTTGTTTTGGTGGGGGTTTTATTGCTGATTAGAAACTTATAGCTCAACTGACAATTCCCCACCTTTATTCCAGAATGCAACGAAAGCCATCAAGAGTGAACCCAGTATTAAGGTACCAGTGGAGGAACCACCGTCCACCCACTCCGAGCCCGAGGAGCCCATCTCTCCTGCCCATGTCCCCTCGCCTAGCAGAGAAAAGGCCAGAAAGAAAGCCTCCAAACCTCCTAAACCTCCTAAACCTCCCAAACCCCCAAAGATGCCCAAGGCCCCCAAACCTCCGAAGGTCCCGAAGGCCAAGGAGGGTGGAAAGAAGAAAGCGAAGAAAGCAAAAGATTTGTCGCCACCTCCTAAACCCTCCAGCTTTGCAGCTCTTGAGTCCCATGCAAAAGACATCCTGAGTAAGATGGACCAGCCAAAAAAGTCAAAGGTGAGCAGGTCTTGATGTTACTGCAAATTGATTGTTGTTCATTTTTTGACGACTGATTATTGGCTTAGTCCTTTTTTTCCCTTATCAAATTGAACTGTGCATGGATTTAAATGTTTACTCCTGCATAGGATGGCTAAAGCAATAGTTACTGTTGAATAAATTTGTCTGTTAATGATTGTATCCTTGTTCAAATACGCCCATTTTACAGGCTGCTAAGAATGTCCTGAGTATGACAGAGAAAGAAATATCAAAGCAGAACAACATGGACAAATTTGAAATCAGAGAGCAGAACAAAAACAAGACTGAAGCAAAATGGAAGTATAAGGTAAGAATATTGACGCTGACACGTTTGTCATTAGTAATTAGTAAAGTAATGTTGTTTGCCTGTTGGTAAAACGGCAAAACAAATAAAATCTCAGTCCTTTTGAAATAAAATTTTAAAAAAAAGATACATACATCGAGTGAATATGTAGTGAAGGCAAGCCTGTATTTTGAACATTAATGCATATTATCACCTTAAAATGTTTGGTGACTACACGTTCATTATTCATTCTCCTTTTAGCACTGTTTTGATCTCCACCAAGTCTTGAGAAAGGTGTTTGTCAAATATGTCACTGTGCTCATCAGTTTATTTTGAATTTTGCCTGCTGTTTGGCACTGATCAGAGTGGATTAAATGAAAATCTTGCTTAAAACACCCACTCTCTCTTCCTGCTGCTAGAATGAGATGATGACAGCAGAGTTTGAAAACTAAAACAAAGAGCTAAAAGAGGCCAAAAATCCTCTGTAGAGCTGAGGGGACCACAGAGTTGGATGAGAGTTACAGCTGGTTTATCCCCTTTCACATTACAGTTTGTCATTTAAGTCATTTTTTATGCCTCTGCACTGGAAACAGTCGTGGCTGGAGGCATTATCTTTTCTTGTAATCGTCTGGCCAACCATCCATTCCAGTCTTATGAACGCGACATCTGAAGAACACCATGAGGGAATTTCTTTAAATTTGGTTCAAATGTTCACTATGACTTGAGGGTGAACTGATTGGATTTTGGTGGTCAAAGTCATTGTGACCTCATGGCACCTTATTCTTGTGAATGTGATATCTCAAGAACACATACAAGAGTTCGTATAATAAGGGAGATCAAATTTGACATACACATGTCTGATGAAATACAATTATGACATCTGATATCTAAATGTCTGAGGCTAAATGCACTGTGACATCATGATATTCTGCAAAAAATTACTGCATTGCGATAATTCTAGTTGATATGGTAAATGTGAAGTGCAGCTTCAAGTTGATTGTGATTTGCTCATGTGCGTATCTGACAGTATTTCCTCTTTAACTTTTACAGAATAGTAAACCAGACTCCCTGCTGAAAATGGAGGAAGAGTGCAGATTTGACAGAACACCACTATCAGGCAATAAAGACAAGTTCAGCTTTACTATGTCTCACAAAAAAATGCTGGGGTATGTATTGAATGGCTACAATTACCATATAAATGTTTCATGATGATTACCGAACTTTGTGCCAACCATAACCATAAAGCTAATTCAGGGACTTCTCACTGTGAGTGCCTTATTGACCCCTTTATTGTCCCGTTGTTTCCTTTTCAGCTCCAAGGCGCTGAAACCTCAGACCAACTCAAGTGTTTTTGGATCATTACAAAACTTAAAAGAGGACAAAACAAAGCCAGTAAGAGATGAGTATGAGTATGTCTCAGATGAGGGGGAGCTGAAGATTGACGAATTCCCAATCAGGCGGAAAAAGAATACTGTGAAGAGAGATCACTCTTGTGAGTATTTGGGATTTATTTTGTGTAGTGTTTCAGTTTATTTCCACTATCTAACTAGAGTTGGGTATCAAACCCTTGCAACTTTTTAAGTCTCAACTTAAAGGGATGGTTTGTGTTTTTTGAAGTGGGGTCATATAAAGTACATATCTATTGTCAATCTGTTTATACTTTATATGACCCGACTTCAAAAAACACGAACTATCCCTTTAAATGTGTCCATAGCATTTAGGATTAGAAAATGCATTAAATGCTTGGTCAGGTTATTATTCTTACTTGTTTTTTGATCCAACATTCAAAATTTGTAACACCAGTGCATAAGGCAGTTTGGCATATTTGGATACAAAAAGGGTGAGACTTGTCTTGCTCCAGAGCCATGAATCCTCTGAATCACACCTCTGATGTTTAGACATTTAGAAATATATTATGTAAGATTTCGCCTGTCACTGTAACTTCTAGGAGAGAGTCAGATAGTGAAAAAGGAAGTCAGCAAATAGACTTAACATACATTTTAGAACAATTTTAAAAAATTGCATGTCTGATTTTAATCAGCCATGGTATAACAATGTTAACAACAACTATCATGATCCCACGCTGCTTATGTCTTTTCTTCTGTTCTGATAAAGAGACAAGATAAATTACATGTTTTGAGTTGAAATAAGTCTGCTCTTGTGCTCACTCACAACCATTTTTCCTCTTTAGAAAAATAATTGACCAATCACATATTTGTAGGCCAGATTAAAAACTGAGACATCATATAGCTTGTGAAAAATAGAAAACAGGAAAATGGCCTCAAAAAGGGCCTTAGCAGAAGTAAAGACCACTGACATAAATCTTCGAGCATCATGGAAAACTGCTTCTAGCATTACCTGCCACAGTGCCAGTATCATCATTTAAAACTGCCAGTGGCAGTATAGAGGGATTTGGTCAGTCAAAAACTAATAATAACCTGTGGAATGACTAGAATATAATGGGAATTTTCAGGCTGGGTTAGAACATGTTTGAATTTGTCAAAATAAAAAAATCTCTCTTCTCAGTTTTTTTGTTGTTGTTTTAAGTAGGTATTGTATTGGCAGTGATACTAAACATAAACACCCATCCTTACTATCTGCTTACTGCTATATAATTAAAACATATGCATATGACTTTTAGCTGATCAATAAAGAAATCTGTTTCTTTCCCAGTTTTGTCAGACATCAAAGAACCCATTCAACCAGCCAAGAAAACAAAGTTCCAACCCTTGATGACCAAGGTTTGTATCAGATAACATTACCTTTGAGTTAACAACTTGAAGATAATCAATGTTGTGATGCTAAAAAGCCAATGCTAGTATTGGACGCTCACAGCCAGCTATGTCTTCAATTCTTTTTATTTATTTATTTATTTTTTTAAATATGCTGCAGCTGCAATGCTCCTTAAAAGCTCAAATGTTTTTTTTTGTGTTTTTTTTTTCAATGTATCCTGGAAAAGTAAGCTATGGACTATGAAGCCAGAACAGTGACAGTGAATTCTGGCATGGAAAATACAGTGTGTCAATGACAACAAAACCTGAACTAACAAAATAAACACTGGCATTTGAAACATTTATATCTGAAAAAGTCAAATTAGCAGTGAAGCAATTTTTAGCACTGAAATAAATTGCAGTAAAAAGTAAAACCCAGATATTTATTTTATATTTCTTTTTTCATTTGGATATTTAGATATTGATGTGTTTTTCAAAGACAGTCTTCAATGTCTGTCTTATTTCAGTGACAGAATTTTCACAATGTCAGATTTTTTTCAGTGTCACTGATTTTTTGTCAATGTCAACTTTCTGTCACTGTTTTGGTATAGAGAGGAGGTTTCTGATGTGAGGGGCAAGAACAGTGTGCTTTGCATATCTGCATACTAGTAAGGCCAACTCCTCCACGAGATTACCTTAAATTTCCAAACCTCGGGTATGTTAAGTCTATTTCTCACTGCTGTTGTTTTTTCACTAAAGTTAATTTTTAATTTAATTTATTCTAGTCAGGCAGTCCTGCTTGTCCAAGTTCTGTTCAAGTGTCAGCTATCACGGCTAACTTTAGCTAATGAGTGCTAATTTTGCTAACTCTGGGATCTATGTGATCAACAATTGCAGAGAGAAACAGACTCAATGTATACCTACTGATAACCAGCGTTGGGCACGTTACTTTTAAAAAGTAAGTAGTTATAGTTACTAGTTACTTCTTCCAAAAAGTAATTGAGTAGTAACAGAATTACTCCACTACAAAAGTAGCTAGTTACCAGAAAAAAATAACTATTGCGTTACTTTTGAGCTTTATTTTAACATACTCAGCATCTATGTATTTAGAAAACTAGTGCAGTGCCCGTAGGAAATATATATTCCTATAGGTTAAGTAGCTTTTTCATCGATGGCAAAATGAGGCTGTGTTTGAAGGTGGGACGCCAGGGATATTTAGGTTTGATGTGAAATCCGATATTCCAGGGTATAATTGGCCGTTTTTGACGATTTTTGATTTTGCCATTATATTTCACCTTTATAGCTATTTACTTGGTGTCATGTTATTTTCAGCACAACCTCACAGCACAACCTCACATGTGTGACTGTACACTTATATTTTAAAAAATGTTTTACTGTGAAAACCACAAACATGTTTAACAAACTATTTTTTATTACTTACAATGCAAATATAAATTATAAATATAAAATAAATATAAATAGTTGTTTGCTAAAAATCTGCATACATTTAAAAATGTACAAAGTTATATGCAGTATTATATGCATGTTATATGTTATATGCAGTATGCATATTCAGCAGTCTCCTCATTGTTTTGACTCATTAAACAAAAAAACGATTCCACTACACACTAAACACACTACACCAAACACTACATAACACAATAACTATACACTCCAAACACGCTAAATGTCACAAATCTCTCAACTCTCAATATCGCTAATATCGCTCAAAAGGGGGAATAATTAAAAGTAACGCAATAGTTATTTGTCTCTACACCGACCGTCGTTGCCTGTCATTCATCTGCCTCCGTCCCTCCCACAACTTCCTGTTCCTCAACAACCAAACTTGCTGCTCTGACACTTTCGTGACAAAAGCCCGTTTTTACCGTTTCTTCCTGCACCAGAAACAAAGCAAATGTGACAGCAATGTTCGCAAAAAAGTGTGGCGGACATTATTTACCCTAAGCAATTTACAAAGGCACGCACTCAGCTCTGACATAAACAACGGAAATATTTATGGTTGTCATATCCACATGCAACCGCTGAAACCCGAATCGGCCGAAAACCTCACCCTGGACCTCGGTTTCAAAAGACCACGATTTCAGTGTTCCAAACGCACGGTTGCACGTGGACAGAACAGTAAAACCAGGAACATAACTTCAAGGTTGCAAAATTAACCGGGCTGGTGTGGACGGCTCCTTAGAGAGCCAATCACATCACTAACTGGGCGCTCTCACCAAAAGCAATAAAATCACCTGTGGTCGCTCAGGGGGGTATTCAAGAAAGCGGGTTTTGTGAAAACTCTGAGTTTGTTAACCCTGAGATGAGAGAAACTCTTGAGTTTTCAGTTCCAGAAAGAGAGGTAACTTAAAATCTGGGTCTGTTACTGTGGTCACTTACTCTGTGAAACCCTGAGTCTGACGGAGCTGTCTGACAGCGGCTGTCCTCTCCTTCTCAGTCGATCATGTTGAAGCAGAAATAATTCACATAGTTTTACACCAGGAGGAGAATTTAGATTCATTTAGATGAGCTCTGACTCCCTGACGAGGACTGAACCGAACAGCAGTCCGTCATTTATATTCTCCGGTCGCACAGCGAATATAAGGCTACAACTCATCGCTGACGTGCTCTCAGATCTGAACAATCCTCTTTGTTTAAAAAAATAAAAAAAATAAATCACCTTCCAGCAGCCAGAATAAGAGAATTAACTCACATTTCATTTGGCTTTCTTTATTTCAAACAGATAATTACAAAAGTAACCATTCGTATAGCCTATTGTATTTTTTCCAACAGCGTAATTTCAAAGTCCGCCTTTCTAGTTTGCTGCTGCATCGAGTGTAAGATTACATTACTTCTAGTTCAATCTGTAGACAGTCAGTGTATGTCTGCTTCTAATGTTGGGTCCTGGAGGTGAGTGACGCCCTCAGCCTCTGGTCTCCCAGCGACCTGACTCAGGACCTGCTCCTCAGCCTCTGTCAGACGTGGTGGAGGTGAGCACCACTTAGTGTTCAACTACTCAGCAGGATGTTAGGATACAGATGTGTGTTAAACATTACCTGTTGGTGGTAAAAGCTACTACAATATCCACTGGATAAACTTTTACTTTGTTTAATATGTGAAATAAAACCAAAGTGGGGAGCCATCGCGAGACTGTTTTTATATTTCATTTTCAGCCGATTTCAATTAAATGAAATAGCCTAAAATAAAACTGAACATTGAACAACATTCAGCCACTTCCTTAAAGGCTAACATAAAAGAAAGTGATGTTAAATCCAAAATGAAAAGACGACCACATCTAAAACTATCAGTGATTTTTATTCCGGCCGCAGCTGTGTTACTTTTTTTTCCCCACAAAAATGTCTGCTTCCTGTTTTCTCCCCTGTTGCCATGGTGAATCACAGTATTGGAGCTCAACTGATGATGGCTTTTTACTAGTGGTCAGGCACGAGCTCAACTCAGAGTTAACATACTCATAGTCGACTTACCTAACTCAGATCAGCTGTTCTGGAACTGAAAACTCAGAGTTTCACCACATAGGGTAGGTCAACACAGAGTTCAGGGTTAGGCTCAGAGTTTGTTGAACCTCCTCTCTGGAATACCCCCCTGGTCGCTCACATCGCGTCCCACAGTCACCTGTGTGGCAGTGACTGCAGCGACCAAAGGGCGGGTCTTTCAAGCAGCAGGCATTTCTGCCTTTTTCTGCCTTCGGAATCCAGGTCAGCCCCCAATTGGCTGTTGCCGCAGTCGCGCCGCTGCTCATTTGCATAAAGTTGAGCAACTGTAAACTTGCGTTGCATCGCGTCGCGTCGCTGAAATCGCGTCGCTCATGCCACCGGTTGATCCTCGTTGCCAGCATACATTGAAAATGAATGGCAGCTGGTCGCCTTGGTCACTCAGGTCGCTTTTGGTGTGAGCGCCCGGTTATGTGGTTGTCCCACACCTCCTTACTCCCTCACCAAAGAAAAATAAAACAGCTCTGCAGCCCCTGTAGCTGAGAGTAGTGATGGGAACGGCAGTTCTTTTTACTGTACTGAATCTCTCGAATCTGTTCATTAAAATGATTTGTTCAAAAGACTTGTTCACCGAATCGTTCACCGAATCGTTCAGTGCTCTCCAACTCCCTGAACTGATAAGCAGCCAAACGATCCGTCATTCAGTTTATGATTCAGCCCTTAGGTTCATGTTCACTTACTGAGGGATGGTGCGTTCACGGACTATAGTACACAATCAGTCATGGGAGACGCAGCGCTGCTTTGAGTGGTACTAAAAAAAAATGCACTAAAATCATTACAAGGTGAAAGTGTCCTCTGTGCACAGTAAAATCACTTAACATGATGCTACACGGACGTTAGCAACACAGCGCTAATTTTACTAAGTGTGTTATGTAGGTTACTGAACATGAATCAACTCCTCTGCCCTGAGTGAGTGAGTGACACAGCGCCACTTTCAGCACAGTACGTTAACAGTACGAATCACGTTCGCGAACGTGAGTGATTTTTACTGTGCAGTAAAATTACTTAACGTGATGCTACACAGATGTTAGCAATACAGCACTAATTTTAGCAGTACGGTTACTGAACTGAATCAACTCCTCTGCCCTGAGTGCATGAGTGAGTGACACAGCGCCACTTTCAGCACAGTACGTGAACGAGAATCACGTCCTCAGCGACAGTCCTCTGTGTGCAGTAAGTTCGCGAATCATGAACGAATCATGAACGAATCATGAACAAATCACAGCACGAACGTGAATGACGAGTGAGTCCCCGCCCGCACGTTGGCTGCGTCGTTCGCCGAAGATTCACAAGTGAGTCGCGGCACTGCCACTCCCGGCAGGCATGCTCGCGGCTGAGCTCAACTGAACTGAGAAAGGAACAAATCATTTCATGAAGTGATTCTGTTCACTTCGTTCACTCAAAAGATTTGTTCGTTCGAACGACACGTTCACAACCGACACAACACTAGCTGAGAGCCGAGTTGGATGACAACAGATTCAATGAGCAGCTTCAATTTGTAACGCGCCACATTTAATAGTCGGTAACGGCGTTGTAACGATGGAAATAGTAATTAGTTAGATTATCTGTTACTGAAAAAAGTAACGCCATTATTCCCAACACTGCTGATAACTGCTGATAAACTGGGCTTGTTAGTTAGAGCCTACAGGCCAGGATGGTGGAACATCTAATGAGCCCAGAGACATTTCAGCTGTGATAGCCACCCTGGAGGCATGTTAAGGCTCAAAGTCCGCAGCATCAGCTCTACTGCTGGTTTTTGATTTTAAACAACCATCTGAACATCTGCAAGAAAAACACAAACACAGCTCATTTACACCAGTTGCCTGGTGTTCATCTGAACATACATTTAGGATAGTAGATAGCCAGTTCTTGTCTCTTTTGTTGTCTGCCTTAAGAGCAAATTCATTGTGGCCCACTGTCTCTGGTTGTACTGTACAATGGAGTGCCAGGTCACCCAGGGGTGTGTGGACACAGAAGAACTGGCAAGAACAGACGCTTAGATGGGGATGTCGGTCCCACTGATCTCCTTCCCTTTTTCCAATGGACTACCAGGGCCATGAAAATCTCTCTCAGTGTAAATGACCTGTTAATATTTCCTAACTCTATATTTAGTGGCTGTTTGGTGTTAGTGGGTTGTACTTGTGCTTTCTCGTGGTTGTTTAAAACAAGCAGCCAGCTGATGTAGTGGACTGTGAAGTTGCCCCGTTAAACATACGTACGCTGTCCCTGGGCTCGCTGGGCGATCAGGCAGAGTGGTGGAGCAACTGCAGGGTAGTCCGAGTGCATAAACATTCTGACAAGGAGATCTTGAGGACGAGTGTTCCCAACAGGGGCAGCAGAAGACCAGGAGAAGCTGAGAGAACATGAGTAGGATCCAGAATGACGGTGACATTAGCTATTGTAGCTAACATAAGCTGTAATAGCTCATAGATGGCTGGTATTAGCTGATGTCAGACTTTGTTCCAGCAGCGTTCTGGCAGACAGGAATAACAAGTTTAAAATGTGTTTTAAGTGATGAAACAACAGTAGATATGCTGTTGGGAGTTTCATGAGTGACATTTCCTCTTTAGTATGCAGATATTCAAATCATAATCTCCTTGCCCCTCCTATCAAACCACTCCTCTTGACGCCAATACAGTGATTAAAGTTGACACTGAAACAGTGACGCTGAAACAATCCAAACAAAGGCAGACAACGAAGGAAACTTATGCCAGATGCTGTTGTTTTAATTGATGAGAAGTCACTGGAAACCATTTATCACATAGTATTAGTTAACTTCAGTCAGGCATTGGATTCAGATCCTCTGGGATTTATTGCGTGTCTCTAGTTTGATGGTCATTTTATTAAACACAAGAGAGTTTGAAAATAAAAATTGAAATGTACAAGGCTGTATAACTGGTCTGTATTATACACAGGAGTTACATGTTACATGTGGTGAATTCATATGTTGCATATCTCTAGACAACTACATAACAGCAAAGAAAGGATCATCAGAGTCCACAGCTCTTTTTTTGCAAAGCCCCCCTATTGGGTTATTCTAAACAAAGTTACGTAATAGAAAATTGCCATTAGATGTTTGGTTGGACTTTTTCAGGCAATATTTCATTAACTAAACGAGGGAACTTATTTAACTTCTGTGTATATTTTATTTAGGCAAAGTTCCTTTTTAATACTGATGCATTAAAGTGAAACTCTCACCAAAATTCAGGCTTTTTTTAGATGCTTTTTTTTCAGGCCAGGCTTTTTTTTGTCAAAGTATATATAAGTTAAACCTTTGTGTAAAAGCATAATGGAATGGCACTCAGTAGAGGATATACCACCTGATTGTATTCAAGGGGCACAACAGTCCCTTTTGATACAAACAAGCCTAATCCGATATCAAACTCAATAGCCCTGTATCACTCTAAATGTTAAACCACTCGTATGTATGCATATGCATCATAGATATCAGCCACCTAAGTATGCCTGATTCTTTTCATCAACATCCATGCATTACCTGAGAAATAAATGAAAATGTTTAAAAACACACACACACACACAAAAATGATTTTCTTGGCTGAGATCTGTCCTCCATCTAAGTTTTGTGGAAATCCATTCTGTAGTTTGTGTGTTGGTTGGTTCATCAGCAGGATTACACAGTACACAGACAGACATGGGTGAAAACATAACCCCCTTGGTGGAGTTAATTAAAAGTTAAAACCAAGGGACCAAATCCAGAGAAAACGCCTTCACTTTGAGGCATCACCATATTCCTCTGTCACTGTGTGTCTCATGTCTCTTTCTCAACTTCAGAGTGTTGACTCATCAGATGACGAGACTCTGCACATTGACACAGAGGCCAAGCCTGAGGTCAAAAGCCGCAACTCCAAGGTGAAGAAAAAGAGTAGCACCGCTGCAGGGATTCTTGACCTGCTGCAGGCCAGCAAGCAAGTGGGTGGGATCGACTACAGTGCCAACAGGTAGACTTGACCCCCTGATGTCATTACGTTCTGTTTCTTCACTCTATTTTCTTCTACACCAGTGAAACCTTTACATCTAAACACACTTGGGTTAGACCACACAATCAGCGTTACTCTCTTAATGGCTCCCAAGGGACCTTTTGTCCTTTCTGTAAATACATTTGAGGTTTCCTTAACAGTGAGCCACTGACAAACAAATGGTCTACCCAACGTGAAATAATTGGATGAAAACGCTGAATTCTAAAACTTCGCTTCGAGCTGAAAAATCAACTAGTGACTGGAGCAACAATTTACAAAGATTCTGTCAGCAGTTTGTGTTAAGTCAATGTTTGTTTCATTCCACCTTAATTGATCAAATGCTGCGGGGCCCCAGGCTCTTCCTTTTGCCTTGTGCTGTTTGCTGTTTAGTTCAGCTCTTGATGGTCTGTTTCCACTTTAACTGAGAGCTACAAACAAGCAGAAAGAAAGAAAGAAGGAAACGCTGGAATATGTTAATTCATCTAATTGTTTTGCGGCTTTGAAGATGGAATGAAGTGACCATGGTTCATTCGTTCATAGCAGTGATAGTCATTTTGGTCAGCAGTTAAAATAGGTGTGTATATATTTTCTTACCTGCTTCTTAGGTAGTCACAGGTCCTAGGAGGATATTTAGGTTTGATAGTTTTACCTCCAGATTCGGTATTTGATGTTTATTAGTTTAATGTCAAATGATAATTAAAGGCACAACTCATGCACTTTACATAGATTTTAAGGTCTTTTTCAGTTATTTCTCTCAGTCTCTCATCACTCCTGCCAGCATGTCGACTGCTGTGTAATGGCTGTGTTGTTGTGTATTTTTTATTGACGTACTTACAGTCAGCCACCTGCATCTCCCAGCACACAGGAGGCCATTCAGGGCATGCTGTCCATGGCCAACCTGTCGTCTTCAGACAGCTTGCAGCAGCCGTGGAGCAACAGCCAGTCCAAAAACAATAGCCAGTCGAAGACCAACTCGCACAGTGTGCAGGCAGGCAAGAAGGCCAGCGGAGGAGCCGGCGGCAGCGGCAACAACAACAGCAAGCGACCCACCAAGCGGCTCCCGAAGAAACCCAGGAAAAGCAGCAGTATTGAGAGTCTGGACTATGATGACGAACAGGATCACATGGACGCATGTTTCAAGGACTCAGATTATGGTAAGCCTACACATTCTTCTTGTTTCTGCTTTATTTTGATTTTAAAAAAGGTGACAGGAGCTCACTGGGGACAGCCTAATGTAACAGGGTTAATTTTGAGCAGAAAAATGAGACAATAATGATCTGCCATGCCTGATTCTAACAGGTGGGGTTAAAAACAGATCGACCCCTGATGGATCAACATGTGGTTCCCTAATTTTAAAAGTTGCCTGGGACATTTCATTAGGAGTAGATGATAGGCTTTATATTTATTTTTCATGCTTCCTCTCCAAAGCTGCCCTTTTGTGTTGCTCCACTTTGTGATCTTTTTTCTGCTGAAATGTTTTCCTTGTGACCTCCATCCAAACACAGCTGTTTGCCCCCTCCCAGCTTGTTAATAAGCCATTAACGCTAGTTCCAAATTGCTATTTGACATGCTTTTTGAGCTTCTAATTAATGTCTCCTTAGTTGTTCGTAGCACGAACATTCTCATTCGGAAATCTTCAGGCTGAAGCTTTCCTCACACATTGGCACCGTCTTCTGTAAACAGGGCATTTTTGATCGTGATCATCCAATTACCAGATATTAAAATGTCTAGATTGAAATGGCTGTGCTGTGAGCAGGCAGAGAGAAGGCGGCACACAACAGCTGTCTCACAGCTGTCTGGCATGCTGTCACTGGAAACTTCGACCATTTTAGATGCACGGGAAGTATAAAAAAGTGCACTGAAGTCACATTGTAAGCTTCAGTATGGGTTATAATCGTAGGTAGGGTTTAATTTTCCTACATGCATGCCATGTTAGTAATTTAATCTGTTACATCTTTTGATTTTAGTTTACCCCTCGTTGGAGTCAGAAGAGGATAATCCTGTTTTCAAGTCCAGATCGAAAAAACGGAAAAGCAGTGACGACACTCCTTATAGCCCGACAGGTAATTACTAATGGAAGTTCAGCACTTCACAGTTTTATGAGGTAGTTTGTTGTACAAGGTTACATTGATCATGACATTGACTGGTCTTCACAGCCCGTGTAGGACCATCAGTTCCTCGACAGGAGCGGCCAGCGAGAGACGGAGCTCGAGTGGCCTCCATAGAAACGGGGCTAGCAGCAGCTGCAGCTAAGCTTTCTCATCAGGTGTGTCATTGTATTTATTCATATTTATATATAATAATAGTAACTAATACATGTAGCTATTCCTGTAAGTATTGCTCAACAAAAAAATAATGTACCAACAGGAGGAGCAGCAGAAAACCAAGAAGAAGAAGAAAAGCACCAAAAAGAAGGCAATAGTAATGGAGGAGCCCCTGAAAATCTCTCAGGACAGCAGCTCACCGGAACACAATCTGGATTCCCAAGATGGCAGCCTGACTGACCACGAGTTCAGCACTGGGACAGTGAAGTCGCCGGCAGGGCCTCAACCCATGGCGCCGGGAGTATTTCTCAGCCAGAGGCGACCGTCCATGTCCTCCCCCAATAACAGCACCAACTCCACGAGCACCAACAGCAGCAGCATGGCGAAGGGGGATCGCGGGGGGTCAGCAGATGCCAAAGGTGAGCAATGTTAGGCTGGTTGGACTGCTTCAGCACCATCAGTTAGCTGGAGAACTGTCAGCCCTATGTCAGCATGAATTTGAAAGCCCTGGTGTACAGAAGTTCTAGCCAGGCTGCTGAATTGTAATCACGTTGGTGATCCCCTGAATTGTCATCTAGTTGAAATTTCTTACTTTGTTTATCACCAAATACCTGCATAATAATGGCATCCCCGTTAGCCCTAGTCGCACTTTGTGTTTTCAACTAATTAGCAAATATTAGAATGCTAAGGATATTAGCATGCTGCAATTGGCTTTTAGCTCAAAGCACCATTGTGCCTAGGTACACCCTCACAGACAATAGCATGTCTGGACACATTAGCTTTGTTAACTGACAGAGCATCTTTTAAATTTGATTGAACTTTGTGGCAAGTATACATTTAAATATATACTCTGAGAATGATCAACCTCAACTGGCACCTGAGATAAACTACAATACAAATTGCCATTAGAATTTTTTTTTTTTTTTGCTTTAAGGTACCCTGTAGAGGTTTTGACCACTAGTGGTGCTATGGAGCAATGTTTTTGGTGTGTTGGTAAAAGCTTCTGCCAATAGAGCTGCAGGAATGAGTCCTGAACTTGGACATTGGTTAGCATTTTTGCACTTTAAGTTTCCTTGTCTTGAGGTCAATGGGTTTATGGTAAAATGCCTGTGGTTAATACAAGCTTAAGAGATTTTCAAGATTTGCTCTACAACAAAAAACATTATCAGTTATTTGTGTCGTGATTGAATCATAAAATACTTATGTGTGTTAAAATAGGCAGGCGCTAACAAGATGCTAAATGAAACTACAAAGGTTAAACATCATATTTTAAATCATTGTATACTTAAGTGTGTAGAGTAAAGTGTTGTAGGAGGTTTTGGTGACAATGAAGTTCTGTGATTCCGGTGTAAGTTTAATCTGTGGTCTGACACGCCTCGACACCGAGTACGACCTCCCCTCGAGAGATAAAGTTTGCGGACCACTAGCTGACGTAGTTTTAGCATCCTCAGAAACGACCGCACAACAACAATACACTGCAGTAAATGGATCCAAGTATAAATCACCATCAAAAAGCCACAAATAATGCTCAGAACAGCACCAAACTTCAGCAACAGGGTCCCAGCGCATATTTCGAGGCATCAAACATTTGATATCGTTGCCGGCTTTGTCGGAAAAGACAGTTGAGTTCCGCAGCTCAGTGAATATCATTACTGCGGGACTCTACTGCACTCTGTAATTGACTCGCAGGCCTTTCCCACAACAAGGAAGCTTCTCCGGTGATGAGTTCTGTTAATCATTTCTGACAAAGCCGGCAACAAAATCAAATGTTTGATACGTTGAAATATGTGCTTGGACCCTGTTTGTAATGTTGCTGAAGTTTGGTGCTGTTCTGAGCATTATTTGTGGCTTTTCGATGGCAATTTACACTTGGACCCATTTACTGCAGCGTATTGTTGTTGTGCAGTCATTTCTGAGGATGCTAAAGCTACGTAAGCTAGCAGTCCGCAAACTTTATCTCTCGAGGGGGGGTCGTACTCTGTGTCAAGGTGAGTTAGAACATGGATTAAACTTACACCGGAATATCCCTTTAAGTGAAGTTTGTTTACAGCCTGACTTTAGCTTTCTTCTAATGGCAATTTCAAAATGCTTCAAAAAAATCATGAACATGGAGATGATGAATCTGAACAAAACAAGCAAATATCATAAACTTGTGTTTCCACAGAGTTATTTTCTGCAAAAGAAACTAACACGAGGGTACCAGAGCAACAGCCAACAAAAACATCCCGGCAGCATTCTATAGCTTGACATTATTCTACTTATCACCAGGTGGTGGTTTTTGTTGGCTAAACTGGAAGTTAGCATCACCCTTTGTGGAATGATTTTTCAATTGGATTTTGGGTTACTGCAAAAAACAAGCTCCTTTAAAAAAACATGTTTATGAAACTCTATGCAGGCAGGTATTTGTATGAAAAAACTCTTAAGGGAGTACAGATTTTATCTATGAAAGAAATTCAAAGTTATTACTGTACTAGGATACTAATATTCTCCATGTCCTGTCTTGTCTTGTTCTTTTCACAGCAAAGCGGCTAAAGAAAGGCATGGCAACAGCCAAACAGAGACTTGGAAAGATTTTAAAGATCCATCGAAATGGAAAGCTCCTCCTGTAGCATGCAGCGGACTGCTGTCGGACTGGGAATTCTTGAGCTGGGTCCCATCCCAACCTCACCCCCTGTTCACTAATTAAAGCCAACAATGGAAAAAAAAGAAAACCATGCATTTTTCAATTTCTAAGAAGAACATCACTCAAATAGGTTTTTGCCTCTACTCATACTTTATAACTTTCAGATATTAAAGTGTACAGAACCTACTATAAATATTTTTTAAGAGAACATGTCTCATTTTACTACAGCTGTCAGTCTATCAGGGGTTGCTAAAACATAAAGTAGAAGTACATTGCAGTCATTCCAAGATTTTTGAAAGTATCCCTTGCATGTATTCAGTTGCATGTGCGCTTGGGTCAGGGTTTGGGGATTTTACTCATTAATTCCTACTATATGGATGCAGCTTATCATTGCCACACTGATGATCGGTGGGTTGAAATGGAATCCTTTTTTTTCTCTCCCAGCAGAGATTCTGCTAGTCTTGATTTAGGTCATCTTGAGCATTTATCTTTTTCTGTTAACACTTACTTTTGCAGAGCACTATCAGCCATGATATTTATTTATTTGTGTGGAGTCATAGATAGGAAACTTCATGGGACAATTTTAAAGCACAAAGTGTATCAAACAGCAGCAGTGTCAGGATGGAACATAGGACTAAAGGAGGCCTGCTGAACAGGATTTGGTGTGTATAGGATTTCTGACACTACGTGGGACCTGTCGCCAATGATAAGCCTCATCCATGTCAGGTCTGCAGTTACATGGGGATACTTTCTCTCTTCTCTTGCTTTCACAGGCAGCACCAACAACTCATCTCTGCATTTTTACAGCTTCACACAGTATACAGAATGTAGCTTGTACATAGCCTTTTAAATTCCTACTTTTTGTATCCTTTCCCCTTAAGGCTTAATTCTACATTTTTACCGGTTTTGCTAATTATGAATAAATGAATTCAAATATATATATGGATATACAGTATAGTCCTAATTTTTGAAGTTTTATTTTGTTTTGTTTTTTGATAGCAGAGACTCATTTTTAACTTGATTTGTTGTGGTCAATTTAAAGGTGTTGCCTGGAAAACAACTGAAGAAATAAAACATTTTATTGTCATATGGCCTTACATACACAAAGCTAGTTGTATTGTGATTCTGTTTGAACAAGAGACGAAGCTTTGAGGAAAAAATTCTATAAAAAGAAAAAAAGAAAAAAAAAAAAAGACTTAAAGTTTCTATGACCAGCCTCTTGTTCGAGTTCTAGTATCCTGAAGGGTTTCGGAATTATTTTACTAGCACCTTGTGAAGTGTTTATGTGTCAGTGATGTAATTTATTAATGTTTGTAGCTTTTTTATACTTGTACAATTCTTAAAGAGGTTTTTTTTTTTTTTTTTTTTTGATTTTTGAATAATTGTGAAATTACCCTAAGCAGACAATATTTGTTTCTACCTTGTTTTGTTTTTTTTCTGGATGTGTGTGTGTTTGGAGGGCATGACGGACATTTTACACATTAGAATTTTCAATAGCATTTTCTATCTCCATCCTGTCTTCACTCAATATCAGTGTCATCATGGTCAACATTTCCAGCGTGACATGTTATTATTATGATTATTAATGTTGATATTGAAGCTGTCTGCAGCTGCGTTCACGCCTCCATCACATAGTTTTACTTTGGTCAGAACGTTTTGAAAACAGTTTAATGTCCTTTACTTCATAGCGACCGTGTTTTAGTCACCATGTGCCCACTTCTCAGATAGAGTATGACATGCACTCCGATCAAAGTCAGTGGGACATATTTTCAGGTTTTTATTTGTACAATATATGTGTTGCTTTGTTGTGGTTTATTTTTGTATGTCCGACCTATTAAATGCATCCACTGTGCCAGGACAGTGAATGATACCTGTTGTAGCTGTCTTCCCTTACTGTTATTTACAGTACTAGTAAGTATTTACAATCCTTTTTGACCTGAATCTATATTTTTCTGTATTTAGATGATTCTGTTTGAGATCATGGCTCACTTTTTTAAAGACAACGGCAAATTCCGAGGAACAAACATATTATTGTTGAATGATATGATTGTCAGCCTTGTTTACTTTTGCAATACAGTTACTGTGGAAAACCTACTTTGTAATGTGTGCCTCTCCCACTTTGCAATGTGACGGATTCTGTAGTGACGACTAAACATGTTTTTCATGCTTCACATTGTCATCCCTTGTAGTTGCATCAAGTCCAGTTTCACACTGATCACAAACTGATCTGACTGGTTTTGTTTTTTTTGTTGTTGTTGTTTTTTTTTCTTTTTTTAACAACAAATCAGCCTGAGCTCTCTTTAGGGTCTCGTCTCACAGAGCTTTAGCAGCTGCTTTAGCCAAGTCACTATTTAAAACCAAGCCAAAGTCAACACCATTAAAAATGTATTAATGTAAAGTGCTCATAAGTACTTAAGGATGTCCTTTCACCATCCTGAGCAGGTGATGCAAAGTTTAGATACAACATAAATTCATACAGAATCAGCTCAGAATCCAGCCTCACACAGTGACTTTGTTCTTAAACCTGTTCTCAGGCAGTATTATTAACAAAGTCTGAAGCAACAGCAAGTCTACACCACTAGATGGAGTCAAAAAAGATGTAAATGTAACAAAAAAACAACTGAATGCAATAATGTTCAAGCCGACTGCAAATGCAGGATATAGCTTTTGTGTTTTTGTATGATCTGCATATGTAGATGATTTTTCTTTAACATATTATAATTCTGTTTCTAGTTTCTTTGTTAATCTCAATTACAATCAGATTTTTATCAAAATACTTGCAGCAAAGAAAATAAAACTTGTTTTTTAAGAGGGGATGTGAACATCAATGAGGAGGTTATAAGAACATTAGTTTCAGCACATTTAAAATTAGTGTTTCCAATATAAATAAGTCAATTAACCCTTACTTGTATAATTAAAGACTGATTACATAAATAGGGAAATTATGTGAAGCCTTCATACATTACGCCACATGCTTCCTGTTATTTTAATCCTGGCCTAATAACACATCTGGACACAATTTATTTCACCAAAGTAAAATGTGTGCAGATCTTCATGGGAATCTGCATCTCCTCACATTGATGTTTTAATTAATTTCTCAATCAGATCTCTCTCTCTTTGAGTGTGTGTGTGTGTGTGCGTGTGTGTGTGTGTGTGTGTGTGTGTGTGTGTGTGTGTGTGTGTGTGTGTGTGTGTGTGTGTGTGTGTGTGTGTGTTGTGGGGGTGCAATGAGGCCGCGTAGCTGTTGAAAGTTGTGGTCCACACTGGTTAGCATCAAAGTGAGTTGTTATTGTTAGCTAATTGTTAACACAAGAACGCAAAGTGCTCTGACATCAGCAAATGAAACAATCACATAATTTTTCCTCTTAGGATCATTTTCACACACTGACATGAAACAAAGTGAGACAAAACCACTGCACAGTGACTTCCAGTCATTTACTATGAGACTGTTTTCCGTGGAATTAAAGATACGAAATCTTGAACTTAAAAGAAGGCAAACTCCAGCCAAGCATGGGTCAAAAATAACTGTAATAGGGTAATAATAATAATAATAATAATAATAATAATAATAATAATAATAATAATAATAATCATCATCATCATCATCTTCATCTTCATCATCATAATACAGAATAACTTTTGCAAACAAAATTAGTAATAACCATTACTGTTTGTATATGTTATTTCCTAATGTAAGCAGTTACTGAGATTATTTGGACAAAGTATGAGTGCGAGTTAGATTAGTGCAAACAAAAAATCTCATAAAAATCTTCTACTTTTTTGTTTATATTGGAGGTCTTAAAGAAAACCTTTATTTATTCAAAATGAGTGAACAACGTGGTCTGGAAAAAAAAAACTGAATCTCTATTAAAATTCATTTTAATAAAGAAGCTTCTTGACATGAGGCGTGTTCCTTCGCAATTGGAAAAAAGTTAGGTTGAATATTTCATAATTTTGCTGGCAGCTTTCTTCATTTGAGAACTAAGATCGGTAACACTCTTTAATAACCATCATTAATAAATGGTTTGATTGTAGTTAATAAATCTTCAGTTAAAAATTATTACAACATTAAATAATTAAATGCTTTAGAAACCATTTATTGAGCAATTTTAAATGTTTATAAGCATCAACTTATATATCAGCTTGTACATTTATAATGGCCATCCAAACAAGAGCAACGCTTTGCACTGTGAAGGGCTGGGATGAAAAACACGGTTTTCAGCACTTGCAATTTGAGGCAATGTAGTGGGGGAACCATTATGAGGTCAGGGTAGATAATTACAATGGCAAAAAACTTGCACAGCAGTGCATCAGTGGGGTATAACCCAGGGGCCCAGTTTACAATAAACAATGTTGAGGGTACAAGTCATATTCATCATGAACACATACTTAATATTAGAGAAACAAAGAGCTCAAAAGAATTCATGAGTCAAGTTCAAAAAGCACAAGTCATTCTAAGCATAATTTGTCAAAGGTTACCAATAAAATAAAAAAAAGACGGTATTTGACTACATATTTATTTCTTAAGTGAAGCAGTCAAATTTACAGAAATTCACCTGCAAGATTTCCAAGAGCAAAAAGGAAATATTAGAAACTAATTGTCTGATTTTACAGTAAATGCTGACACATCTATTATCTAATGAACAATAACACTTGTCCTGCACATGCTGTAGAATGTTGCTAAGCCTCAGTATTGTGTGCTGTACATAAGCCAGAACCAGCAGCAGTCAGTTTAGCAGCAGGTGCTGATGAAGTGCAAAAGATTCTCTTCTTGTTTGTGAACTTTTCTTTGTGCAAGCTATTTTCAGGACGCTTCTAGACATTAGCAAGAACATGAAAATTAAGCAGTTGCTTAATAGATGGTTTAGAGATCAAATTCATGGTTTGTAAACCATGAAATAACTATCAACTAAAGATTAATTAACAACAAACATATCATTTATTAATTGTGTGTTAATTGTATATTGTATGAAAAAATGAAGGATATTAGTGTGCAGTGTTGGAGAACTAACATTACTTGCACTTGTACTTGTAATTATCAAAATTCTCGTCCCTGAACACTTTTTGCTCTGTTTTGTTGGTTCTTTGTCAGCTCCACCCGAGCATTTGGTCCCCAGGAAAGGGCAAGTGGGATCACAATTTAAATGTCAGTGTTTTAAAAACAATGCCTGCAGAGTGTTACAGTCTAACTGCATTCATGGCCATGCTGCACTCACTTAGTAATCACAGATGAAAATGGGCTGCCCCTCGGCTGCTTTGAAAACTCTCCGGTCCTGTATGTGAATTCCAAGTGATCAAGAGAAACGTGCCATATGATAGATGTCTTAATTACACAGGAATGTCAGGCTCTGCCTTTGTGTGGCGGCGCAATGATGCAAATTGCTAAAAGAACTTTAAGCGGAACATTTTTTCATTTGAGTCAGCAGTTAGGATTTCACTATCATGTGGACAGGTGACTTATTGGGATCACACTTGACACTTTCTTTCCTCCCAAGAAAAACATGCTCCTGCCTTTAAGTCTTAACATTTTGAGAGTTTTCTAATTTAGGCATTAATGATCCATAACGATGCAGACAGATGAAGCTAAACGTTGAAAAGTGTTGTCAAAAAAAAAAAAAACAATAATGCCTCGGCATGAAAATTAAAATCCAACTATTTTAGCAGTGCAAGCAAACGCTGCCTGATTTCAAGACAAACACAGAGGCTCTGTTTTATAGTGGTGTGTTTCTTTAACCTTTGGCAGGCCTGGAGCTCTGGAACTGGAAAACAACCCTTCACCATTAATTTTTGATGCCCATCAAGGAAACGACTGTCACGAGTGAAGCGAGAGCCTTCCCAAATGAGGATATTATTGATGTGAGCGTGATCGAGGCCTCGTTTGGAAGGTAGTTTCATTCATTTCCTGGACAGCTGAGGTAGCAACAGCAGTCACAGTAGAGCTGACATGATTTTTGCTTCATTTCTATATCAAAAGCACACCAGTGTTTTGTTATGTATTAACTAAAAATGTAGATGAACGCCATGGAAAAGAGTGCCTATATATTCTAAAATGTCAGAAATATTTTATTTCAAAATATGTGATCATGATCTAATTTCACCAGAATCTCACTTTCAGACATTTGTTTTCACATAAAAATATCAAACAATAGAAATTTATCATTCCCATAAAAAAGGTAAAATGTACTAAATTGATTAATTACTTAATCATGCCTGCAGTATGACTTTGTAATGCTGGATTGACCTGATATTGACATGTTATTTACAATATAAGATACAATAGTAACATAATATAACATATTAGCTGTACGCTAGCTTGGTGCACACCATTTTAAAAATAACACCCAGTAAAACTTATTTTAGCATTTGATTTCGAAGTAAGCAGCCATTTTTCTGCCAGTTTGATCACATTTCTGTACACTAGTTTGTTCAATTCTGAAATAAAGCTTTGTTAGCAGTCCAGTTCCTGAGTTCTCTGACTTGGAATTACAACTAGGTGGCAGTAATGAACTGTGGGGTATTTTCTAATTAGCTGCTTTTAGCCTAAAAACCGTCTAAATGATGAACATGTTATAAACTAATGCAGAGAGACAAATAACCTGTCAAGAAGGTAGACTAGTTAGCTTGTGAGACAGACAAAACTAGCATGAGGTGAAAGCGGAAAAAGACAACTTTTCAACTTTCTCCTCTCAGGGCTGTTGTTGCTGCTGTTTAAATGTATTAATCTAAAGATTAATAAATCACATTTATTTCAAAATAATGATCAGTATTGTAAATTGGAGACGGATGGACAGACAGACACAGCAAACCAGAGGACTTTTATTAAATGGAAAACTCTCTGAAACAAACTGTTTCAAACTGCCACTGCCCCGAGGCCTCCTGACATGTACATTTATGATCGGCACTTTGTTAGAGGTCTCTGTAAACAGACAAGCCTAACAACAAATTCAATTTTACTCTGCAACACACAAATGCTAACATCTGTTAGCAACAGGTGATGTAATATCTGTTAGCACTGTCGAACAGTTAGGATTTTTTTTTTGAAAAAATCCATCTCAAGCAGCAAACAGTAGATTGGTAACAGTAAAAACCGTCAGACATTATTGTTATCCTTAATGGGAGCAGAGGTTATAGTGATACTGTTAATACAATTATGATGACATAACTTTTCAGATTTGTTATTGCAGTGTGAGTAGAAGGTAGCAGTGGAAGTGATGCTTATTAAAGCTTAACCAACACATTAGTTAAGATCATTTTAATTTGGTCTCAGATCTATGACAGCCTACAGTCATCACTAATGACACATTACAATACTACAATGCAAAATAAATTAAATGGCATATTTTAGACCAAATCAACAATCAAATTTGCATTGACATTATTATTATTATTATCATTATTATTATTATTATTATTATTAATAATAATAATAATAATAATAATAATAATAATAATAATAATAATAATAATAATAATAATAATAATAACCTTATTGATATTGGCCTTTGAAAAACAGTTATTATAGTTATTATAATATATCATATGACAACAAAAGACTCAAGGCAAAACAAATGTAAACAACATGTAAACTATAAACAAAATTACATTGACGTTTATAAATTTGAATTTGAGGACACCAGAGATAAAACACAGGGAGACAATAATAAGTAAAAGCTGCATAAAAAAAAGATAAACGCATCGTACCGATTCAGCACCTCGTCTCTTCATGCAGGCGTTCTACAGTCTGGAGGCTCTAACAGCAAAGGCATTGCACCCTCTGTGAAAGGGATACATTATCATATAGTGATGAACTAGTGATGACTAACAGACTATTTTAATTTAGGTTTCTATTTCACATTTTTACAGTTAAAATGTTATTTAATTCCCATTTCAGTATGATTTAATTGTGTTTTTCTTTAAAAAAAAAAAAAAAATGATGGGTGGCATTTTAATATATTTGAGTTTTGTTTTTATTATGTCAAATTTGATATATTTTTGTTTTATATGTGTTGCTATTTATTGTTGTTGTGAACTGTTTTTTTTTAAATGTTAAAATCAGTAGTAACTAGTTTAGTTAATTGCCAAAAAGTCATTGCTATATTTGCTGGGTTATTTGACAAGTCAATTTTCCAACTGTAAAATATCCTGCTAGGTGCATATCATATGGCTCTGAAAAACAAACTGAAGGGATTATTATGAAAACTAATTGTTTATTTCAGGAGACCCCAAACTTTTTGTGGAGGATTAAATCTTCAGTTTAATGGTGGGCCACTGTCCAAACACCTATTGTGATGCAAAATGGTACTAAGATCCCAAGATCCCTTAATTGACTCCCTGTGCCTGCCATGTTCAGATAATGCATATTGATGATCAATTAATTAGTAAGTTAATTAACTGATGATTAGAGATCCTACATCAAAGAGCATCTTTACTTCACAGTAATGAAACATAAACAGTAAGTTATATTACATTTATGTATGTAAATTGTTTAAATATTTTTTTTCTCGAGCTACATCTGGGGGACAAATCCTGTAGCAGCCCAACTTTGGCCCACAGTACCCTGGTTTATACTATGTATTCAAAATAAAAAAACAAACAAACATTGACATAAATTTGCCTCATAATTCATTGTAAGATCAGTATAATATTGTATAATATTAATAGAATATTCAAATCAGTAGAGGCCCTAAAAAGGACTCTGGCTGCAATAATAATACTAACAGCTTTTACAATATATATTTTTAAAAAAAGATAACAATAAATGCATTATTGCAAAATGTTACTTATTTTGCTTTCATAACAGTTATCATTGCGGCTCTGTTTTCATTGTGGATGGCATGGAAATAAATCACACTCAGCTGGCACTAGGAGTCTCTCAAGTACAATTACTGTGTTTACATGCCGTAGAGGGGGAGGGAAATAGCTTTTGAAAGCGTTCTTTAAGGTCACAGTTTTGTTGCTGTACATAAGCCCCATGTTTACCGGAGTATCTTAAGGAAACTCAAAGCCCTGCCACACATCAACAAGTGTCTTAAATGGCTGCACAAAGGGCCTGTTTTTAGCATGACTGAAGTGAACGCTCACATAATCCTCTAGAGAGGCCCCTGTGACGGCCCCTGCCATCAAAGGCCTCTTTAACAAGGTGTTGAAGTCACTTAAGATCTGACTAAACAAACGAACAGTCCAAATCATTTGCTGCATTTCCTGGACTCAGTTCCCTAAACTACCGCATGCACAATACATCTACTGCTGGTGTGTCCAGAGCTGCTGTGTGGTCATCTTTCTGTAATTATTCATCATTCTACTGGGAATTCCAATGATGTGCTACACTCATGAGACAGCGTTACCCCTCTCTGAAACAAGTGGGGTTTTATTTTTGAACCTCTGCTTTTTCTCCAGGGCCAGATTGCCCAAAGAGCTTTCCCTGGGTTTTCTCTGGGCTGTGTAACAGATACCGTCTAAATCATTAGACCTCATTCATTGCCATGTGCCACTCTGCGGCTCAGGTTGCCATGACCCTGGGGTCAAGCGGCTGAGAGCTCCCTGGCCTCTGGCACTTTCTCTGATTATTAACAGGTTAGTTATGTTGCCAAAAGCCCTGATACAGAACATTGGTTCATTTAGATAATAGCCAATCAGGTGGAGCTGCGAGGAGTCTAGAGATCTCCACAGGATGGCTGGGCCTTTATGTGGCTTACGGAGGGCATAATGACAGCAAACAGAGGAAGCGTAGGCCTCTCTGGCTGAAATTATGTGGTCACATGCCTGCTGGCTGTAATGCTTTCCTTTAACCCTAGCTGGGTTATGTCCTTACATGGGACAAATCCAGCCAGGCTCCATTATGAAGATGAACGTTGTGCAGTTATGCTTCAGACATTGCTTTTATAAGACAGAGTTTAAAGGCCACCATGGTGACAGAAGTATTTACCATGCAACCTCTGCAAATGATGCAAATCCTCAATCAAATTAATTTTAAAGAAGGTTTGCATGAACTTGTTGACTTGAAACTGGAAATGATCTGTGGTGTGAGACTTTATCACTCTTAAATTGTGTGAGTTTATCTTCTCCATCAGTCCGTCTTAGCAGCTGTATTAGATTCATATACGATGATAGTATCATACATGATCATGCAAAAATCTCTTTGACAAATTACAAAAAGCTGGTGTTGAATCTTCCTGACAGGCCTGCCTTTTAGGTGAAAGAAAATTGTAATCACTGAGGCGTCTCGTAATATTTTTGAGTAGATTAAAAACTATAAAAGCAATCGATGTCTGATCTTTTCCCTTGTTTCTCCCTCAGCATCAGTGACCCTGTTTAACTACCGAGCAGCCTCTGTTCATCCACAGGCACGCTATCAGACCTTTAATCAGAAAAACATTGCTATGTGTTTGTGGAACTAATATGGAGCGTGGCAGCTGCTCGAGGCTCTCAGGAGATGGGCAACAGCCACATTGTCACATCTTTGTTCTTAATTGTCCATGGATTGAAGGAGCACAGATGTGAGTGGGGAATCAGCAGTTATCATCAGTGGTGGGTGAATGGGTGATGAGAAATTTCAGAGCAGACAAGGAGAGTTCTTTTTGTATCTGTGCTGTGAAGGATGCTTTAGATATGTCAATAGTTAAGTCAGTTAAGCACAGATTTGTTTTTATTTGTGCATTTCATTCTTAGGACTTGTCTGGGAATTTGTGGTGGTGTTTGGAACAAGACAGAACAAGTGGTATTTCGAAAATTACAAATCTTGAACGCTTCACCCCATTAACACCTAAGATCTTTTGGACTGAATAATAAACTAAATCTGTGGTTCCAGGGGCATAGAAATAATTAAGAGAAATAATTCTGCCACATTAAAACATGTTTATTTTGGGAGCTTTTCTCTATTTGTTTCTGTTTCATCTTACTGTACATTACATTTACATTACATCTCTTTTTTAAAGCTGCATATTTTCAATTTGAGTTGAACTGTAACATATCACTGACATATGACCACCGTATAACCTTTTTATGGTAAGCAGATTAGCAAACCAAACTGCCTATATACATATCCATCAGACAAGAACAACATCAACATTAATTTGAAGTTGTGCTTTTTGTCATTTTGATCTTTTTTGGTCTCCAGCAAATCTTAAGGAAAATAGTTGGCTCCTTAGCAACAAAATGTTCTCAGCCTGTCCTCATCAGAAGAGCGACCACATGTCGACTGTGAAAGCAGCTTATTGCGACAAAAAATGTCAGGAGAAGTAGTATAAGGTCTGACACAGCCAATATAGGAAGGAGGTTGGGAATGGATGGTCAGGTTACACAAGCATAGGACTTTCACCTTGGAGACCACTGTTCATGTCCAGTGTGAAACCAAAAGTTGTTTTTTTGAACTTGCTAACACAGTTAATTGATGTCATATACTGTATATAACGTGACTGAATTTACACAATTGGTACTCTTGAAACTGAATTTTCAGAAATTATGTTGTTATTCTAACCCTATCCATGATGTTTTACCTAACCAAGTAGTTTTATTGCCTAAACACAACCAAACTGTGACCATTAGGGTCTGGTATGCTTTTTACTTGAAGGCTGCACCCGATCATGTGCTTTTGGGAATGGTAATATAGAGTGTGTCATTTTTTGAGGCAATCATTCATTGAAGTATGAGGATATGCGTTACTTGGGGATGGCTTTTGGGACGGAAGTAATACCAGTTATAAATTTTACATGGTAAATGTATTACCAAACCGCCACACTAATAAACATACTACAGACAAAAAATTACCTTTACATTTGATTTTCTCTGGACACATTGAGTTCTGCTTTGGTCCACACCAAACTGTTCAGGGAAATATCTGGCTTGCTACTGTTTGTTTCGAGGGATGAAGTGTGCAATTGGTTTATCTTAACCTTCCACCAAAAACAGATGTATGTTGAAGCTTTTATCTTTTATCTTTTATTTGGATCTCCATTAGCTTTGGCAAAGCCATTGCTAGTCTTCCTGGAGTCCATGCCCAACACAATAATCTTTTCACTGCAGTACACAAACACAGAAAACACATCACACAGCACAAACACATACACAAACAAAACAGAGGAGAAAAAAATGAATATATATATATATATAAATACAAAAGGCTCTTGCCCATTTTATTAATTACTTTCTCAATGTGTTTAGACCATGTCAATTTATTGTCAAATATTATACCTAGAAGTTTGGTTTCTTGCACTTGTTCTACAGCCACATCATTTACAGATAGCCTCAGTTTCGGCTTGTTCGTTAACATAGATTTTGTCCCAAATACATTGCTATTTGTTTTAGCGGCGTAAAGAACAAATTTATTGTTGGTTATCCATGTCACCACTGCTTGAAGTTCCTGATTTAAAACACTATTAAGTTCATCAGTTGTGGGTTTTGCTATGTATATTGTCGAGTCATCTGCATACATTGAAATTTTGGCGTCCTTTAGGGTCAGTGGTAGGTTGTTAGTAAATATTGAATATGACAGTGAACCACGACTACTTCCCTGTGGGACTCCACAATCAATTACTTTACAAACTTCCATTAAATAGAACTGTCTGTTTCCTGTTTTTCAAATAGCTCTCAAGCCAGCAGGTTGCAGTTGAACTAAAACCATAACATGCTAATTTCTATAACAACAAATTATGATCAATAATACTGAAAACGAAAATCTAGTAATACTGCTCCTACTGTGTGTCTGTTGTCAATTTCTCGTAGCCACTCATCAGCTATCTGAGTGAGAATTGTGACAGTGGAGTGATCTTCCCTGTAGGCATGTTGATAATCAGTGTTCAAATCATTAGCTGCAAAATAATTTTGTATTTGTTTAAAAACAATTTTCTCCATTATTTTACTCAAGGCGGGCAGCAAGTTTATTGGTCTGCTGTTTGTGCCTCAGAAGGATACAGTAGGATTCTTGGGTAATGGAATATTTTTTTTCAGTTTTCCATGCCTGAGGAAAAATACATTTCTTTAAACTTAAACTAAATTACGTGACAAATTGTGGTGGAGATCAAGTTTGTTGTCAGTCTGAGCAATTTCATATCCATATTATCTACTTCAGCTGGTTTATCCTTACATGCAAGTAATAATTTTTCTACCTGACTGTAACTGGAGTAAATCTAAACACTTTTTGCCTGCCATAATCTGATTTATTATATTCAAGAAGGATTGTGCATTATCTGCTAGGCTCATCTTATCCCTAAGTTTCTTTACTTTATTTACAAAATAATTATTGAGATGTTCCGCAATATCCGAAGGCCTGGTTATAAAAAGTCCCTCTGATTCTAGAAATGATGGAATAGATCTAGATTTTCTGCCCCTTATACAAATATTTCATAATTTCTTGCTGTCATGCTTTATGTTGTTAAAAACCTTTTCATGGTGAATTTTCTTTTTCTTTATATTCATCTTGTTGCATAATTTCTTAGCTTGCAATAAACTTGCCAATCCGATTCATAATTAAACCTGATTGCCATTTTCTTTGCGTTATCTCTGTGTTCCATGCATTCCTTTAATTCATTATCAATCCTAGGTGATCTAACACTTCTAATGGATCTTTTCCTCACAGGTGTGTGTTTATCAATAATTTCCTCAAAGAGTTTGTTGAAGTTTTCTACTGCCTCATCAGGATCGCTTTTCTTTAACACACTGTCCCAGCAAATATTTCTCACATCTTCAATAAAATGGTCTTCTTTGAAATGTTTATATGATCTTTTGAAAATGATTTTGGGTCCTGCTTTAGGCACCTTTGTTTTCCTCAGAATTGCTACTAGACTGTGATCACTACAGCCCACTAGTATGCACATCCCTTTGGTACATAATTCGGCTGTGTTAGTAAAGATATGATCTATACATGTTGAGGTTCTAGACCCATCTCTTTTAACACACACTCTAGTTGGCTCAGTTACAACTTGTGTTAAACCACATGCATCTGTGCTTGAGAAAAAAAATATTAGTGGACAGTCTATTGTGTTCCAATTTATGTTAAGGTCACCTAGTAGAAACATTTCATTAGTAAAGTCACCAACTTTGTCAATCATGTCACATAATTTATCCAAATAACTAGAATTTGTGTTAGGAGGTCTATAACAACAGCCGACTAATAAGGGTTTTAAATGAGGGATGTACACGTGCAGCCATATTGCTTCGATCTCATTTGACATTAGGTCCCTCCTTATTTTTACAGGTATGCGATCTTGAATCTAGATGGTGACCCCACCTCCATATTGATATCTATCCTTCCTGTATATACTATATCCATGAATGCTTACTGCTGAATTATCAAATGTAGAGTCCAGATGAGTTTCTGAGATCGCTAGAATATGTATATTTCCCTGTGAGAAAATATTTGTAAAATCAATTAATTTATTTCTTAGACTACATCTATTGATGTGAGCAACCTTTAATCCCTTCTTAGGTAATTTAATTGAAAACATTATCCAAATTCCTTAATGTCCAAATTCCTTAATGTCCTAATGTCATTTATTAACTGAACCATCTGATAGATGCTACTCTTTTGATCATATTTAGGCCCAAACAAAACTCAAGACACTGACAACCACCAACAAAAATAAATAACACAAACACTCATCCACATTAAACACAAAGCACCTTTGCAGTTCCAATGATCAGTGATCATTGTGAAAATTAGTAGCAGTGACCTGTTTCCCACTTGCCCCTACAACAAAAACAACAGCAATAATAATAATAATAGTTGAAGCTGGAAATTAAGTTGATGACATGCCTTAGGGTGACATGTCATTAGTTGAGAGTAAAATATTGATAAGCACAGCTTTAATGGAGGTGTCTACAACTCAAACATACTCTAGAAATGGCCTGGTTTAAAGGGCTGACTAGCAAAAGAAAAAAAAAGATTGAAACAAATTGTATCAATTGTGGAGTTTCTGTAAGGTTCCAAAAGACTCTTTCCATGAAGCTAAATCTTGATGCTGTTGCTCACTGCTGAGAGGTTAAGACTGGATTTACATCAGATCAGTTGGTGTGGTGAAAAACCAGGTTTTCCAATTCATTTGAATGAAACCAATCAGTTTTGGCTGCTGCAGCTCTGGCTGTGGGGGGCGCCAAGGAGGTTCGGCGTAAAGACACACCAATGTGTAATTCAGACAGAAAGCCGGCGCTGCGGATCCTAAAGAGGCATGACGGTGCACGTCACGATGATGATGTCTGTGTTTCTTTTTCAAGGTGTTCCCCCGGTGTCCTACTGTTAATATAAACATGTACATGCTGACTGTTTTAATCATATGTATGCTGTTGTAATGTGTTGAGATCCTGACCCACCATGCATCTTGAAAAGTGACAAAGTTGCGTTTTTTGATCTAACTTATGTAATTACATAATCACCATCAGTAAACAGGACACAGTCTGACTCTATCACTTGCAGGAAGGCTGTTTTCTGAGGGAAAGTTCACTGAAGTCTCAGTCAGGAGGGCTGACCGCCACCGTGATTTATTTCCACACAAAGACTTAGTTAGTTAAAGTTTTTTGCCAGGGACAGACGCTATTTGGCAACAATGTGACGAGGAGTTGGTAGAACAGACAGGAAGACAGACAGGATGACAGACACTTCTCCACATATAACTGCAGTGTTGTTTTCCTTATATAAGTGTTGTTTGGTCCTGTAATGTTGCTTTGTGGGACATTTCAGTTTATTTAGTTGAGTGAAGGACCTGATTAGTTATCAGACTGTCAGACAGACATGTCCCATCCATTCACACAGGTTCAGTTCACCAATACTGCACACCTGATTCTACCTCAAGAGGCGCATCAGAGCCACAGCAACGTTTCAACCCTAGCCGCATCTGAGACTTTCACATAGAGAAGGATGTGGTGGATTGGCGCAGGATCTCCACACTCAAAGGGCAGTGCAAATGGGGCAAATGATATGTGCGCAACCTGATTTAATCTGAATGTACTTAAATATCTACTTTGGTCTGAAATTTTCCACTGCCTAAGTTTCATGCACCCACAAACCTGTTTACATTAGACATCAAAACTACAGCAGGAAACAATGGGAAGCAATCATTCTGCAGAGAACACTGGTTTCTAAGATACCAAGCCTTCTTTACTGCTGTCAGACACGCCCATACAGAGCCTGAGGGCTGCCATCCTAAGCCTGAATGCACGTCAATTATAGCCACATTCCCCTCAACCTCAGTGAGTAAATAAACACTCTGAACTATTGGATAATCATCACAGCCACTTTTGTCTTATTGCAGAGTCTAGATGACACACCAAATCTGCAAGCAGGCGGCCCTCCACTATAAATAGTCGGCAGCAATCAAACTAAATAAATGAACTGTCAAAGCACAAGTGTTTACAAGCACAACGAAATTTTAGGTAATTATAAGTAAATTTGTTGCATTTCTGAATAAGTGGTAGCAGATAGGCCTCAGACGGGGAGCCAGTGGTGTGTGATGGGTTGATTTACAATGGTTAGGCTGCCCAGTCGGCTCTGCGTAAACCCACAACCCCAGCAACAAAAAAAACTCCACTTCACATTCCGTGGCAACAACATCTAAATGGGGAGGAACGCTAAAGACATCTGCAGGGCCATTACACACACTTAGCTGTACATCAATGAATAATTGGCCCCTGTGTCACTCCTGCTAAAACACCTTCCCTCCCCTGTTTTTTTTCCTTATCCCTCTGAATGCTTTAAAGTTTTTTACACACACAAGCAAATTATGGCTGACGGAAAATTGATTAGCATAACATTGTCCTGTGCTCATCTGAGATGAAATTTTGCATTTGTGTGACCCGCAATGCTCACCAGATTACCATATTTGTGCACCATATGACATGATTTATAGACAATCATGCGATAATTTACATCTTGATGGCCTCATTCATGTGGGTTACTGAGGAGGATTCAGAGAGCCCACTTTGCTGATTACAGAGCACGTCGTGTTGCTAAAACAATGTGTGCTACAGTCATTTTGAGCACAGAGAAAACCTTTATAATCAAAGGCTAATTTTAGGTATTTTAAATCTTTCATTTAGAATAACTGTGGCATTTGTTCAAAGTCTCTCTTTGTTGGAAAGCTTATAGCAGACAGATAAACACAAGGTAGGGAGGGAACACATTATGCAGGCATTTGGATGGATGTGTCACCTGCCTAGCTGGACTGTTTGATTATAGAGTGTAAAGGTGGGATTTTCCATGCCATATGGCTGCGACCTCCTCCCCACAAGCCCCTTCTGGAGCTACTCAGTGGGACAATAAGCAAATGACAGATAAGGAATGATTTGCTAAATGCAAAACCTCAAAAATAAACAAACTATTAGGCTGTGCTGTGGGAGAACTGGGTTAGCTTTTTTATTCAGGTGAATAGCAGACAAATTTCCCCGCTGGCACGCTCACAGCTGTAATAATAGAAGGAGGGCTGCAGACGGACTGGGCTGCAGACCGGCCTGCACAGTGTCCACACAGGGCTAGGGTCGGCTGCAACACCTCATGTGGCAGACCGGGGAAACGGAGAGAAAATAGTGCATGTTACACACATGTATTTTACAAGATTAACAAATGTATGAAGGATTTTTTTTTCTCTCACTATTTCTCTTCCATACCTGATGTGTATGAGTGGGTGTGTGAGTGAGTTTGTGTTTCTGCGGGGGGACATTGGACAAACCCAGACAGAAAGACAAAGCGGGTTGAATTGGTCTGTGTTTTCCTTACCAGGAACAGTGTTTATTTTTTATTTCTTTAGTTTCAAAGCGTGGGCAGTGCACTGCAAAGGAAACGCAAATGATTAACATTAAAGTGCTTTGACTGAGTGCTGTTTTTCGAGCCTGTGGAACAAACATTTTCAGTTTTGCTCTTTTATAGGGATTTTAATGACCTGTTGGGAACACTTGGCCCTAAATGATGTGTTACAGGAAATAAACTTGAGAGTGATAGGCCTCACAGTTGCCCTGAGTCAGATTATGCTAAACAGATTTAATGGGTTCGATGTTTACCACCGTTAGCGTTTGAAGCTTTGAACACTCGGTCCAGCAGCTCTCAGTTACGATTATGCTGAATGTAACCAGTACCGAAGTGGGAGTTCTGCAAAGAGCATCCGGGAATAGAATAGGGACATGTTCACTTTGAATCCCCTTCAACGAGGCCACACACTCATGTGTTTTCACCGTGGCATGGTTAGAGTCTCATCAGCGGGCATGTGTGCGCAAGCGCGAGGGGCAGAGCAATGACACGGTCCTGAGCGCCTGATTGCAGGCATCTTGAAGAGATCTTGCTGGCTCGGGCTCACCACAGGTCCCCTTTCAGTGGGCTGTCATTACCGCTGAGGTGAGCTCTCACACACTGACCCACACACACGCTGACACACACACATGGTCGGGGGGCCGCGGGATGAATGAGCGCACTGAGGCCTGGGCCCGATCAAGTGAGCGGCAGCCAGGAGTTGGTGTAAGGAAATCCTCTGGTGGGACTATCAGAGCACATTAGACTGAGCAGGCCCCGGCTCAGGAACACGCAGCTGCAGGGGGAGCACACTGAGGCAGTATTTCAGCAGCTGCTAAACGCTGCCGCTTTAATCCTTGTATAAATATGTTAGCCAAATTGGAAAAAGAGGCCTCATTTAGCCATTTCACAAATATTTTATATAACAAGGATTAATTACTTATGCAGACGTTAATCATCAAATAGCAATGTGAGGCAGAAGCAAATAAGGTGGGAAAGAGACCCACCACCTCCATCTAAGAGCTGACAGAGCTCCTTTTCAAGAGCTGCTTTTGATTTAGTGTAACACAGCTAGATTTACTGTCGTGCAGGTGATTAACAGAATTTAAGTTGAAGTTTAAATGTAAGTTTCTATCCTTTCAAATTGGTCCTAAAGGAAATGCTCTCCCAAAAATGAAATTCAGTCTTTATCTACTCACTATGCGCAGATGGAGAGTCAAGTGAAGTTTCATAGTCCATGAAACATTTCTGGAGCTTCACAGCAAAACTGTGAAAACAGCTAAGAAAGGAAATTAGAGCTGCAGCAATGAACGGGCCCTCGCTCCACACATGTTGGGCTGTGTTGCCTTCGAAGGACGCGCTCATCTGTTACCTTTGATACACATGCATACCAAATTTCATTCATGTGCATGTAGGCAGTCTGATTGATTGATGTGAGGCTGATTTCCTGTGTCCAGTGGGTGGCGCTATGAATATGACGCAGTACTGATGCATAGGTTCAGCGCAACACCCTTTACATGTGTGAGCAATTTGGTATAGGTGAGAAACTGTATGTTAAAGTTATAAAGACTTCCTGCTTTATGGCGAATCATCAAAATGGGGCGCATCACCACACCCACCAGGTATGACATCGTCAAAAGCTTTTCAACTTCAAGGTCTGAGGATGATACTGACTGAATGCAAAGTCTGTGGTGTTGTGGGGGGAGTTTGTTAAAGTACAATGTAACAATCCCCTTCAATTAATTATTCAAAAAGGGAAAGTACAAATGCAAATTTAAGGGAACAGACGGACTTGATGAATGCTGCGAATGGACACTGCCGGCTGACCGAAAATGCTTTAACCCCTCATAACCAGCAGATCTCTACCTTAGTCATATGATAATTTTGGCATAAATTGCAAAGAAACAAAAACACACAGAGTGTTTTCGTTATCTCTATGTTATAGCAGCCTGTAAATTAAATTATGTCCGACCCGGACGCACACACCAAACAAAAGAAGCGAAGCCCAAACGAACATTTGGACAAAAGAACCACAATAACCCGAAAATCCCCACAGTTCACATGACAAAACCCCACATGAAGTGTCCATGAAGGAACACGGGTTATCAATACGGACAGGTATTATTATGTATTTTATTCTGTTTATTTTGTGCCAAATACGGTAAATGAGGGAGAGCGGAAAGATTGCGAGAGGGTGACACGTGCGGCAGGTGGAAACCGCAGGAGTTGGGAGGACACAGCCAGCAGAATTATTCAGTGAATTTCCTCAGGAGAAATCCAACAGAAACCGAAAACGAATTCAAAGACAACCAGATTACTGCATGCCCGCGATCCAGTTGCCAAACGGGCCGGTGAGCTTTGCGTGGGTTCTCTGAATTACGGCGGCTCGCCATGTTTCCACCTGTCAGAGGTAGATTTATTTTGATACTTTTCTCTAAGGACTTTCATTAGGCTCCTGATAAGTTTGAACCCCTCATGGCAATTAAAATTATGGCAGAGGACCAAACAAGAAACATGTCAATCACCACAGTATCCATACATCAAGGTAGACTTGGGCGATCCTTACAATGAGACATCGTTGGAAATGCATCAAAATGGTGGCAAAAACCAAACTGGTGTCGAAAACCAAAATGCCGGTCTTCCTGTTGCACTGAGGGTTTTGGTCCCCCGACATTTTTTGTGCATCTGGTCATGATTTTCGAAATTTATGTGCATGCATGATGTAGGGATTTACAGCAGGGTGCGCTATAGAGTCCCCACCCAATCAAGTTGAAGCGTAAAAATGTTCTCCAGTTGTGACGTATATTCCAAGTTTATAGTTTTGGGATATGTTAAATCCTCCAAAACTGCGATTAATGCGCAGAATAAAAATAAGACGAATCTGGACAGATTCAATAGGGCCTTGCAGTGTTAGTGCTCAGGCCCTAAAAATATCAAACCTTATTAAATGTCAATTTGTATCCACTAGATCGGGATTTTTGTTTGGATCTGCATCGAACTGCACTCACTCATTGACATCAGCCACCTACATACAGCTGATTTTTGTCTTGTTCCTCGATCTTTCCTTTTATCTGTATCTGCACCCAAAATTAGAGGGGTCTATCCTGGGCCAAGACCCATGCAACAAATGGACACTGGGGGACCTTTAATTTCATGGTGCAGATAATCAAAGAAAAAATGGCTACATTCAGGTTGTCAGGTGTATGGCATCTTTGACCCTCTGAAGAATTGGATTATGCCAGAAAAGATGTGTGGAGCCATTCAATGTTTTTTTTTTTTTTTTTAATAAACATTTTAAAATATGTCCTGATCTATATCAGTTTTTTGGCACAGTGATGCAACACTGTTTTACTGTGAAGCTCCAGAAGTGTTATGTGGACTGTAAAGCTTCACTGGTCTGTCGGCATGTGGGCGAGTGGATAATGACTGAATTCTGTTTTTTGGCTGAGTTTATCCTTTTCATGTGAGTCTGTATGTGCATGTGTGTATGTATGTGTACATGTGTGTGTGCATGTGTTGACAGGTGTGCTGCTCCTCTCCCGTAGACTAAAAAATGCAATCAGAGACATTTTGTAAACAGTCTGTCCTTCCTCAAAAGTGCCTGAGAGATTTGCTCAAGCAAGTGTAATTGCTGCAAAACGACCTCATTTGGCACCAGGCTACAACTTGTATGCTTGAGTGCGCGTAATTGCTGGCGGGGGGGGGGGACCAGCTCTGGGTTTGCTATCTCTGGGCATACCTTCCCCTCATAACAACTGCGACTGAAATCAAACCCACAATGTTTTTGCTCCAAGAAGTGATTACCCAGAGAAGTTAGGATTTCAAATAACTCTAATTGAACTACTCTATTTACGTTAGCTTGAGATTTATCATTGAATTTGTGATTCCTTTTAAATGGATTAGCCCCACACGTTCTATTTCAGATTAATTGTGCTTAAGTGGAGCATGCACATCAATAGCTTAGCTTGGAAAATCGGTCTCATCATTGGAGTTATTTGACAATTGCACAACAAGAAAGAGTGTAATTGCCCTCTCTGTGGTGTCAGTGGGGAAATTAGGATGTTACCATTGGCCTGCTGTCATGTATGTGCTGCAGTTTATAGCAGCTACAATACAGAGACTGTAGACTGAGCAGTGAAGAGCCTGTGAAGAGGTAATGTGTTGAATTGTTCCTGGCTAGTACCTCTCATTTTGGTAGAGTGGTTTGTTATGTTGGCCGTGGTGTGTGTGTGTGTGTGTGTGTGTGTGTGTGTGTGTGTGTGTGTCAGCAGACATGACCCGGCCAGGCGCAGAGCTGCATGTTTGGCGTCAGGCAGACCGTGCCTTAGCTGTCAACAGTGATGCTTTATGGGGGCATTTCCTCCTCGCTCTGACATGTGCTGTCACCTCAGTGTGGTAGACACTTCCATCTGCCCGCTAACAGCCACTGCTGTCAGTAGACACACGCACGCACCTTTTTTTTTTTTTTTTTACTCTTTTGCAAATGCACACACACACTCAAGAGAACACCTACTATCAGATATCCCCTACACACACCTGTGTTGTCTCACTGCCAAGAAAACAATCAGCATTGACAGGATTAGAAATATTTCAGTTGCTTATAGCTTTGCACACAAATAACTTAATGATCTGGCTCTGAAGTCGGAGACATTTTTCATTAGATTTCACTTTTAAGTTGGTGTTAAGTTGTGTTGTCTTTGCTGCTGTGCAGTATGTTTGGCTTTCTCTGATGGGGGTATTTGAAAGCCTAGCTATTTAAAACAACACAAGTTGACTTTCATTTTGATGTAGACTCATAATAGCAAATGTCATGTTTTGAGTTGTCGTTCATCACAAATGCATCTGCAGAGCAAAACAGCTGTCTTTTCGGCATTTGTGGACAGTAGTTTGACTTTAAATATATCTGGGAGTGGTATTATTTGGTCTGCGTGAATACTGAACAAGAATGAACTGATTGATGACGAGCTGCAGGTAACAGGATGCACACCTAACTTCTCAGAGAGGTCACAACTCTTTTTCCCTCATTGATGTTATCGGGTGTCCTATTATCAGTTGGTTTAAATGCCAGGCACATTTCCCTTTGTAAAAATATCAGCCATTAGCCATCATGTTGTCAGTCAGCTCTCCTAAATCTCTTCATGTTCAAAGTTAAATGTGAATACGCTGTGCTGCAGCTCTGCTGCAGGCCCCACTGCTGCATGGATTAGACACCTCCAGCAGTCTGTAATCCTAGCATCTGTTGTTGGACTATTAATTTTAATTTATTGTTAAGTAAAGGTGCGGGCAGTGGGCAAGTAAAATATCTGACATAAGCCTGACTGCCGTCTAACACTGGGACCACACACTACTGCAGCAAGCCTAGTGTAAAGCTTGTTCCAAGGGAAACCAGTGTGCATACAGATGTATACTTCTGTACTTTGTCAATTAGAAGAAAATATGAACAGAAGTGCTGCCAGTGTCTTGCATGAAATAAAGCGCAAATGTAATTCATTTGTTAGTTAACCACGAGATTAGTTACAGTTTTTGCCTAATGCTTAAACACTAAAAGTGGTTTCTATGCCCAAAGCATCACAACCTCTAACTTTAGTGACCATGCCCTAAACAAAAGCACCAATCCTGCAAACACAATATATGCTTTGCACCGTGTTTGAAATTCTCCAACACACTTCTTGCAAAACACTAAACACTGTTTTTTTTACACAAGACACATTGTTCAAAAAAGAAATCTCATGCTATCACTGGGAAAATACATCTAGTTAAAATACAAAACACAACAAAAATTGGAAAAGCACACAGACTCACACACATGAAAACATTTAAAATCTAATTGTAGACCAATCAGTCTAAGCCATAGCCAAACCTAAGTCCCATCTCAGTAGCCTCAATTATTAGAACTTTCAGACTGGAAACTGTACCAAAGAAATTACAGTATTGCACATTGTTCAAATGCACAGTACAATACATTGCTGGATTACTGTAGGTCTATGGTCTAAAGTACAAAATGTATGATATTTAATTTTCTACAGACCTGCCAGACGACCTGCACAGGGTGGAAGGCAGATTGTGTTCAACAATCCAACAGGAGGTAGCCATAGTCAGCATTGTTTTGGCAAATAACAAAATCCGGCGTCGTAAATTGAGAGCGCAGATCAAATAAACTTTGCTGACATCAACACTGTCAGCATATCTACACTTTCCCGCATCCTTAAAAAGCACAACATCTCACTGAAGCAGCTGTATACAGTTCCATGTGAGAGGAACAGTGCGGGAGTCAAAGACTCACACATGACTATGTGCAAGTAAATATCACCTTGTGTGCTGCCATCAGTGTTCAGGGAGTCATGAATCAGCGCTCCATCCTCGGTCCCTACAACACAGCCTTCATTATTTGCTTTCTGGAGACACTTCATGACACAGTAGTACAGGACAGGCCAGAGCAACCACAGATTGTTGTCATCTGGGATAATGTTTCCATTGGGCTGCTCTGGTCTGAGACTGGTTCACCAACCATTATAGATTTACAGTTTTTACCCATTGCTTGAACACTATAGACACGTGCTTAAACCAAAGTAACATAACTTGAAGCTGTTGTTACTATACCTTAAACAAAGTGTAAGAATACCTTAAACAAAAGCACTGCTTTGCGCTTTAGTTGAAATTCTGTAACACACTTGCTCCTACACACTACACACTATTTCATTCATAAGACACTTGGTTCATAATATGAAATCTCAGGGTACCATTAGGAAAATACATCTATTCAAATACAACACACATTGGTTAATTGAAAATACTTAGACACACACCTGAAAATACTTGCTTACAAAACTGAACACCTATCAGCCGGCTACAAAAAGGCCTCAGTTAAGCCATTTTGAGAACTTTGCTGTACAGGATAGACCAAAGCAGCCTAAGTTTGTTGCAGTTCGGGATAATTTTAGTTTCCATCGGGCTGCTCTGGTCCAGAACTGGTTCACCAGCTATGATCAATTAGAAGTTGTGTACTTGCCCCCTTACTCCCCATTTCTAAATCCTATAGAGTCATTATTTTTCTGCTTGGAGATGGCGCGTATATGACTGCCACCACATGCCTGTATGCCTCTTCTGCAGGCAATGGAACAGGCCTGCAGAGACATTGAGGTAAGGTCAATCCAGGGATGGGGGATATTTTCCCCGATGCTTAGCGAGAGAAGACATTGCTTGTGATGTTGATGAGATCCTGTGGCCAGACAGATGGCATGATCCATAAGCCCACTTGTGCACAATTGTGGTTTTCTGTTTACAGTAGTGTAATGTTTGTTTTATTTTTGCTTGAATTTACTGTACTGTAAAATACACTACTGTATTGTAATGACTATGAATTGAGTATTTCATTTTTTGGTTGTTGCGAAAATGTGCCTTCTATGGAACTGAATCAAACCAGTGAAAACGAAAGACTGCAGTGTTTTATATAAAGTAGACTAGTGTGTTGCTGCTGATCTGAATGTGTATTCATATGAGAAAGGCTTGTTAGTTTTGATAGCAGAGTTTCAATTTGACATAGATGTGAATGGTTTATTTCCCAGTGTTGTGTCTTATTGGCTTGTGTGTAGAGTTTTGACACAATGAGCCAAGTTTTGCAAAACGTGTTCAAGCAACGGGCAAAAACTGTATTGCACTCAACTTGCCACCATACACCCGCGTTTTTGAATCCATTTGAGGAGTTCTTTTCAGCATGACGCTGGAAACTTTATGACCGTCAGCCACATGCTTGCATGCCTCTTCTACAAGCCATGGAAGAGGCATGCAGCAACATTGAGGTGAGGTCCATACAGGGTTGGATACGGCATGCAAGGCGATATTTCCCCTGTTTCTTGGCAAGGGAAGACATTGCTTGTGATGTGGATGAGGTGATGTGACCAAATGCCAACAGGAGACAGGCTCCACAGTCTAAATGTCTTCCAATCATTCCCTTAAAACGCTATGTTTTGTAGAACATTCTAGTTGTACCATGTCCTTGTGTTTTATTTGTTTTACTTTTGCAAAAATCTAAAAAAACAAAAACAAAAAAAATCTAAAGGGTTTCCATTTTATTTTCATTTGTCTAGATCAACTGTAGTGGATCAATCTTTCACCAAAAAGATCTGTATGAGACTTTTAAAGTCAAAAACCATCCAAAGTACTGAATACTGCTGTGTTTTGCATAAAGCACATCTGTGTGTTGTTGCTGGAAGAGTAATTCAAAGGTGCATGTGTTTAAAGTTTTTATGCTAAAAACAATTTTGAAATGGGATTATTAGGTTTTGTTTCAAGAGTTTCATTTTGCTGTATATGTTAGGAGTTTATCTCTTTGTGCTGTGTCTTATTGGGCCTGTGTGTTAAGTTAAGTAAGCATTTGGCAAAAACTGTAAGAGCAGGGGAAAAATGACTTGCATTTTTATAAACTAATCATATAAAAATGTATACAAACTGTTGTTTGCTATTTTGTACTCTTGTGTTAATAATGGAACTAAGTTTTCAGGAATACTGCACTTTCTTGTAGTACTTGAACTCTTTGGTTGCCCTCCTACGAATTGACAACACCAGCAGTGACGATGATGTTTGTACTCTGTTCTGGTATATGCCATGTGGTTTGAACACTACCATCAACAATCATTGTGTTGTGTAGAGTAATCAACCAACACAAAAATATCTGTCTTTATAACTTCCTGTTACAAAAGTTACTGCCATCTTTGGAAAGACCACAGTGCAGCTGAACAAAGGGAGCAGATGATTCATGCATTTAGCACGGGGCTCAGCGAAGGCGTCAAATGGATTGTGAGAGCAGGCAGTGGAACTGGCCCTTGGGAGCAGCAGGACACCCTGTTTGTTAGGCTTGATGAATTGGCTGCATGCTTGAACCCAAAGGTTGGCAAATTAACAGTTAATTAGTGTTTGATAAATGACAGATTGACACAAGCCCTCCACCAGCCGTAGCCCTCTCCCGCTATCTCACCGAGGCAAGTGTTTATGTGCTGGTAACAAGTGTCGGCGCAGACTGTTATGTCTGCATTTTGTCACATGGTGCGATTACTCTCAGATGAGGCCCCCCATCCCCTTCACAACCTACCACCCACCAACCTACCCCCATCACACCCTTTTTGCAGTCCTGCCCCAATTTATCACACAGCCCTCTTTTGCTTGCTTTTGGGGGCATTTTGACACATTGATCAATTCATCTTTAAAACAACTCTTCAGTCTGAATTTGTATCTTTACCGAGCCAAGTGTACAAAATGTCCAGGTAAAGTTACATTTCTATCAAGTTGAAAAGTCCTTTCAGCAACCAGTGACAAGATATCAACATTCCTGGCATTTTCCTTCTCCATTGGGAATCTGGACATGATACTATTTTTGCTGCTAGATCGTGTTACTGCCATGACTGAACAAAGCAATAATTTCAAGGCTAATTATGTAAATTGGAGGCAGGTCCTGTGCGCTTGACATGTACAATTGTGGTCAAAAGTTTTCGTACACTTGCAAAGAACATGTATATCATGGCAGCTGTGAGTTCCATTGATTTCTACATCTCTTTTATTTCTATGAAGAAATGAGTGGAACATTCATGAAGTTATTATAGCTCTTCTGAAATGTGGCCAAATCTGCCAGGTCAAAAATATACATACAGTAATTCTAATATCTGGTCAAATGTCCCTTTGCCATTTTAACGTCAGTTAGGTGCTTTTGATATCTGTCCATGAGCTGCTGGTCATCCCCTTGCTGAATTTTTAACCGCTCCTCGTGACAGAACCTGTTTCTTCAGCACAGTCCACATGTTCTCGATGAAGTTCAAGTCAGGACTTGGAAAGACCATTCCAGAACCTCCATTCCAGCCTAATTGATCCATTCCTTTAACGCTTCGGATGTGTGATGGGGATCGTCGTCCTGTAGGAACACCCAACTACAGCCAAGACCCAATCTTCTGCTGATGATTTTAGGTTTTCCTGAAGAATTTGGATAATCACTCCTCTCTTTATCATTCCATACTTACTTTCTATAAATCACCAGACCCACTGGTAGCAAAACAGCCTCACAGCATAACACTACCATCACCATGCTTGACTGCAGGTATGGTGTTCTTAGGTTAAAGGGCTCACCTTTTTTTTTTTTTTTTTGTCTCCAAACATATTCCTAGACATTGTGGCCAAACAACTCAATTTGTGTTTCATCTTTTTTTTTTTTTTTTTTTTTTCCCCATGTGATTAGCACCAAATCTCATTTGAGCTTTAAGGTGCCCCATTTGAAACAAGTGCTTCTTTCTTGTACATCAGCCTCTCAGTCCATGGCAATGCAAAACACACTTGACTGTAGACACTCAGTGTGGTTACATGACACTCAAGAAACATGAATTACTGGGTTAGTCCGACTATGATCGGTGCGGCTTTCCTCCGAAATCACTGCAAGCAAGAGCGCAATTATGCATCTAGTTTGTGTAATGATCATGTACACCTTATACGAAGTGTACAAAGATGTAGCTTCTCCTCGCTCTTCATACGGCATCTTTCTCGAATGCCGAGGCGGCTGGTGATGTAAAGAGGTCAGACGGAGGTAGCTCTGTTACCACTAGTTGAAATGGGCACAGCGCCACCTATCGTACCGGGGTATGACATGCTTCAGCCAGTAATTCGATTTTCTCACCAGCATGTATACTAGGACAATTGCAGTTGTCTGATTGAGCAGCATAGTCGAACTATGGCTGTAATCCGACTAAGCTGTGCATGTAAACGCACTGACTGTCACCTGTCTTCCAACAGCTTCCAATTCATTGCAGACTTGCTTTTTGGTGGTTTTTGGTTGACTCTTGACCATCCTGACCAGTTTTCTCTCAGCAGCAGGTGATCACATGTGTTTTCTTCTTGATCTTTTGATTGTGACAGTGACACAAATGTGCCATGCCAATGTGTACAATGTGTACAAATGTGTACAGTTAATATTTGGACCTTCAACTGCTTTCTAATGTTGTGATGTAATGTTTGTCCAAGTGACTTTCCTGAATTTAATCCTTAATTTACAATGCATGTATACTGATCAATGCCGAGCTCCATAGACATTCCCATCATAGTGTTTGTGGCTGAGATTAATGGGTGTATCAAACAAGCCCTATTTAAATGGGCCCAGAAAAGTCATCAGCTGTTATCAATCAGAATCACTCAGAAGAAGTTAAGAGGCCATGCTACAAAGCAAGCACATGATTTAAACAACTTTTCATAATCGCCTAAATTGCTCCTTCAAGTTGCTGTATGTATATTTTTCATCCAGCAGATGTGGTCACATTTTCAGAAGACCTATAATTAATTCATTATTGAACCAAACTTCATCAATGTTTTTTCTGACAAAGTCGATTGTGTTCCACTCATTCCATCATAGAAACATGAGCTGTAGAGTTTGGAACTCAAAACTGCCATAATATATATGTTCTTTTCAAGTTTATGTCAACTTTTGACCACGACTATATGAGTGCAAAGGACGACATATTTAACCCAACAATATTGCCTGTTGTTGGCAATGAGCTGGAAATAGCTGCACATTTAGAGGAGACACAGCAGCTAAAGAGACCAGTTAAGTGTAGTAGTCTAAGAATTCATCTCCCTTTAAACTTCTCCTTGTGTATTTTTCCTTTCACAAAGAATTTATATGAACAAGAGGGCTTTTCTTACTTGACCTTCCAAAAAACTGAAAAAGAAATAATGGATATTTTGTTATTAAGTGCAAATTAGTGTCAGTTCTGCAGTATAAAATCTGTTTCCTATCCTGACATTTTCTGTACTGGAGGGCGGGGAGGTAATTTCCAAATAAAAGTGAGCAAAATTACACAATAACACTGCATTCACCTCACCACATGTTAGCCTTCTACGTAAATGGCATTTGATTGAGTGGTTCTGAGGGGAAAAGACAGTTCTGTGAAAAACGTCCTGAACTGCTTTTGAGTCATTCATATTTCAGCAGCAGCTGGGTGGGCAGAGGAAACAGCAGCATGTATGTACATTCATTACTGCAAACTTGGCATGGGAGAGAAAGAATGTGTTTCAGGTCAGTGAGTGACTGCCAGAACAAAAGTACATGCAGTAATGGAGCTCCACGCTGGTCCTACAAGGGCCCTGGCTATTTGCTAAAATATCTGTGCAGGAGTTTTAAATGACAAAATCATTAGGGGATATAAATTTGTGTGCCTTTGATGGGTTGTTTTCTAAAGATTAAGAAAACAGTTGGCAAATGGGGGATATAGCATTCATCACCTCAGAATTAGGTACAGTGAGAAAGCTGAAAAACAAGCTTCCCTGTGAGCAGAGCCCGCAGACCTGGAAGGTGATCACTGTCAGTATCCGAGATATCACTCAACCTCACTGACACACAGATCTGCTCGGTCCTGAGTGTAACATGCAGTCCTGAGAGGACCACCTCTGTATCTGTTCCAGCTGCTCAGGCTGCAGGCAGCTGGTTGTGCTGCAGCTCGGCATTGACGGCTCAGCGCTCTCAGGCAGAGAACACAAAGCCTGTCATTAACATGCTGAGAACCGAGCGATCACTGCCAGACTCCTGAGCCAAGCGTCCAAATGTTTGTATCCCCTTTCCCATCTGAAACAAACACAATTTGGTTTCGTCCTAACAGTAGAGTACATCCCTGCTCCAAAAGCCTCGCTTGCGTGTTAAAGTTTCTGGGTGCCATTTTGGTTGCTGAGTGCTTGAAGCCAGCATGAGTCACACTGCTAATGTCAATACTCTCATTATTTCATGGTTAGTTTGACACACGGCTAATATTCAGATGGCAGGAGTTGAGATGAGCAGGCTGAGGGATATGGAGCGAAAATATGCGAGTGGGAGGTCTGCTAGTTGTGTGTGTGTGTGTCCTTGCGTGTGTGTGTGTGAGCAGGGGAGGGGCACCTGGAGTCTGCCAAACAGTTCCTGACAGAACAGTGCCTCTCTCTGCCATTTCCTTCAAACAGCAATCAGGCCAAATCAAAGCAGCTGCTCTGGTCTTCAATACTCCAATTGCGCTAATCAACTCCGTTTTGCAGCCCCTCGACCGGCGAGGTGGGCTCAGGCCACCATTCAAAAGACCAGTCAGAAATAATAACACTTATTTTATTAGGTCTGCTGCAGCCAACCCATCATCTTTTAACAATCTTACACATGTTGAAATGAATGCAAGCGTGGAAATGTTGAACTGAAGGACTGTTAAAGATTCATGCAAATCATCAGCTGATTTCTGGCTACAAGGGGAGTAAAAAAGGAATGCTTAAACTAATCAACATGTGATAACACAGCACAAGCAGGATATCCCACATTATTCTGGAGCATACTAGTGTTGATGTTACTCTGCAGCAACTGTTGTGTCTATTGTATGTGACAAGTCCAGTCTAAACAACATAGAACAAATCTGCCAATTTCCATTCACTTAGATGACAGTAATTCACCTTAATCTTGTATGTTGAAATCTACATAGCAGCGATCCAAACAAATGTCTGGAGCAGACTTTGCCTTACCTACGCCTGGATGCTCCAATAAAGATTGCTGGTGATTTCAGCTCTGAGTAAGCCTGCAAATTCATTTTGTGACTTCAGCCCTGCTTGCTGCATGCTGTGATCACCGTTACATAAATCCTAACATTTAATAACACAAAGCGGAGGAAGTAAAAGCATACAGAAAGTGTTTCAATGTGGTCTGGCTACATAGCCTTGGCCCTGGGACAGACTCCCTCTGTGAAGTATTTAAAGTTGGAAGCTTTCTCTCTCCAAACACAGAGCACCTGGGACAACAGTGGCCGTTCCAGAGGCAGTGTTAATCAGTGGCAATGCAGACTGGCAATCAGCAGCACCCACAAAAATACAATTAATACTGTATGCTGACTCTCTATAAAGCCATGCCGCCTCACTTATAAAAACAAAAAAAAAAAATTACATTGTTAGACTGCTCTAAACATGTGGGAGTAGCTGTGTGGTACATCTAGAGAAAATCGTCTTGATTGCTAAAAGGATTTCAAAGGCTTTACATGAAAAATGGATGAAAGAGAGAAAAAAAACAACAACCAGCTTTTAAAGAATGATTTGTTCTGCTGCAGTCAATTATTTTCCTTTTTTCAGACGGACTAAACATGTCTTCTTGAATTTCATCTGTGTCACTTGACATCCCAAGAGAGTATTTCAGGAGTTATGATGAATATGAGATGAATTGACTGTGACTGCAAAGATATTGGCAGCAAATTTCAGGACATTTCTGGCTTATTAACTTAACTTAGTTTCATAGTTTTCATGAAATCATATCATTTCTATCAAGCATGACAACATTAAACTGATGTCTAGTAAAACAGTGACATCTCTCTATAAAAGCAAGGAATCTCTGTCTGTCTGTGTATGTGTGCCTCAAATATCTCTGCAGATTAGGATTAGACTGACCTCAGAGTTTCAACATGGCTGCTGCTTGGTTCAAGGGTGTGCAGCGTCGCATTTGTTTGGACTACAATGATACTGTTAATAAAATTATTTCAGAAATGCTTTACCAATTCCGCCAGCATTGTTAACCGTAGCCACCATAGTCACGTGCGCACCAGAGCCAATCAATGCTCACCAAAGCCACGTGTGCACCAGAGCCAATCTCTGCAGAGCTCACTTCCATGACATACCTTAAGAAACACCTGCAGCGGTGCGAGCTGGACTGGGATTTTTGCCAGCGGTTTGGTCCCGTTCTGTGCATCTAAAATGACTGTTGTGGATTAATGAGACTAAACGAGTCCGGAAAGAGTCCGTTTGGGTCTGAGGAGATCCAGATACGTGAGGACAACAAAGTGGAATTGGAATCTGTGGATGTTCATGTGTAGCTAGCTGCTAGCCCAACCCCACGGCCCACCTCCCGAGTCGAAGGACGCACCGGCACGTCCAAAACCGGACTTACGGTAAATGATGTCCACCACGCTTTTTCACGAACATTGCCATCATGTTTGCTTTGTGTCTGGTGCAGGAAGAAACGGTAAAAACGGGATTTTGTCACGAAAGTGTCCGCAAGGGGCAAGTGTTTACAAGCAATAAAACACGTTCCTATTGGTGGAAAAAGGCACCACATCAATCACAAAAAGATGGCAAACCACGTGATTTGGTTGTTGAGGAACAGGGGAGGTTGTGGGAGTGATGGGGCGGAAGAGTGACAGCGGCAGCGATGGTTATAGAGACAGTGATTTTGAGAGATTTGTGACATACAGTGTGTTTGGAGTGTATAGTTAGTGTGTTATGTAGTGTTGAGTGTAGTGTGTTTAGTGTATAGTGGAGTCGTTTTTTGTTTTGTGAGTCAAAACAGTGAGAAGACTGCTGAATGTGGAGCAGGCAGTGCAGCTGGAAGGAGCTGAGGGAGCCCTGAGCCTGAGGCAGAGCCTGCATTTACATGTAAATAGTTACATATAACTTTGTAAATTTCAAACACTTCCGCACACATTTCATAAACAACACATTTTTATTTGCATGATAAGTAATAAAAATGGTTTGTTAAACATATTTGTGGTTTTCACAGTAAAAAATCCAACTTTTTCTTACTTGTTTATTTATGGGTTTTTTTGTGATTTTAGGTCCATTGTATTAATACAGCCTGTCAAAATGAAAAAAATAACTGTACAGTCACATGTGAAGTTGTGCTGAAAGTAATGACACCAAACAAGGCAAGGTAAAAAGTTTTTAAGGTGACATATAATGATAAAATCAAAAGTTGAAAACGGCCAATTATACCCTGAAATATCGAATTTCAAAACATACCTAAATATCCCTGAAGTCTCACCTTCAAACACAGCCTCATTTGGCCATCCATGAAAAAGCTACTTAACCTCCCACTTTTCTATAGGAATAAAGACTTCCTATGGGCAATGCACTAGTTGCTACAATGCGGCAAATTTGAGTTTTTTGTGCTGCATGAATTGACCTGAGCAATGTACAAACTGATTTATGGTTAAGGCATGTTAAGTTGTCAACATGCTGGAAAGTATTTGCATTCATTTGGAGTTGTGTTTGTCTTTTAATGTCTGTTTTGGTCACCTCCTATCTGGCTCTTTAGCTGCTAAAGCTCCAGAAATAGGTGATAGTGGGTTTATCACTACAAGCAATATTTTTGATACGATGTGCACTGTATTGATTAATTCAACCTGTTACTGAAAAATAATACTATATAGAAAATACTGATGAATGAAGCTTTAAAGAGCTCTGACTCAGTGGACTTACAGCTCCCATGTGTCTGTCACTTCAGTAACATCCTGACATTAAATATTCCCTCTGTTTACCCTAACATCATTACTGTTTGAAACCAATTTAATTGAGCATTACATTTTGAAGAGAAAGGAAAGGCAACATGACCTCATAACCTGCTAAACTGCAGGCAATACCGCTGAGAGAGCCCTTGTCAACACTGCGATATCCAAAAGGCTGTAGACTAATAGCCTGTTTGAAAAAAGTACACAGCGTCTGAGAGTGGTCAGTCTTGTCATTAAGTTAATGCTTGTCCACAGTTTGGTCTAAACACAGAGACTTTTATGGAATTATCCTAATTAGTGTGACCATTAGCCTAAATGGGGAGTAATGGCCAGTAAGATGTTATTGTTATTACAACAGAGGCTGTAGGTGTTTTATAACAGCTCTATATTCGGCTAATTTCAGGAAGGTAAAGAATGTTTCCTGATCGCAGGCAAAATTGGCTGGGCGCTTATTCAGTTTCCACATCGAGCAGAGCAGGGACCACCCACCAGGAAAATAACATGCAGTAACATGCTCGTATGCTAATAATTGGCCTGAAATGACAGATTCATTCAGCTTTATGTTTGACCGACTTGATATATAAATCTTACTGAAACCTTGTCAGGTCTTCTTAAGAAATGCTGTTATCTCATACACTGAAATTCTTGAATCAGTCCTGTTTCCTACTGTGGTTATACAATTTGATGATATAAGGTAATTACAAAAGCGGGTCGTAACTAGATGGAAGAACCTTCATGGAAATGTCAGGGTTCAACATGTTTTCACATTACACCTCAGCTTTGAGTTATTGAAATAAGAAAAAACGCATACCAATGACAACAATTTCACCAAGACATTTTAGGTCACGTGTTTCTGTGGTATGACAAACTCATAACACAAATTTATTTCTGCTTTGCACGGACTTTAAGTTGCAATCTCAGTAGCACAATGTGTCACAGCTTAGTTTAGCAGTGGTTTGAATAAGTAACCCTGGAAACATAATAACCGCTGGCACTGTTCACATGATTAGAACTACAGTCTGCTCTTTTTTGTTGATTCTTTTGAGCAGTTCTAATTGCTGCATTTGTAATGCTCTTCCTGTGGGATGCTACACAAGCTGAAGCCACATATGAAATGTTTCACGAACTACAGGGCTGCTTCAATCACATATAGGAAACTTAGGCAAGAAGAATTACATTATAAGACAATCCTGGTGGCTGAATTTGTGGTTGCTCTTTCAAATGACAGTAATCAGTCATTTCCAGGGGAATTCCTTCACACCAGAGTGTCTATAAACATAACCAATAATGGTTTAATTGCTTTACAGGGTGAATGATAACCAGCTATTCAGCAGGGGGAACTCGTAAGCGTGAAATGTGGATACAGTGTCGCCCCATTCTGTGTAATTCTGGAGTCAGTTTTTGAACTTCACCATAGGCCATTTGCTTCACACAAGCGCCCTCATTCCTGAGCTGAGTGTGCATTGTCTGTCTTTATGAATCATGTGCAGTTAATAGGACTTGTTGAAAAGACATATCCTCCCCTTGGAAAAACATTTCACATATGTGATGAATGAGGATATAGCCATGTTTCAATCAAATATCCGTTACTAAAATGCTTCACTGTATGTGTCGTTGAGGTTAGATGGTGAAAAGTTGATTGACCTGTCACAAAAGAATTTCAGAGAGGAAATCCTCACCATAACGTATATATACACATATGTCCGCAATTCGCATTGAAACATCTACTGAATCAGAATGGCAAAGGAAAACTAGTAATATGAATATAATCTTAAAGCACTATCTTGTCTGTAAAGGTGTGCACTTCAGATAGATTTTCTTCATCAATGGAGGTAAATTAATGGTGTATTCACCACCAGCAATGCAAATTTGACCATAAGATCATTTCATGTTTATTCAAGCTACTCATACAAGTGTTTCTTTGTCCCAAACAGCAAAATTAATTGCACAATACCTGTTAGCTAGTAGCAGGCACAGTGAGTGTCTGTGTCTGTGTCTTTGAATTCAGGCTCTTAATGGACTCAGCACTCAACAGATTTTTTTTCATTTTAACCAAGTCTTTTTGTGTCTGAACTAAAATGTTAGCAAAGATTACACAGTTGCTTTCTAGCCTTAAACTAAGAAAAGAAAAAAAGTACAATACATCTAACTATAAAGCAAGGAATCGCTGCCTGTCTTAGTTTTCCAGAACCTCAAGAACTGTTCGTCCTATATACTTCACATTTGGCAGGTTTGTTGCTGAGGACCCAAGAACGTGCAGTGTACAAATTGATGCAATTTGGACCTGTGACATGTTCAGTATAAATACATTTTCAACAATCAATGGACACCACTCTGTGCAGCCCGCTGTGCTTTGAAGCTGGACTCACATGATTCTTTTTACATGATCTTACGGGGAAGTTGACATGGAGATTAGCATGGTGCAACAACTTACTACTAGTAATGCATTGCAATGAAATAAAATAAAACAAAGTCAGAAGGTTAAATGAGTCTTGATGAGTGGGGAGAAATGGTCAACACAGGTTATATCTCAATGAAAACCAAAGGGTAACTTTTTAAGTTTCTGTCAATAGTAGTTTGCTAGCTAACATTAGACTGAAGAGCCAGAATGTTTACCGTTGCTTTGCAGCACCATCAGCTGCTCAAGGGTACCTCTCTCATTGGTTGTTGTAGACTGGATCATAAAGTATTGAAGGTATCATTCAGATTTAAATTTGTGAAAACATCAGATATTACCAGGGCACTCCAGATGAGTCTGTGAGCCTATTAGGAGGTTTAAGACTAGATCTGTAAACCCCTCAAATTACCAGATAATCTGCGCTAAATATCAACCCAGATCAGATTTCTCCTCTGATTTGGGATTAAACCACTACTAGACTCTTGGGTCCGTATTCACAAAGAATCTTAAGGCTAAATGTAGCTCCTAACAGGCGAATTTAGGAGCAACACCTAAAAATAATGGGCGTCAGTTGTAACTTTAGTACCCCTATTTTTTTTAAAATAAGCGTTATTCACAAAACATTTTAGGCTTAAAAGTAGCGCCTAAGTCTGGGAGACCTTAGAAGTAGTCCAGAGGACTCCTAACTCGCTAAGACCCAGTCACAGCCGAATTTGTTGGAGGATGCTAAATGACAGGGAATTATTAAAACGATGTCGGATGTACCGCAAAGGGATTGAAGTTGTGGTTGAGTTGGTGAGGGACGGAATAACGTCCCCAACCAACTGAAACAATCCAATCACGCCGGAGTTAAAATGTTTGGCAACACTCTCTGGTATTTGGCTACAGGGAAATTGCAGCTCTTCACACGTGACTAGTATTACCTGGGTGTATTACCAGTATTACCTCAAGTGTTTTAGAAATTACCTCACCGCGTCTGTGTTTCATGCAGCGCATTCACATGGGATAAGCAAAGTCTGTGTTTTAACTCAAGTTTACTGACATTATGCCCCGGGTTGATCGCACCGGAGCGTTTGCTGGAATAGCACAACAGTTAGATATGGATATTTTTAATACAATAACTGGTGAGCCTGTTGAAAGATAGAAAAATGTTCCTTACCGCATGCTGCCATGCATGTAGTCCATCTAATCATCTTTCGAGATTTCGCTCTTCTGATGAGCCTCCTGAATTTGCACCCAAAATGCTGTCAAAACTTTCATTTATAATTCCCAACGCAGCCTCCATAATTCTCGACCAGGAAAAAGGCAGAAAAAAGTGTGGAAAACACAAAAAAACCTTAAGAAAAAAAAAACGACCCCAAATCACAGAGATGCTGATTTGCACAGGACTAATATTATCACATGACCTCTGTGTTTGGTGAAATATGGTAGGTAATTTGCGGTGGAATTTTTACTTTACAAATTACGGGCATGGCAGATTCGCATGGGATTAAGATCACAGACGACCTCCGCAATCATTACAAATTACTGGAGGTCCCCAGGTTATACTAGTCCCGTTTGTCATCGGAAAAAAGTTGCATTCCATCAATACACATATTGTCTTTGATGCATGTTACAATATACTGGACACTGTTGCAAAATGATCAACACACAATTCCCGAATTTTAATGGAAAGTGGTTTGATGCAGCTTTTCGAGTAAATGCCTCTTTTATTGGCAATTCACGTTTTTCATCGCAATCTTCTAATTTTCATTTGGCCAAAGCGCTTCTGGGGGTGGGAGGTGCACTCAATTCTCCTCATAAATACATTTCTTTATCCAATATCTTTTCATAGGCTTAGTCATGGGCTTGTAGGCCACTTCCTTATTTTCGCTTCATGCTAAATGACTTTTCAATGGGCTGCCCTGTCACTCAACAACCAATCACTGTTGTCACCGCTTCTAAGTGTGTCCTTATAAAATGACATCATCCATAGCAACAAAGAGTTACTTCTAGTTTAGGAGTTCACTGTTTTCATAACTAAAAGTAGGTCTCAGTGAAACGACTCCTACATAAAAACTTTTAGTCCGATTTAGGAGTACTCCTAATGCTAAGACAAAAGTCTTTGTGAATACGGTCCCTGTAGTGCAGGGGTCACCAACGTGGTGCCCGCGGGCACCAGGGAGCCCCCAAGGACCACATGAGTAGCCCTCAGGCCTGTTCTAAAAATGAAAACTGAATATTGATATTATTTGTCTCCCAGGTTGTTAAGTCATTGTTGATAATTATTATGAGAAATCATTAGCGGGATCTGTGTCTTCACATAGATGAGTATCATTAATCATTAATAATCACATGTAACTAAAGGCAAACTGAGCAAATTTGTTATTTCAGAAGAGTGTATCAAACTGGTAGCCCTTCGTATGACTCGGTAGCCATGAAGTAGCTCTCAGTTTCAAAAAGGTTGGTGATCCCTGCTGTAGTGTGAGCCCAGCATGACTCAAGTCTTCTCAAAAGTCAACATGCCATGGCATGCCGTGGTCACTTGGTACCAACCAATCCGCCACTTTAAACAGCATGTTTTAAATGGGCACTGCACTAGCATAATATAGAGAGAGGATGTGAACTGTCAATGACATTGGCAACACATCCGAACTCTGCACTGATGCATCTTCAAAATGGTACAGTTAACCTCTTAATCATGAATGTTATGTTTGTCATAATCATCAACCCACCAGGTCTGTGATGATTTAGTCGAAAAAAAGTCACTTTGAAAATATGTTAAGTCTAATGAATGTCTCATCAGGCCTTGGCAATGTGGGATGCTCCAGTTCAAACTCCACCCAGCCCCACTCAACAGACCCTCAGACACAATAATTTCAGTTCCTGGGTTTATGATTTCAGACAAGCTGCTGCCCATCCGACATGTGCTGGCTTATCAATATCAATCTTTCTGCCTTTTAAACATATGGCCAAAGGTCAACAAGGAATTATGTGGATACTTTGAGTCAGACATGAACTTGGGCTAATTGCCAAGCTAGTTAATTTAGTGTGACTAGTGTTTCTGTAGCCATTGTAGCATTTGCTCTTCACACTCTGAAACAGGAGGTGAAAATTAGGTGACCTTTTCTTTTTTTTCTCCTTCTTCCTCGTCATCGTTTTAAGAATATTTGCGTCCACACGGATCCACTGAAAATGACCGAAAACGTTGTAGTTCATATTCCAGGCCTATAGGTGGCGCTTGACATTCACCAAAAACAAAGAAGAGGACACGGCGCATGCGCATTAAGCTTGTGCGCTGTAAACAAATAGACAGCAGACGGAGAAACCGAACACAACAAGAGGAAGATGAAAACAGCTAGTGCAAGGAAACCAGAATCTTTTGTGAGGACCGGTAATGAGGTCGAACTGCTGCTGTGACTCACACTCAACTACAAGGCGAGTAAGTTGCAAGAAAGGCTCAATAGCCTCTATGGCACGAACATGAACATGTAGTCCACCATTGCTGTTGTTGTGTTATGAGACGTCGCGGGGTTCAGAGGTCAGAGGCAAGAGGTCGAGTGGTGGGGCGATGGCGTCATCGTTTCGGAAAGTATGTGGATTCGCCATCCACATGAAAACGGGAGGGCTGCATTTTCGGATTTCTCCACCCTGAGACCCGGTTTCAAAAAAGTGTGTTTTCAGGCGCTGTGTTTTCAGGATCCATGTGGACGGTCGGCTAAAACAATGCAATACGTGTGCGTTTTTGCAAAAGAGCATTTTCGTGGGGATGAGTCTGTGTGGGTCCTTTGGCATATCCTTGGAATATCCTAACCCTAACCCTAAACCTCAACATTAAGAAGATCTCTTTCATCTCCTCTATCCTTACATATTCTAATTGATGTTGATAAACACATGTTAAATACTATAAGGCCTATGTGGTGTTAAAATTTAATGGAAACTGAGCCCAGTGAAACATTTTCTTATCAATACATCAAAACCTGTGTGTACATTCAGGTTTTATGCAGAAAACATGTGACTTGTCCGCGAAGTACAACAGCTGACCATAAAACATGACAATGCAGGTAGGGTAAATTTGTGCAATATTATTGAAAGACATTTCTAGAAAAGAGATGATGCTATTGAATTGTGTGAAGAAGTGCTGATGTGCACTTTAATCATCTGTATGGCTCCACTGTTTACTACATGTTAATAATCAGCTGTCTGTTGGAACAGATTCATGTTGGCAGTTAAAGAAAGCAGATGCTGATCAATCATTATCTCTTCTTCTGACTGTCAGTTCCACTTGAGTCAGTTCAGCCTTCAGCTCCATTATTATGCTTGTCTTTCAAAAAGGTGGCAGCATGGAGATTAATGCTGAGGACTTGGTAAAAACATTACATTTTCATATCAAAATAACAAGATAATACATTTGTAATCCTGACAAGAGTTTCAAGAAAAGTCGTGCAGGCAAGCTTTGCCAACTGAAATTGAACCCTATTGATTGCCAACATACTTTATAAAGTAGGTCAGCTTAATCACAAACGTGCATTACCTCATCTTGTTTGCCAATCAAACTGTGCCCCATCCATCCATCCATCCATCCATCCATCCATCATGGAGGCAGCAGGCTTAAAAGGGTATTTGATTCTATTCCCCAAAGAGGCAGGACACCTGGATGGCCTGTCTGGCAACTCGCCTGTGGGTGAGCATAACCGTAGCCACAGCTCTTGGGACTGATGGCCGAAATGGCCCAGATAGTCCTGTTGGCACATCCTTACATGCACCCAGTGCAGAGGTGGGCCATGGATGCGTCTGCAGGCAAGAGTGCAAGTCACCAAGGGGTTACGTCTGGTGCTCAACTGGTGGAGATGCCCTAGCAATCTTGTCAAGAGGCGCTGATGGGTGTCTGGTGACCTGTCACTGACTAGTGTTGTCTGACATTTCCCTGGGATGTTTGGGCACAGTGCACAAGGGCAAAAGAATTGGGATAGCCAACCAGAGTAATTGACTGGCATCCCAGCATTTCAGCAGGCTGGAGCTGGGGGCAGCCCAACTAGCCCTGCAGAAATTTCTGTGACATCCGCTGGTTGCCACGTGCTGCTGAGGACAGACAGCATAGTTGTAATCTTACATCAACAGGAAGGGAGGTCTTAACTCCCCTTGTCTTTCCAGACTGGAACACCAGCACTAGCAGGAGCATCTGCACGCCTTTATCCCTCAAGGCCGTACATATGCCTAGGCTAGAGAGTCAGGCTGCATACCATCTGTTTAAAGTGGGCCTGAATTCAGGAGAATGGAGGCTCCACCCAGATGCTGTGGCAGAGATCTGGCATCACTTTAGGACAGCAGTTGCAGATCTGTTTACCTCCAGTGAGTCAACCTAAAAGAAAAGCATTGATCTCTGTCCCTTTCCGAGAGTTCACGACCTGCCACTCGGAACAGTCACCTTGGCCATCAGTTGCCCAAAGACCTTTGTATGCGTTCCTACTGTTGGTCTCCTTCCTCCTCTCCTCCAGTGGCCTAAGATGGTCTGGTTCCCTGACCTTCCAGTCTCTATTTGTTGGACGTAATGGGAGCTCCAGGTCCAGAAGGATCTACTTTCACAGGTTCAAGGGGCTCTGTTTTAGAGAAGAAAACAAAAATCCCCTTTCCTCAAGGCCTTCAGCTTTGGGCCAAGGCCCTGAAGTGACCTGCTACCTAGAAATGGGCCCACCACAAATGATGGTGAGGACCCTTCAGCGGGCATGAGTCTATCACTGCGTTTACATGACACTCAAGAAAACCGAATTACTGGGTTAGCCGACTATGATTGGATTTTTAAGATGCATGTATACACCTTAGTCTGACTAAAATTGGACCGGATCGGATTTCTCATAGTCGGATTAAAACACCTAGATTATAAAATTGATAGTTGCATTACTCCTCCATCAGATCGGTTCGGATTTTGTGTTCTGTGCAGGCTTGACACTTTTTTCCCGGGGCTGTGAGCCGGAAGTAGACGGACGGCGGTGGCGGCATCTTTCCTCCAAAATAACCGCAAGCAAGTGTGCCATTGTGCATCTAGTTTGTGTAATTATCATGTACACCATATAAGAAATGTACAAAGATGTAGCTTCTCCTCGCTATTCTTATGGCATCTTTCTCGAATGCCGAGGCAGCTGGTGACCTAAAGAGGTCAGCCGAGGTGAAGTAAAGAAGTGTTTATGTTACCACAAGTTGAAATGGCTACAGCGCCACCTAGCGTACCCGGGGTATGACATGTTTCGGCCAGTAATTCGATTTTCTCACTGGCAGGTATACTCGGACAATTGCAGTTGTCTGATTGAGTAGCATAGTCGAACTATGGCTGTAATCTGACTAAGCTGTGCATGTAAACACACTGTATGAGGGCTGTTGGAGGTTTTTTGAGTTATGGTATGGGGCAAATAGACCCACTCACATGTGAATCTCAGGTGATCCTGTTTTGCTTGCTGGAGAAGCCAGACAGGGGGAAGACTCTACCGACCCTTACTGTTATTGTGGCTGCCAGTAAAGCAGCCCATGTGGGTGCTGTACGCTTTCTCAGGACGTTAATTGCCCCACTGCACATTTTTTGAAGGGTACCCGGAGACTTAAGGGCTCATGTAAAGATACATAACTTATTAATTCCTGAAGGGAAATTAGGTAAAAGCCCCTGCAGTCCTGCCTTGCCTTCTGCAGCGTGACTCCTCTCAGAACCTTCAGTTGGCTAGCCTGAAATGGCTGTCACTCAAGACAGCGTTTCTGCTAGCAGGAACATCTGCAAAGGGAGATCTGCTTGCCTTCTCAGTCCATGAGGCCTTGTGCAGGTTTAGGCCAGAGGCTGGGGGTGAAGTTATGCCCCCAAACCTGGCCTTTTTTTGAGATTTATCAGGTGATTGTGCTTTATCTTGGGTTCTACAACACATCAACACAAGCACCTGCTTTTATGCTGCAGGGTCTCTACCAATTTCTTAAAAACCTGCCCCCGAGGGCCAATTCTAATGGTGAGTGACGTTGCCTGATTTGTCTGTGGCCCTTGTCATTGGTTGACCTTTCTAGCACACCCAACGCCTGCCTCCATTAGCTTTGTATATTAGCCAATAGTATATTTTCTTAAAAACGCATATAGGGCAGCAGGAGTGCCAGTTCTACCTGGAGTATGGCACACTCCACATGCAGAGTTGCAACTTCCTGGGTCACTTTGGAAAGGAGCATCTCTGGCAGAGACTCTGTCGTCATTCACCCGATTCTGCAGACTGAACATTGTTGCATCCGCTTCTTTTTGGGAGATGGTTTTATGGGCTACCCAGTAGTTGGTACTGCCCATGGTTCACTGCCCTGCTTTGGTAGCCTTTGCTGGGAGACCACTCAAGACAGTCACTTAACTTACGTGTGGCAGCCTGGCCCATTCACCCCTGTAGATTAGATCAGGTTAGGTAGACTGTATTTACTCCACAAGGGGGAAATTCACATGAAAAAGAGTCAGACAAATACACATGAAGTTAAATAATAATACATCAAAAATATATTTTACAAAAAACAAAGTAAGTGGAAAGTGATTGCTCAGGTAGTGCTAGAGTTCATCAGTCTGATGGCTGTGGGGACAAATGATCTGCAGTAGCGCTCCTTCTTACACAGTGGGTGTAGGAGTCTGCTGCTGAAAGAGCTACTCAAGGCTACACAGTCTGGTGCAGGGGGGTGAGATGTGTTGCTCATTATTGACATCAGCTTGGCTAACATCTTCCTCTCACCCACTGGCCATAGCGTCTTGCCGGGTCAGTGAGGTGTAGCATCTTACACGTAAGCATACAGTGTCTGGCTGTCCTACCAGCTCATTTTAAATAATTATCCACATAAAGTTTCAGCTGGAGACATTCCCCATACATATGGAATACGTAACCTACAGTTCACTGCTTTAATATTTATACACTGTAAAGAATACTGCAACATACTTGAAATGACTAGATTTTTTTTTTCATGTGGATCTGCATCAAATTGTATTCACTCATATATACCAACCCCCCTTAAATATTTTTTCATCAGATCCATGCTTTATTTCCTGATAAAGTAACCAAAATGCTGAAAAGCATTCTATCACACAATGTTAAAGAAAGTGAGAAAAAGTTTCTGGATCTGTGCCTTTATCCAGATTAACACCAAAAGTTAATGGGGTCTATTCTAGACTCATACCCATTCTTCATCCAAGGTTAGTGGAAATTTATTCAGTTATTTTTATGAAATCCTGCTAACGAACCAACTAACCAATATATGGACACAAATGACAATATAACCTCATTGGCAGAAGTAAAAACCATGAAACTAGAAGTAAAATATGATGCAAATTATTGTTCCAAAAAGTTTAAAATGTCATTTAAAGCTATTTTAGCATCAGTACTCTGAGATCAGGCAGGACATGCCCAATTGTGTAATCTGGAACAAAATAGCCCATATTTTTCCACTGAAGCCCCCATGTAGAGTGTTGCAGTGTTTGTTAACTCTGCTGTCTTTCGCATGTAGCTGTGAGCGGCTGAGGTAATGCCTCATGTCCACGTGCCACAGTGAGGGCAAGTCTGATCCCATCTGGGATTGGTAAATTGTTGTAGCTCCCCTGGAGACTTTCTGATCTTCCCTGATTACATGTGGCAGCCTCTGACCTGCACTGAAGACCCTCTCCTGACATGGATGATTGACGATTATCGATGCAGAAACCTTTGTTAATGCAGGAGCACACAAGGTTATGCACTCACTGCAGCTGGAAAACTGTTTTAACCTCATCTGCTTAATCTGATGAAACCAATTTTATTTTGGGATAAAAGTAAATAATGATCATGGCTGTAAAGTATGATTTTTTATGCTCTAGAGTATCAGTGTTGAGCTTGTATTTTTCTGATGCTTCATGTAATTCCGGATTTAGTCCAGGGTCTGTGGAAACTGGAGCTCCCGTTTTGATTGAGTGAATCACCTGCTGTGGAAATTATAAACACTGAGCAGGAATTTACATTAGGCACCCAGTGGAAAAGTGCACTGTGCTGATGGCTTTGTCTGAACGATGGAGTAATAAAATCTCTTTTGTATACAAGACATAATTCATCAAGGTATCTGCACTTCTTCACTCCGACTCTTTAAAAGCCATTTCATCCATCTTTAAATAGAGCTGGAATGCTAAATGTGATTATTTCAAAGCATTTTAACTGCAGGATACTGTGCTCTTGCACTGAATTTTTCTCAAGTGAAAATTGTTGCCCTTAAATCTAATTTTTGTCTTAATGGAGAGCTGTCATGCTGTGCAGGAAACTGCACAGACACATTAAGATACCTCCAATTCATCTATGACCGATTGTTGTCAAATATGAGGCACCAAGGAACATAAAGGTCATGGGTGTTAATGTTTCTTGTTTTTTCTGTTTAGTCATGGAAGTCCTACATAAACTTCGTTCTGATGCCAGAGTGACATTGCATGTTTAAACGCCTACAAGTAACACAATCTTCAGCTTTTCTAAAGTGAGCATAAGTAACATAACCAAAATCAAAACATCAAACTGAGCTTCAACACTATAAATAACACAAAAGGACATAAACTGCACATTAGTGTGAGACTGGAGTCTATAAGCAGCTAGATGACCACAACATACCCTTACCTTGACCATGTGTACCAACCAGAGACCTCTGCCCTCCCACCTCTGTCTCAACTCATAGCGGCTCAGTCTACCATGGGGAATTCCAAGTTTGTTTTGCTGGTTGAGTTAGCCAAAAGCAACTGCTCAAGAACCCTGAGAGTGAACATAGATGGTGAAAATTCTGTCAGGGGTTTATATGCTGATTATATGGGTTGTCTGAAAAAACAAAAACAAGCAGCACTTGAAAAGGCTTTTTTGTGAACCTCTGATTAATTTTGTTGAAAACAGTCAATGTTGCGTGGCCAGGCTGTAGCCAGGATTTTCCAGGAGTCAAAGTTCCCCCGGCACAACACCCCCCCCCCCCCTTTACAAATCTCGCTTTATATTATTAATTGATTCAACTCTTATGTTACATTTTTTAGTTCATGTTATTAGTACACATGCTCAAAAAAATTAAAGGATGTTTTGCTGCCTTCATCCTTACTAGTTAATGTTACTAGCTAGCCATAAACTGGGGTGGAAAAATGAATTCACAAAGACTACCAGCCTCTTTTTAGGTGAAACATTTTCTTACATGTAGGGTTGTAGCCAGGATTTTATAAATACTAGGATTAAAGGTAGGGATATAGAAAGAGCAGCATTAAAAACGAATTTAAAAAGTCTTGTTATTGAAAAATATATTTAGCTAGTGTGTGTGCTTATATAGAAAACAATGGCTTTGGATGTTCTGATGTATATCATTCACTGCCCAAAAAGACAGAGTTAATAACATTATCATAACATGTGACTCAGTTTTTTTTTTTAGCCTTACCCTTACACATTGACCATACCAGCTTTTCAGCGACATAATGTTTGAATTAAAGAGCCATTTGTTGATACTGGGCTGCTGATCTCAGTCCAGATGGAGGATTTAGCTCAACCATTTAGGCTCAATCTGAGCACAAGCTACAGGTGCTGGGTGTAGTTCTTCAGCCGCTACCATGGCTCAAAGTAGCACAGACATTTAAATCCACACTTGCTGTCACTTTAAGTGCACTTGAGGCCTCATTTATTGCAGAGCACTTGTAAACTTACCCATTCCCACACGAAGAAGAAAAAAGTATGCTTCTATTGAGGATGTTAAGTGTTGTTTTCCATTCATCAATGGCTGGAGAGCAGCCAGGCAGATGTACACAGATCCAGGCCCTGCCAGACCAGACTTTCTCCGAAGACATTAGTGTGCCGCCGTGGGAGAGCACTCTCATCCTTGGGAATTTCAATGATGCGATTAATTGCTAATCTACTTAATATTTTAACCAGTTCAACTTTGGGATGGTTCCTCTGACAAATCCAGGGTTCTTAAACATCTTATGTAAACTAATGGAACAAAGTGGAGCATGCAAAAGGAGGCTGAGCTCAGTGACAACATAAATGGGCTTAGAAATGTTATAAATATCACATTATGGTTAAAATCATCTTATTACACATATTTGGCCTTTACTTCAACAAGATCTTACCAAATGTTTCCATGTGGGTGATGATCAGGAACACCTATTGACTTCATCACCATGACGTTGCCCTAACAACATCAGTCACTTCTGGATAACTGGCAGATGATTTGCATTGCAGATATGTGAAATTAGACAAACAGCATTTATGTTAACATTCATTCAGAAGGGATCAAAATTGTGTTTGTTACTCCCCATTGACTACAGTAGAAATGTTTGCTATACTAAGATCCCATGAGGACTACCTGAAGAGGTGTGACTTCTGCAATCTGACTTTTTCTGCTGTGCTTTGATTAAAGTAAATAAAATTGAAGTGAAGTAGGTAACGGTAATTTATTTCCTAGCTTCTTTTGTATTACTGTTTCGGGAAATATGGCTATGATATAAGCATAGCCACCAGACCTTTTTATCTGGGGTCCACAAAATCATGTACTATATCAAAATATGTCGTATACGACATACTGAATATCTCTGGAAAACTGCGTGTTAGACACATTCTTTTTTACCCAGATGAATGCTGTTGTGCTTAAGTGTCCAATTGTGTTCAGCAGCTTTGTAATCCAGAAATGATTTGCAGTGACTGTAAAATGCATTCAGAATGGTAAATCAGACGCTAAATATCTTCTGTGATTACTTATCCATTTTCCTTTTGAAAATGATTTGTTGTCAGCAGGATGGTTTTCCACTGGAAATCCTATCATATTTTATTTTGAGTCTGTTAGACAATGTGAGGCTGTGCAGTGGGATCCATAGTAAGGCTGCTGTGCTGTAAAAAAGTGTGACATGAATGACATCAGTTGACTGTTGAAGGAGTGTTGTTAACTCTCACAAGAGTTAGCAACACTCACATTGGCATTCATGTATTCTAGGTATACATATTCAATGAAAGCCCTCTTCTACCTGATCTACCTTACAGTGGCTTATCATGGCTGATTGGACTGACTGCTAGTTTTGGGTCAGCTCAAGCTCCAATTTTCTTTAGTCCATGACCTAATATTACGTTAGGTCTTCAAGCTAATGTAAGTTACATTTTTGTTAATGGGAATAGACAATTTTTTTTTCTTTGCTTTAACTTATCATTCAGAAAATACATGTTCTCAGTAATGTTTGTTTTCACACTCTGTGGTTTGAAATGGCAGAAGATAAGTGAGAGGGACAGTCGGAGTGGGGGAGGCATGAGGAGGCAGTATGTAGGACCTCCCCTCAGTGAGAGAACACATGGATTTGGGTCTGTTAAATGTCAACATGAGTAAGTCATGTATCACTTTGTTTCCATGATTTCTGCAATTAAATCATTCAGTGTCATTAAAGGACTTGTGTAATAGTCCTGCTGGTGCTTGTGGAGGGCGGCTCAGTGCCTGCTGCAGTCTGCACTGGACTGAAAATATCAAACTACACCATCCTAGTTGTTAATCTGCAGGTTATTACAGCATGATATTTTTATATGAGGTTGCATTAAAGCCACACACTCACTTATTTTATGGTTGTAGCCCAAAGATATGAACTCTGTACAATCAATATGGAAGTGTGAAGTTTAACTGTAAATGCCATGACAGCGGAAGGAAAAAAAAAAATGGGGGGAAAAGGGGTTTAATGTTCTGTATCCACTTTGGCAAAAAACCTGAGTGCTGCCGAGCCAGGTCAACATTCTGGAAAACGAGAGAGTCATTATGAGTGGAAACACTTGTATTCAGATCATTACTTCACACAGTAATTATTGCATATGGAGCGTAATGAGTCTTGCAAGAAGATAAGCTTGTTAATCTCCAGGAAACAAAGTGCCTGAAGGACACCGAGCACACAGAAAAACAGCCAGAATTATCAAATAATGTTTTGTGCTTACTATTGTAAACACTGTGTAACTAATACCTGTTTGTTGTAGAAAACAAAGCGTTGATAAGGCAAAAGCCTTCATTTTGACTGAGCCAAAGCTCTGGAGAACATTCATTCCAGAGGAAATGTAAGCTATTATTCCATCCTTGCTCATTTTGACATTAAAGACACTAACTGGAACCATTACAAGATGAGCAACACACTGCAGTGTTATGCTTCATATCTCTAATGAATAGATGTGTAATATCTCCAACAGGCAGTTTTCAATTACATTCTATCGGAAACAAATGGCTTTTATTCCTTGGAATACCGATGCAGTATTATACATGTCCATGAAAAATACCTTGTGTACTTGCTGCTTGGGTAACAAATTGCCATATCATGTGTTACAATTACCTCCTCAGTTTGGCCAGCCAATACATCTTCCCAGTGAAATGGGTTGAAAGCTATGAATTATGGCCATATTTCAGTCTAAAAGAAACAAACCACTAATTGCGATGTGGCCTCTCGGTAATTACAACAGAGAGCCCAGAAAGGCACTCCAGCATTGGGGAAATCATTTACTGCTGCTCCTGCTTTATTTTGGTTTCAAATAACAGACACTGCTAATTTGGTGTGGGCCTGACCCGCGCCCACCCCCCTCCCTCTTCTGCCCCTTGGGGAATACTCCAATCAGCCCACATCTCCACCAACTTTTCCCCCTCCCTTTACTTTTGCAAGCCCTCTCCACTAGCAGTGAACTGAAGACCGCCTTTCTGAAATGTTTCTGCTAATTCCCATTTCCTTTATAATCACAAGCTTTCATGTGAGTGGCTGGTCGGGGCCTGCTGGGGGCGGGGGGGTAATTACTCTGGGGTTCCAGGCATTAACCCAACCAGGTGTCACAGGATGGCCTGTTTACCTCAGTGATTAATGAATGGACTGCAAGTCTTTCACTACCCCCACCCACTGCTCTTTTATTCAGCGTGGAGCATGCCATTGAATCAATTTGCTGAGCAGTGACAGGTCTGAGCCACATCAGGCCTCTGAGGGCAGCCAGTCCACCTGAGCCCTTCTCTTCTTACTGGGCCAACTCATCTGTTAGCGGTGCAAAGGTAATTAGGACAGAGTTTCATAAATGAAAACGCAGGCTGTGATAACATTTTGGTACAGCATTTTGTTGTAACAGTGATAAATAAATAGTTGACTCTCTATCCTGAGGTGTATTTTTTCTTCTGAATACCTGAACCACATGGATGATGATAAACTAGTCTGCACGTACAATTAACCAATTAGTTGTCATAGTTGCCTACCAGTTAAACACAACTGTCATAAACAGGAATTCCAGGTTTATATAACAATTTGTCAGATGTAATGTAACATGTACATGCAAACAAACTAAACATTTAGTGAAGTTGTCGCATCTTACCCACTTACTGAAGTTACATAGTGCAGAAACAAGCATTATGGGGGTGGAGTGACTGACAAAGACACCATTCACCTTATTAAAAGTCATTATACATTCAAAATGATTTTGGAACCTTTATTTTAAGGTCTTTAAGGTTACGTTATGTAAGGTGCCCATGAGGTTGCTTTAATCAAGAAAATAATTGACTGATTCAACAGTTTAACAAAAACAAAAATGACAACAAAAAAAAAAGCTAAAAGTATTAGTGCACAACCTGTTTGAAGTGAGTGCATGAACACTGATGCACGTCAAAGGTGTTCATCCAGCATTCCCACTTTACAAATTATGCTGTACTGTATAAATGTATGGACCCATTTAATGTTTTTTTTTCCTACTAAGGTATTTCTTTTGCTAAAAGATACAGACTATCAAGGTTTGAAACCAAGCTACTTATTTTGAGGTCTAATGATAACATATTTGGACATAATTGAGACACAATTGCTTTAATTGAGAAAATACACAGCAGAATAATTGACAAAGAAATGAACTGGAACAGTAATAGCAAAGAAAAAACAAAGACAAAATGCAACTTATATGGTGACGTTTTCTAAACTATCATAACATTGTCTTGTAGTGGCAGAGTAAAAACTCAGCCACTTTATATTCAGCTCCAGAGCTGATCTGGTAATAAGTCTCTACCTTGCTTGCATTAAAAGATTAACTTTTCATCATTCCCCCCTGGATTGTACAATAGAGCAGGCCAGACCTCACCTGGTGACTCTCTGTTGAAACGGTAAATATGTTTTACCATCACACAGGCTGCTGCAAAGCTGTTATCCACACTGTGATGAAAAGGGGTGTGAAAGCAGAACTGTGTCATCGCCTCATGTCTGTCAAAGAGGATATAGAGGGAGAGAAGTGCACAGGCTTTGTGTACACAGGTGATTACCTAATCAGCAAGTCCTCTTTGAGAGGGGCCAACGAGGGTTCATGTCACTCAGCCGCCACAACTGAACCTCCCAAAGTCAAATACAGCCTCATTGCCATGATACTGACACAATAACACATGAGAACAGGGCAGACACAAGGATAGGTGATTTCCAACAAATCAGCATCTTTCCTTTCACTTTTGTTACTGTGACTGAGACGCCACTATTAGAAGCCTAAAAAATTCAGGTTAGGTTTTTAAACAGTTATGCATCTACTTCAGTTGACAAAATACTGTTGTTCTGAAGCTCCTGAAATCTTTTTTGAACTACCAAACTGTTACACTAGGTAGATGTAGGTTATAGGACCCAATAGCGGACACCAGAAGGGGGTTGGGTTATATTTATTGAACATGGTGATAAGTGGCAGTGGAGGAGGACTGAGGAAATGACTTGTGGCTCCTCCGGGGAGATGAATGAGTCAAGGTAGCACAGGCAAAGGCTAGGGTGAACAGGGCGAAGAAGATTCCAGCTGATGCAGGCAGAGGCGCAGAATGCTGGTTCATAGTGGAACCAGGGAGTATCCAGGCAGAGAGTGATCCACTGGGGAAGACGAAGAAAACAACAGATTAGATTCACTGGAGACAAAAAGGCAAATAACTAATTATTCTCGGAAAAAGATTGTTAGCACTGGGAGACTATCAAGTTGGTGAAATAATCTGGCAGCATGAGTAGAGGGCTACTCCAGGGCTTTTAACTTGGTGCTGATTGCCACCAGAGAGACACACCCAGCAACTCCACAACACCTCTGGAACGCACAAGCACAGAACACCCCCCCGCCCCAAAAACCCCCCCACAAGAATAGTAGTAATAGTCCAAATGCAGCAGAAACTTCACCTTATGTTCCATTAGCATGGGTATGAATAGTGTAAATAGTACCAGCCGTCAAATTCAAAGCTCAAGGGAACTAATAAAAATGCTAGTTTCGGCCTTGTTAGCTGTTAGCTGTTAGTAAAATATATTACAAATATGGACCGTTTGTTTGAAATCGGTCTGTTCTGTTTCTCTGTGTCAGAAATCAATCATACACATTTCAGAGCTGGATTTGATCACATTCAACTTCAACAAAACACCTGTGGATGTAAAATGTTCTTCCTGCTCAATCTCATTGCCTAGTCTGTTTGAATGGCAGACTGCATTGTGTTGTCTTTTTTTTTTTAAAGTAAATCTTTCTTACTTTATTCTGAAGACCTTTCATTGAGATATGATGTGAGCTCATTTCAGCTCTTACCATTTCCATTTTAATTGCCACACACCAAGAGTGGCATTTTAGCCATTTCTTATTCTTTGAGGAAAGCAAGTAGAAATTTGTTTCAGAGCTCTCGACCAATGTAGAACCACAAAAAGAGCTGTCAGTCTTTTTATCCAAGCTGTCACTTCTCCCTTCAAACCTTCAAGTGACTCACTGATATGGGCTAATGAAATGATCCTGTTTGCTGTGATATCTGCGTGTCACAACAGAACACATTCCTACTTACGTGTTCAGCCTCAGCTGAAGTGCAATGACATCAGCCAACAGTGAACATTAAGACAGGCCATTAACAAAGCTGATGAGTTACAAACTGCTGCTGCTATCATCCCAGAGCTCTTAATGGATTGTATTTTGATTGTGTCAGCCAACACTCCAATGACCTTTTACATGGCAGCCGAAGCTCCGCTGTACACTTCCAGCAGCTGTTTTTACCACCCTGTCTGTCAAAATAGCATGGTTGAGTCAGGCGGAGGTGGGTGTTAGGACGGAAAGGTTGGAGGGGTAAATTGTTGTGACTACCACAGGTGGGAACATGGAGAAGGAGAAGTGTGACAAGTTGAGCTGTCACTGAGGAATGCTACAGTACAGAGGAACATGTCCATGTTCACAGCACAGGTGAACTGGATGCTCAGATGGATTAATACAGTGTTAATGAAATGAAAACATGTCAAAATTAACCCCCACTCTATTTAGTGTTTTAACACCTACGATTTTCTCAGCTGTTTGCACTTGCATGTCAGTTTGTACTACATTTCACAAGCCGAGGGCAGAGCAGAGGAATTAGGCTATCATAACATCACTGTGAAAAATTACGTTTTGTTCCTGATGACTGCAAAGCACAGAATTGCAATTACAAAGAGACTGCAGTGGTGACAAGTATGGCAGACAAAACATATTGTTTCAGACTCAGAGTATGCTCCATATCTGTGTGTGGTCTTTTGAGATTTTGTTCTATAAAATGTAGCCGGATATTTATTCCATTACCTGAATGTCATCATGATTAACAAAATGACATTCTGCAGAAATTCTGAAGTGTGAATGAAACTGGGGCTCTTTAAATCAATGGAAATATGTTTTTTGTTTACAGTGTGATTAGTAAGCAGTGGTTAAAAAAAAAGTATTCAGATCTTTTACTACTATGTTTTATTGAAAGGTATACTTTTCTGATGAATTACGCCCAGATCCATTCAGAGACACTTGATGACGTCGTGCCAAACCTGACTGGATTCGTATGGAAATACAGCGTCTGTGACTTAACTGAACATTATTACTTTCATTGTTGTAGTAAGAATGGCCTCATCTCTGGTTAATCAAAAGTTTAGTTATTTATCTGTTATTTTTCTCATTTCTGATTCCTTTTTTCAAAACCTTTCAATGATTTTCCTAAGATGCAATATCTTACACTTGTAACATGTTTGCATGGCATTTGGCAAAAATGTGTTGTATCAGCAGGCCGTCACTCACAAAGCAGCCCTCAGCCGCACTTGATGTCTGCAGTACTTGATGAGTCACAGAGCATTACATAAAAATCAGACTTAGTAATTCCAAAACGACATGAGGAAGTGGGCGAGTTAGGAGCTGAGACATCCTTGATAGCCAGCTGTCATGTTTTATTAAATTATTATTATTATTTGAACTACTCTTTGAATGATTATGAATAGTTCAAAGTGTCATTAAATACAACAGCATGGACATTGGTCTTAAGCTTCAAACTATGTTACGCCACCAATCCCTCTACTGTCTTTTGCACAAATCATTGCTTTACATCTTTGTTGCCCTTATAATGCCGTGACATGTGACTGCCAATTCATACTGTCCCAGGTCTTCTTGTGGGGAAGTCCAATTTCCATTTTTTTAGTAGTATGAATTGAATGTTGAACCCAATCAACAATAACAGCATTCTGTTGTACCTGTTCTTATTCTCCAGGTGTGTGAAGACTGAATGGAGGGATGTGGATATGTCATCCTTTATAGATCTACTGGTTCTGAAAGCATACTGGTGAGGGTCCAGGCTGGCAGGGATGTTGTAGACTATGTGCTGGAGAACCATTCTCTTAAAAACTTCATCAGGATACGGGTGACAACCACACCTATTCCTCATTCATCAGTTAGGGATGTCACTTTTTATTCAAAATCCACACGTGTTTTTGCTTCAGGTGAAAAGTTAATATTGGAGCTGTAATAACCTCTTTGACAGGATTAATCCAGAAGTGCATAAGATTGTTGTAGTTTGCCTTTGGATCCAGAAGAGGGCGTGACATTCTTTTTAAGATAACACAGAATAATAACAATATAATGAAAATTTTTAAAAGTCAGGGCAACAATTAAAAAGATTAATCTAATTAATTGAAAAGCTTTGTGAACCACTGTTAAAATAAAGCTTGCTGACTAACAGTTCACATATATTGACACAGTCACTTACGTCACCACCACATACGTCACAGTCATTTACGTACATTAACTTACTACGTGACATAACTTAAAACAAATTCACTTTTCATAAACTTGATGCCAACTCTGGTCCCCAGAAGTAAAGTCCTGCATTGAACTTATCCACCCACCCTGACCAACCCCTTGCTTGGCCTTTTCAGCTCTTTATACTACTGCACTGTGTGATCCCAAAACTAATGGTAGAGCGGTAAGTATAGCTTCGTACTAGAGTTTTTGAAAAGTGACTTAAAAACCTTCAAAGGGAAGTTGCTGTGTGCTGAGAAGGCGAGAGGCAGCTGGGAAATTGCTATCTTTATATACAAACATGGAAGTAGAGCAATCTTCAGCTGCCATCCATCAGAGGCTTCCTTTATAGGTGCAGGTAGTTTGTCAGGAGGGTCATCGGTCAGCGTCTGGTTTACACCTCTCTTTCTCTGTTCCAGGCTGGAGTGGTCCGACTGGAAGGGGTCACGGTATTGATCTGGGCCTTAGATGGGAGCCCTTGACCTACGCCTCCATTTAAAAGCTATAAAGGAAGCCCTGCTCCAATCTAATGTTTTCCACTGAGGTGCCAGGGGCGGTGGTGGGCACCTGCACTATGTCATTCTGTTTAGATTGGGATATGAGGTGGATAGGGCCAGCTGGGCTTCTCTATCATTAGATCCAACAACGCTTACAATAACAGAGGAGAAGTCAAGACAGAAACACATTAGATTGTGCCTTATTTATGGAATTTGATTCCAAGAGTACCGCTCACAATCCAACTTGGACATTAGCTGGCTAAATTAATACAAAGCACTCGGGAGCTTGTCCAGCAGTTTTGTGTCTAGTGTAAAGATGCTTGTCTCCTGTAAATATTAGGTTTGAGGAACATTTTGAGCTTGTCAAAACAAAGCGTCACAATTGCTTTTAACATCCTTAATCTTTGGATGATTGTTCAAAACAGATTCTTGACTTACTCTGCCGTACATCTGTTCAAATGTCTCCCTTCAATTTGCAAACTGTATTGCTGTAGAGGACAACAAAAGAGATTTTCAGTTTTCCTTTTTTTTTCTTTGAATGTATGTTATAACTTATAATTATAATGATAATTACAATACAACAGATAGTATCTCTATCAATACTACTACTACTACTACTAATAATAATAATAATAATAATAACAACAACAACAACAACAAAACAACACTAATAATAATAATAATAATAATAATAATAATATTATTATTATTATTATTATTATTATTATTATTATTATTATTATTATTATTATTATTATTATTATTATTATTATTATTATTATTATTATAACTATAATAGCAATTCTAATATTAATAATGATGATAATTATAATATGAGACTATTTTTTCAATTCTTTTTAACTATACAATCATCTGCTGCAATATTATTATGATATCACCATTTTCAACATTTTCACCACTGACATTTCATTATGCTATGCTACATGTGAAATATATCATAATATTATGATATATTATATATAAAGTGAGAGTATAATCATAAATATTATAATGATTATAACTATAATGATAACAATCACAACACCAATATAAATGTTAATAACCTGCTAAAGATAATACAAAAAGGAAGACAATACAATAACAAGGTAAATATATGAGAGTGAATGTGTAATGCAGCTGTGTGTGTATTTGCGGAAACAAAGCAGATTAGAATTAAATAATCATAACATAATCGTAATGAATGGCTGATATATGTGTGTAAAATGATGTGTGCAGACAGGATATGGGCTATGAGGTCACGTGGCTTTGGCTCTGGGGTGAAGTTTGGTTGGGGTTTCGATGAGTCATGAACATATGCCAGGTTTCAATAAAGACTGATACAATTCTTGTAATTAAATTCTTCCTGATGAGATATATTTAGCAAGTACGTTGATCCAGTGAGTGATATCGTGAGATGTTTTCAATTTCCAGTTTTGGAAGATGAATTTCTTGGCAATAGTTAGAGATATGAGTCATAGCTTTTTGTATTTGCTTGGGATTGAAACTTGTGTCAAGTCTCCCAGCAAGCAAAGTGATGGAGACAGTGGCACTCTGCAGCCCAAGATAGTGGAGAATTATTCAGGGACTGTTATCCAGAATGAATGAATTGGTTGACAGGTCTGTGTGCGTTCTGTGGAAATTTGTGTCAATGTCTACGGAGAAGATATTTTTATTGATCTGTACCCAGTAGTCTGTGTTGGGGAGCAAAGTCAAGTCCTTTTCCCATTTTGTGTTATGGAGGCATCTTTTTTTTCTGTTTTGTTTGTAAATTGCTCATTTCTTTAGTTAACTGGGAGAGTTGCAGCGTGTTGTTGCTTATGTTCATTTTAGAATTGATTATGGAGTTTAATTGTTGGTAGGGGAGGAACTGGTCTCTCCCTGTACTTCTGGATTAGTGTGTTTAATGATGTGATTTGGTTGTTTTGGAATAGGTGATGCAGCTGAGTAATTTTTGTTGCCATGATGAAAAGTAAATGGAGGTGTGTTGTGTAGCTGGAAATCCAAATGATGCCAAAACATTGTGTTTTATGACTTGGTGATTTTTTGTGTTTTCCACCAGGCTGCCGGAGTTGAGGAGATGGTGATATTCTTGTAGTAGTCCTGTTTCTTGATTGATTATTGCAGGAAGTGGAGGTCTGCAAGTGAAGTGGTTTTACATTAATCTGTGCCGAATCTAGCCATGGGTTAGTGTGGTTTTCCTTTCTATTTGAATACATTTTGCAGCTAATTTGGCAGGAAGTAGTGAAGGAAGCTTGGTGTTTCAAGGCAACCTTGTGACTTTGTGTTTTGTAATGTTAAAAGTAAGATTCTTGTTTTTTGTTTTTCCAATGAAATTGGGAGGGGGGGGGGGCTGTGCTGTTCTTTTACTTGTACTTTTGATACTTAAGTATATTTATTATCTGATACTTATAGATTTTACTTACAGAAAGCACAATTTGTATGGGGAACATTTACTTTTATCAAAGTCATATTTTAACTCAGTTTCAAGTGTAACTTTTGGGTACTTTTTTTTAACACTGGATTTTATGTATTTTTCTACTAATAATAATTATATTAACATCTTGGTTTTATATATCATCTTTCAACAGACCCCAAGGAAGTTTTACCTTAGGGAGGGCACAAGAAAAGAAAATGACCCTTAATTGGTGGGTCCAATTACAAAAATCTACATCTAAATTGCAGTTAATTACTGGGTTGTTTTCTGTCAAAAGGTTCTTTCGCTGTTTCCATAAACATTAACACCTACATTACCAAAGTGGGTTTATATTAAGAAGTCTGTTCTCAACAACTCTGCTACCCATACCAGCAAAACCTTTATGGTTTTATGTTGTCGCCTGTCTGCATTTATCATGGGAGATATTAACTTTTATTCATGGCCAGAATGCTCTCTTTGTGTTTTTGACAGAGCTCACAGTGCTGAGGATGCAGGAGAAAAGAGAGGTAACAACAACGAGGAAAAGAGAGAAAAATGCTATGTGGCTGAGCAGCCTTGGGCAAGGTTAGCAGAGAGGCACCCATCTGGCAGTGAGAATTTTGACTGGCACATATTTAAACAGTGATGCAGTTTGACAAATTTCAAACAGAGCTTATGAAAAGATAACATAAACTCAATAGCAACCAAGGGCTCACCGTCCCCATGCAAGTGTCACCCCATAGTGTGAGTTAAAGGCATTAATGAGCAGAGTTGCTCGGTGCTCTTGGATTAAGGTCTTTGTAAAGTAAATCACTGTCAGATAAAGGCACGGTGTTTATAATGTACCATTAATATTTTGATCGGTATGTTCAAGAGAGCCAGCTCCTTAATGCACACTGTCCAGGGCTTTAATGGGATACACTGGCACATCTGTGTGTGTTAACAGGTCATGAATCTTTTAACATTTGAAGCACCATATTAGACAGGTTTTTTTTTTTTCACGTGTAGAGAAATGAGTCCGTGTATGGCTTGGCAAGAAGTTCTTGGCAGCTGCAGTGTTATTTGGCCAACCTTGTTGGTGGAGGTGGGCAGAGGAGGAGGGATCAGGTCAGGTGATTAGAAATTCAATACCCATCTTTGACTTGACTGTGACAAAATAATACTAGAATAATACAATGTCATGTTATTTTGTCACTTCATGTGAAGCGTTACAGGGAAATGAAAAAAACTCTAAACTGTTGTCTGGCAATAGAATTTTCAACTTTCATTCATTCATTCCTGAAGCAAAAACATTGCCCTTGCGCATGAGTCGCTCTAACAGTACTAAATTAAAGTTCCCACATGTGCCACACTGTAGCAGAGAAAGCTTCTCTTAACCTATAACTTTACTCAGTCTTCAGTCGCAGCCATTTGTGTCTCTGTGTTTATAGTGAATATAACTATATATTCATTAAAGGCAGTTCATTTTCTGAGACCGTTACTGCAAGGAAATTAATACCAAATATCAAACCATCATATGGGCAGGCCACTCTAACAGACTCTGAATTGCTTGAGCCAGATGCATCAACATAATTTAAGATCTTCACAAATTAGGTCATACTGCTGCTTTGCCCATCATTTCTATCAGTTATGATAATATTGTACTTGCCAAGTTAACTGCTGGGATCTGGAAACACGCTGAAACAAACATGCCAAATGCAACGGGGCAAGAAACATGAGCAGCGAGACAATCATAGGTTAACAATTTAGCCAAGTTATTTTTAAATTTTTAGACACAATTTCAAATGAGCAGAAAGGCTGCAAATTATCTGTACTACTGGCAAAGGAAAACTGTGTGCTTGCACAACTATGGTATGCATGGTACATGCTGGGCAAGTTGAATGGTATATTGCTCTGTAAACCTTGATGTCTATGATGGATATGATCCAAGTCATGATGATTTTACATTACATTAAATTGTGTTTCTTGAAGCTAAAGGTGCTACATAGGTACACATTCACTGTGTCGTATTTAGCTGTAATTCATTTAAATGCAGTGACAGCAAATTTTGCACATTACTCCATACAAAGGCATTTCTGCCTATGTCATGGAACATAATTATGGGATTGTGAAAAGCTGCTTTCATAGTCAACCTTTACAGTAGTTTTTTTTTGAATGAGCCCGTACCCACACCTCCTAATGCTTTGGTTAAGATCTGGACTAGACTCAAAAATAACTTAGTTAATGTTAACCATCAGTAAAAAAAAAAACCAGACAACAAACAATGGTCTCCTGTTATTGACCAATCCAATGACGTGACTTCCCCCTTTGCTCTTGTCAGAATTTTTCAGCCACTAGAGGGCTTTGTCCCCTTACCACAACTACATTTTGTTTTTTGTGGATCTGCTGAATCAGCTGAACTTAAAACAATGGACCCTTAACCTTGGGAGGATAGGAGGATGTCCAACAAGTTTTCCATGCACATCTTTTACATCCATGTTTAGGAATCTCTTCCACACATCTTGCCACTAGTCATGGCAATACAATGATGATTATAACTGTCAGTTCTTGTTACTGTCTCCAAGGCCATCATAGAATTACTTACAGTTCCATTGCCAGGAGTTTCTGATTGTTTTTACTGAAATCCACGCACAGTCTGTGAGGAAACTTCTCCAGTGATTCCAGAGCCATGTGAGACACATCTGGGAGATTACTACGGCTGCGTCTTCAAGCTGACAAGTCCGAAGGCCTTCTGCTATTTTAATCCACACTGAATTCCAACAGCCTGCAATCAAACCAAATGAGAGACGATTGGACATACTACAGAAGGCTGTAAAATTAAAGCAATTGCCGGAAATTGTTTGTTGAGTGGTTTGTGCCTTTGTCTTGTTCAAATAAAGATCCAGAAACATGTTGCCCCAACACATGTATCCTGAATACACACTCCTTAAAGAGGTCACTTCTAGGACTTTTCAATTCATTAATGATCAAAACCAAAGCTCTAAAAAATAATGTGATTGTGGCTTTTAAAATGACTACATTACTTTTGGCTTTCTTTCTTTATGTTTTGTCTTAGATATTAGTTTAATCAAATTAGATTTACTCATAATTGCAATAATAACACACAGCCACAGTCAAGCTGTCATAATATGGTAAAAACAGTCCTTGCACTTGTCTGTAATAGGTGTGAGGGGAATCACTTATTATTCCAACCTTGCATTTAACACCAGGGTCTTCCATTGTTAGAGAGGAAGAATATGAAAGTAAATACATCACAGTATTAAGGGATCACTACACAATTGTAAAAAGACATTCTCATGATGACATCACTTTAAAGAAAACATTTGACCTGGGTTTCACCTCTCATGTTAGATACAGGCTGCTCTACCTCACTGAGAGTGTCTGAAATTACTATGTACTATAAAGTAATAATGATGATGATGATAATAATATTGACTTTATTCATACAGAATGTTTCAAAAACAAAGTTACAAAACACTTTACAATGAAAAATAAAGTAAATGCAATGAAACCCAGAACTTCATATGTGAACAAAGGCACAGAAAAAAAAAAAACAATAATAGAATGACAAGTGAATATCATCAGTTTTTTAAAAAGCCATACAATAAAAGTTAGTTGAACTGAAGAGGTTTAAAGAGTTCCACAGCTTGGGGTCCTGCACAGCAAAAGCTGGTCCCATGTGGTCACAAGTCAAGTTTTTCAAACCATTACTAGGGCTCTGTTTTAGGATCTCAATCAGCAGAATTCAGACCATTCGAGGCTTTAATCAAAATCTTAAGATCAATTCTAAAACCCACAGGATAGGAAGTTTGGTGTTATGTGGTTGCTTCTCTTTGAACCTGTTAAAAGTCTGGCAGCAGCATTTTATATCAATCGATATTACGTTAGCTTATTCTAGATTAAAGTGTTTTGCCGCGCCATGCTTTATAGATGATATTACTCAGGTGGAAAAGGGTTCTGCCAACTTTCCTCACTTCACTTGAAATTGATATCACAACACTGCACCTGGCACTGATGATGCAAATTAAAAAACAATTACTGAGTTCAATTCCCAGTTAACTTCTCACTATAGAATAAACTAAAGTGTTTGCAAGGAATAGTGAGAGATGAATGCCTGTACACATTACTGTACAACTTTGCTCACTTCACTTTAAATCAATATTTCTACAACTTATATTTTGTTGTAAAATTGATTTAAAACACTATGTACATCATTTAAGAAGATAGGCAGTCAAGCAAAGCATATTTTGAAGCATAAGACAGATACAAGAATATTTCTAATGTAAAAGTAAAACAGGGAATCGAGTCAACCTCTTATTCATGAAATATCTTATCTCTGAAATTGGCTATTTAACTTAAATATGAATTCATTATTATAAATATCATCCTTTTCATTATTTTTATTCTTTTATACTAGCATTGATTCAAGTGATCATCGTCAGATTTTTTTTACACAAAAAGTGTGAACTACCCTCAAGTAGAGACACTGGATTCAAATGGTTACAAACCAGAAACACTGCAAACAAAAATTAACCATAATAATAAAAGATAACCTGTGTACATAATATGATCCAGCTTTAGTTTCTGCTGACTATTTTTTTTTTCACCGTCATCATTTCCATATAAAGGACCTGCACTGAAAAATACATTTTGTAAAGTGACGCATTTTTCTGAATGATCAAACCGACCTGCTGCCAGCAAATACAGCAAAATTACTGTTGTCTTTTTTTTGACACATTTTTGACTGGGTTCATTCATCTTCAAGCAAAATGCAGCTGAATCATACACTTCTCGGCTCAGGGAACTTTCAGTTTCTGCTTTCAGTATCTGACGACGCGTCTATATTTGATGAGTTGGAAAAGAGAGTCAATCGATCTACTAATCAGCTATCCTCCAAACTGGACCTTTAACTTAAAATGCTTAACATTTATAATGTCAGAGCCACATGGAGCTGTGACTGATTTCTTAACTAGAAAGCAGCCCTCCAGAGGATCAAGTGGTGCTTTAAAGCAGCTTCTTGGAGGGCCCGCCTTAGATCCACCTGTTTGTACTGAGCACATAACCTCAACTACTAATACTTAAGATAATAACATAACTTCAGATAATAACTTCTGTTATGTTTTGTTTAGTTTTGTGAGTGATAAGAATCAGGAGCCAAAAGTGCAGTAGCTCGAGCAGCCCTAACAGTTCTCACAGTGTCTCTTCACTGTTCAAACTAAGTTTCCATTTCTTGGCGTTCATCTGTTTTTATAATCTGTATCACTTAAGACCGAGTGCTTTTGCATGGCTGCTGCCTTCGACCATTTATCCAGTCCAGAAATGCTTGTGACTATCAGTTACATCTAAATGAGCAGCAAAACATGAACACGGAACACATCCATAATAAATTATGGAGGTTTTAATGAGAGATGAAGCTGTTTCCACATGGTCACGCTGGGATAAGATGCCTGTTGTGAGGGATCTGTCCAAACAGATCTTCTGAAGCAACGTGAAGAGGGCATGACGAACCGCTCTGACATTTTGATTTTGTTTAAAGTGAGTGTTGGAAAGAGGGCCTCCGAGAAATGTTGGAGGGAAACTATTCAACAGTTGACACCATTAAGCATTTAACTGGGGACGTGTTTTAGGAAATATGTGTAAGAGGTAAAAGATTTGATTGTGTTCAGAGTAAACTACAGAGGAATCATTCACAAAAACAAATGGGTAAATTCTTCAGCTGTGCACGCTGAGTAACATAAGTCTTGAAGTTGTTACCAAAGATAGATTGCTGCCTTGTCAAGACTTACTTTTGAAAAGCACTGAAAAATGGGATTGACTTTCAAGCTGGATTTTGAAAGGAAAGGGGTTTTGTGCAGTAATTGCTATATAATGAGGGTTTCACTGACCTCCTGCCACATCTTGGCCATGTTTTTTTATTTACTCGTCTGGTGAAAGGCAACGACTCCGTTAAACAGATGGAAAAAATATGTCTCTCCAGCTCCTGCAGGAATTTGATTTCTCCCAACAGCTGTCTCGCTTTATACAAGCATGAAGTCAGGGAATTGCCCATCTCAAATCAATCACGCCAGCTGAAGTTTCCTGCAAACTGTGCTCACAGAGCTGACCGGAGGAGCAGTGGGGAGCATCATCATGGCGGAGCTGATGTGCTGTTGTTTACATCCTCTAATGCCTTCTACCATTAACTGCATGACTGAGAGCTGTGATCTGAGCCACAGGAAATCACCTGACACATGAGGGAGGAAAGTTTAACACAGCTCCATTAGATCTGAAACTGACTCTTAGAGCGTTGTGATGATAATGGACCAGTTTTCTTCTTTTGCAATTTACACTTTTTTATGACTGTGAAAGCAAGCAATGCCATCAAAGGAAAAACCCCTTCGCTGTGTATTTCCATATAAATGTCTGTTTCATTATGCACTGAAAGCTGTTATATATGGACACACACCAATTGCTAACACCATCCTTGTGTCTTTCAAACCATATAGCTTATAAAATGACAGAAAATCTGACAATGCATGTTTAGAAAAAGTAGAGGACTGAAAAGAGAAAGTTGTAGTTCATTTGTATTGAATTAGGTAGTTAGCCATGAGTGCCAGGCTTTTGTTTGTTGCAATTGCTTACAAGTAATAATTAATTTGGGACTCATCAATATGCTTGATGACTACATCTTTTTTTTCAACAGCCAGTGCCGATTGTCTTTCCTTGATGTGCACAGGAAGCAATATGTCAGGAAACGACCCTGCATTGGATTGTAAGTTGAAACTTGGAATTTCCCTCCCTTTGACTACATTCACAAAGCAAAAAATTATCCAAGTGTAAATCTAGTCAGGAAGATTATCTATGTGCTGCTCATCATATATTTCTCTCTCTGCCTCCTCCCCTCCTGCCTTACCACTCCACTCCAGATCCATCCAGATTTCAGCCATTCTCTTCATCCAATCACCCACTCCACCACCAGTGTCTAGACTCTATCAGGGGCTTCAAGCTTCATTCCCCCCTGAAAATATGATGATGTCATTATGGGCTCTGATCGCCTAAGACTATTCATATTGCTCATCTTTATTGCGCACATGTCAATCAATACTTGTTTGTTCATTTTAGGTTCCTCCTGTTAGAACTTTTGTATCCCTGTGAACAGACAGGTGTGTAGGAGAACATACAACATCAGTTGTATCCAAAATACTGGTAGACTTTATAACAGCATTTTTTTCTACTACATCTTGTGGAAATTCGAGAGTGGGGCTGGGATGGCAAAAAGTTTGGGGAATACACTTTTGAAGATGCGAAGCAACACAAAGGTACAGCTTACATATCTGAGCCTACCAGAAATATAAAACATTTAAAACCTTGCATTGTATACATTCTTATTCTTCGTTCCTGCCTTTATTGGCACATTTCAACATATCTTTGTGAGTTATTGCAAACTGTGAATATGCAAACTGGTTCAAAACCACTGATAGGACTGTTTGTCATATTACCCACATATGTTCATGTCCATTTGACAAATAGACCAGGGACGGACACATAGAAAAACAGTTAGATACTATCAGAAGCCCAAAACGCCAAAGACTACCCGTAATCTTTGAACTAAAGCAGAACCAATGACAGTAAATGCCATTCACTTCAGAATGAGGTAGGATAATTATGTTTGATGCAAAAAAAAACTGGAAATGAATCATCAAATAATATTTATTTACAGTGCATATTTACTCTATGACTGTTTGGTCACTTCGAGAAGTGTAAATGAATGCCTCACTATGACTTATGAGGAATATAATTGGTCTTGCAAGAAGTCTCGCCTGAAATCTCACGAGGGGTGACTGTGGGAAAGTGAATCAGAGTAGTAGTAGTCTTCTAGTTTAGTTTCAGATATTCAAACCCATTTACCTCCATTTTACAGAAAAAAAATCACTCCTCGCTTAATGTTTTTGCACAGTTTGTTTTTCATTGGGTAGGTTGTGAGGTATCATTCTGTGTGTTTCAGGTTTAATTGGAAATCTGATAAGAAAATCTAGTTTTGAAAAGTTTTGAAAAAGAGATTCTGCTGGTTTTTTATGCTGTTGTCATTTTTCGCAGTTTTGAGAACCACCAAAGCTGGAGAATCAAATGCGGCTGGGCACCTGTTAACTGCTCACTCCTCATACTTTCTCCATGAATAACTTATTCTTATTGGATATTTTGTTGTTTACTTACATTATGCTACTGCTTTGAACAATGTTTAATAGCAGAGAAATCCACAGGTTTACACAAGGCATTTCATTTTGTCATCCAACAAAACTTTAAAACGTTGCCTTGTCTGTGAACCTTGTCTTTGTGCCCCAGTCACACCAGACAGACTTAATCAGCAGTGGTAGTGTGATCTCCACCAGCACGGCATTTCTTGTATGAGTTTGACCTCAGGATCATTGTTATTAATTCATGATACGTCCAATTGTTTATCCAGATGACTTTACTTCACATTAGCTGTTAGCAGCACACAACAATAGTGTGTCAATCCCCGTCAACCCTCTCACTGAACCCAGCGTTCACCAGAAAGTGGGTACCAGAGAGTCTCTGTAAAGTAGATTTCCCCTCTTACAACAGTCAGTAGCCAACATTACAACACATAAACACCAGACAATGAAGGCCCCCGCTGCAGACCACTGGATGAACAAGAGTGAAGATAAATCCACTTTTGCTTCCCAAAAGAACAAATTAAATAAATTAATCTCTGAGCTCAATCAGTGAGGGAGTTTTTTCTGTAAATTTGTGATGTATGTCCTTTGAAATGTTTCTCCTCTGTTGTTTACCACCTAAGCCCCCTGCTTGTATTTCCATCAGAGGCATATTGAACAATGATAACATAGCTCTCCTCAACATCAACATCATTCAGTTAGAATTATCTCCATCAGCAGAATGTATAACGGTCTCATAAAAAAAAAAAAAAAAAAAAAAACTGTTGTCGGGGAGCGTCCAGGGAAAACAAAGAGAAGAATGGCAGAGCTAATGTGGAGCTGGGCCTGCACAGAGTTAGATTTCAGTCTAATTGGGATCATACGCCGCATGTGCACTTTTGGCATATACGTTAGATTAATCAGGGGCTCTTTAATCGTGGAGGAAAAAAAAATCTGTGCGTGGCTGGGCGGACGCTGGGCCCCCCCACCAGGCCTCCAGCCTGGGATCTGTCTAAGCACAGACCTTTTGACTCCATAAACACCCGCTCTCAAAAATTGGGGTCAACCTCTCATTGCTTGCACCAGAGTGCTATCATGCCACCACAAAGGGTCCCCTTAATGATTAAATTGCATGGAGTATAGATGTTCCCAATGTGCAGATTCCTGGCAGCCGACTCTTCCTCCTGATTGTAATTTATGTCGGAAGTCATTGCTGTCCAACACTCGGCCTGTTCAAAGCCCAGGAGAGCGGACGTGCACGTGGATGAAGGCTGCATCATCCAGCCTGCTACAGCTTTAATCTGCACTGTGAAGCAACGACGACCTCACACATTCACCTTGTAACATTTACAAATTGACAACAGGAAAAAATGCATTTCTAAAATGTGCTCATGTTTGTCTTTCTCATTGCTGAGACTCTTTTGCCAACCTCAGCTCTGGTATTTAGCTTAGCCTGTCTAATCTGCATATGATTAAGTCTTGACATAAATTTGACATTCTGGGCAAGGAGTGATTAGCCACATGAAGGAAAGGTGAACCTCAGTGACAATGTGACATTGGTAATTTATACGAAAGGGAGAATACAAAAAGGATTGTCTTTGAGGATGAATTTGAGAAAAAGTAAGCAGACAGCCTGTAAAAAAACTAAGTATAATGTGTATGGATGCAGTCTAAAACTCTTCAAACACAAATTGTGTTTTGAGCCCTAACTGCAGATTCAGACCTTTCATTTTCTTATTTAAGACATGTGTCCTTTGAAGTGAAGGATCTCTGCTCTCTTTATCGGCTCTTTTGTTTACAGCTCTTTATACATGCGGACATAAGTGCTGGTATTTGCCACAGTATGAGACAGCTGCTTATTGATCCCACATACTCCAAGATTCAAGGACAACACCTTAACCTTAAGGTCATCAGCATAAGGCTTGTGGAAAACAGACATGAACGTACGTAGTGAGCCACATGTTGAACTGCAGCATCCAAGAAACTGAAATATTTCAGTGCTTTTGTTTCCAGCTAGCAGGGTTTCATACAGCAGAGACTACAGAGGCTGAGCACCATTAGCAGAAATTAACGTTTGTGGATGTTTCCTGACATTTTCAAATTTAACTTTGAGCTGGGTTACTGTTTTTACTCTGCTACATGTATTTGGTAACTTTAATCACTCATTGTTTTGCAGATTACATGCTGCATATATATATATATATATATATATATATATATATATATATATATATATATATATATATATATATAAAACAGCACATACAATCATCATCATCTCTAAGCAAAACTATAGCTATATTAATGTGTATCCTGTTGACTTAGAGTCGGCTGATTACTGAAGCAGATATTCAGCATCTTTCTGATTATTAGGATTAGTCTGGGTTTTTGATTGCAGATAAACATCAGTTAAATTCTAAAATGTGTTGCTTTTGGCTCTTTCCCACTGTATATATATAGACAGCGCTTGGTATTGCGCCATATATATATATGATGATTTTGAAAGTGAATTCTCTCTGGCAGTTTCTCTCTGTAAATTTGTAAATTCATCTCTCCAACTCTGACTCACTTTCCCACTGTCGTCTTCCTGCACTCCCGCTTCGTGAGATTTCAGAGCGACACTTCTTGCAAGTTTTGTTAAAATGAGACTTGTGTTTCTGGCGACAAAGATCTTAGCACTGACAAAATGATTTCGGAAATGTTGTCAGAAACTTACCATCACAACCTCAGCCTGTCAGTGGCACACACGAGTACTTTTAGTGGACTTCACTTCACCAAGGATTAAGCTGCAGCCATATCACAGCTGCCAGCGGAGACCATCTACTGGACCAATAGATGGAAGCAATATCCAGGTACGTCGCCCGTGTTCTGTCACTGAGTGACTTTATTTCACTGTTTAATAATCTGTCCAATGTGACTTAATTATAAATGGATCAGTGGCGCAATACAAGCGCTGTCTCGATTTTGAAAGATTTTTTTTTGTGATAATTCCACAGCCGTTCACTTGTGGCCGCTTTATACAGCAGAGACTACAGAGGCCGAGCAAAGCATTAGTAACGGAAATGAACGTTTGAGGACATATTCTGACATCAAGCACATTTATTGCTAGAAAATTACTTTAAGATATGTAAGTCTTTTACTCTGGTACTATTCCTATGCATGACTTTCACTTTTTGCAAAGCAATATTTTAACATGACATCTGTACTTTTGCTTAAGTACGACTTCTGGGTACTTGGTACAACCCTAGTGTTTGTAATTAGGGCAAGAACATTTCCTGACTGTTAAAACACATAAGTATTCAAATCATTTCGGCCACTGGTCTCTCTTTGTTGTGAATAATGGGTCATAATAATTACCATGATTTTGTTTAGAAGGTTTAAGGGTGTAACGTTCGTTTATTATCATGGATGTATTTATCTTACTGTTATTAGTGAAATGTTAAAAGGCTGACAAGGTATTAGTCTAATAATCCTTGTCAAAAATTAAGTCAATCCGTATTTTTTCATTTTTTTTTTTTTTCATATACAGTCCTAAACGAGCGTGTCATGGCAAGTAACAGTGATGGAAAACAGAATGTTGCTGTCATTATTTGTCAGTGACGCTGTTTGATTACAGGCCTACGCCAGTGTGTGTGTGTGTGTGTGCGGCAGATTGAGGATAGGGAGACGTTAACTCTCAGCATCATGCATGTTAACATTTGTGTGTGCACCTGAACGCTCCAACATTATAATATGAACAGGACAGCCTACTCCAGCTGTGTAACAGCTATAGAATATTGTTCGTTCTTCATACAGATAATCTACTGGGCATTTTACAGTCGAATAAAAAGCACGAGTGAGCCTAGAAAATGACGCTGCTGACGTGTCGCAGCCGTGACGATGATGCGCTGCTCTTTACTTTTTATTCACAGCAGTCTGTTATTTACACGGAGACAGAAACTAAACAAGAGAGAAGACGAGTTGTTATAAAAACGGCTTGGCACACAGCGGACCGTGGATATCACAACGTATTTAAATATAGACGAGACATTAAAGCCGGTGGTCTGCGTGTTATCTCAGTATTGGACCCGCTGTAACTGAGCCACACGCTGATAAACTGCCTCATCTGCGTTTATGAATTAGAAAGAACCCTGGTGGAAATAAACACTTTCCTTAATTAAAGACCCGCTCGGATGGTTAAAACAGGGCGTTCGGCCAGGTGCGCAGATCGCTTAATGCTGCGTTCAGTTTCATGTGAAACGCCTGAATAACTGCGGGAAATAAAACAGATCTTAACGATTTTAGGGAATTATTATTTATTATTATTTCCCTATTTATTTTTTTAAAATAAATTATGAATATAACTAATCATTAGGCGTGTGAAAGCGGTTTGATTCAAGACTCGAAAAGGCGCACACAGCAAACGCAACACACATAACAGGCCTATATGAATTACTCTATGCATTATTCATCCTTTGAATCGGATGCAGATATATTAATAAACAGCGCATCTGTCATATCTGGATAGACAACAGACTAGATTAAAACGCAGGCCCTGTGTGTTTTGCAGTGTTCGTGTATCCCCTGCCTGGTGCTGAGCCGCTGACGCCTCTGTTGCTCTCAGTCCCGCAAAATCCTGCCTCTGAATTTCTCCCCCAACACAGCGCATCAAAAATATAATACAAACAGACTTCAGCATGCTGCCAGTTGGACCTAATGCTTCAAGAAAATGTTACAGCAACTTCTCAAAAATATATATAGATAATAAAAAAAAAATTAGATTCTGTAGACGATGCTATGATGACACTGTACCTTGTTGCATTGAAATACTTGACAGCATCTGGCTCAAACCCGAAAGCCTCAGGCACATGTGGCCACACCTTTGGTAAATATCAAACTTGCTTTCTTGCAGCAGAAAATCTCAATGATTTTAAATCATTAATGGAAAAGAAAACTAGAAAAAACTGTGCTTTTTTTTTTTAGCCTGTTTTTCTTTAGTTAGTCAGAGGAATCTGCATCACTTCCTTTCTTTCATACATCAGTAGAACATAGGCACATGTGAATCCACATCATAACAAGAAATTAAATTGATCAAATTAAATCGGGATATTCAAAAGTTTAGTTTGAAAGCTGGCCCGTTATTTCCACTTTTCACACACAAAATGGCAACATGTAATATGTGTGTCTAACATCCAGCAAAACATGTCAGGAACCACTGAGACATTTTCTTCCTGTGATGGTATGTAACCATATTAGGCCTTAGCCATGAGACCGTGACTGTGTGTGACTGATGAGCCTGGAAGCTATCATCATCATCATCATCATCATCATCATCATCATATTCACACACACTGGGTTAAAAGCTTATCATGAGCCTGTGCCCTTTATGATAAACAGAGAACAGCATTAGTGAAAATATATTTAATAATTAAACAGCACAGTTACACAAAAGGAATGCAAAACAGAGGAGTGAGAGTGCATCCTTAGAATATAAAGGGTAGACCTACTGCAAAGGTTCAAGTTCCTTCCTCAACAGCAGTAAGCTCACCATGACGGAGTGCATGTTGGGGCTACAACAATGAGGATGCCAGCTTGTATATTTCCTGTCACTGCTGGGCCTGTGAGTCTTTAGATGCTGCACAACACGGTCCAGCCTCAGGAGCATCGACACGTCCTCTCCGTGCCTTTAAGGAATGTGGACCTGTCCAAGAGATACACACTGAGCATCCCAGAGCTCACGCATATAGAGTCAGTATTTGCAGGCTGCAGTCAGATCATTCCTCCTGAGTGCTCTCTAAGTGGGAGCTCGAGCCTGCAGACTGGGGGTCAGCGTCAGCAGAGGATCTTTCTTGTTCAGAGAGCTGCTCGCTGCTGGGGATGGAGTTCTTCTTCGGGCGGCCTTTAGGTTTAGTCGGGGACTCCAGGCCTCCTCCCTGTAACACCTGCAGGGTGGACATGAACAGAGAATATGGTTAACATTCTTTAACACTATAAAAAATTTAAAAAACAAAAAACAAAAAAACATTTGTCTAAACAAATAGTGCCCTCTAACCCTAGCCCAACCCTTAAGTTGACTGAATTTGAGCACACAAGTCGCAGTAATTTTCTAATGATTCAAAAGAAAAACACTTAGTCTCTAGTCACATAAATCAGATATCAATGTAGATGTATCTGCATATTTTAGTTTATGTAACTTAATCATAATCAAGGCCCTATAGGCCGCTCTTGACACAAACACAGTATTTCAATTTCTTTCAACTAGAATTCCAAAACTGAAGGTTAACAATCACTGTAGAAGTAAACCACCAGGACACGACGCTGTCTCATGACACACAGCAGGTTTCCATCATACATGTTGGGAAGTTTGTTAATGTATGCTGATCATGTTTCTCTGGAAACTTATTTTAAGGAATTGATTGCGCTCTGTATACTTTGTTCATCCAATTTATCAATTCAAGTCACTGAGTAAAATCAGATTGATTAAAACAAAATGAGCTTGAAATTATTAAAAATTCCATGTTCATGTTGATGAGAAGACATTCGTTGATTCCATATGACCTTCTCGAAATTAAGATGACCTGCACATTTCAAGCTTCTTTTAAGGTTCGCTCTTGTTTACTATGGGGAGCATTTTATTGGTGAACCATTTCTAAATTTTCTTGTGTGTTTTTTGTTTTGTGTGCAAGTATATAATCTTTCAGTGGTTTGAGTGAGTGTTCCCGTTATGTGTGTAGAAAACGTTCACTTGTCTGTGCTCAGTTCTAGTATATGAATGAGTTTGGTTTCATATGTGTATATGAGAGGTAATTCTGAATAATATCCCTCGTGCCCTCTGATAAAGTCAGCGCTAATCCCTTCCTTCATCTGATGAAATTACACAAATCAAAACTATTCTTTGTTCTTGTTCTGTCTTGTTGTTCCAGGCCTGGCCTCATATAAAATGTACACGACCACATCAACACCATGACCACCATTTATCATCATCATCATCATCATCATCATCATCGTCGTCGTCATCATCATCATCATCATCAACATCGTTCAGAATAACTTACAATTTTCTTCCATTTCATCCTTCTGTTCTGGTACCATGTTTTGACTTGCAGCTGACTGAGCCCAAGAGACTCGGCGAGGTCTATTCTGTGAGCAACAACATCAGGAAAAATTACACAATTTCAAACTGCAATTCAAATTCACTTTGCAAATTATCAAAAGCTTGTGAGTGGCTTAACAATAATTCATTGTAATGACGTACGATGTATTATTTAAACACAGGCTACCTATCAGGCGTAGACAGATACTTCTGCTTCTCGAAGCGCTTCTCCAGGCCCATGAGCTGCAGCTCGGTGAACACGGTGCGGCTCCGGCGGCCCTTCTTGGTCTTGCTGCCTCCGTCGGCTCCGTGCTCCAGCTTTCCCCGGAGGTGCAGATCCAGGGGCAGGTGGTGAGACGCCGCGCCGACCTGCAGCCCCGGAGCGGCCGACAGCAGCGGGGAGCCCAGCGAGCAGGACAGCGGTGACATGGGGAACTTGAGGAGGCTCGTCTGGTCGGCTTTCAGCACTTGAAGGGACCGAGAAGAAACACACGGAGACGGGGTTTGTGCTTTGGAGGCACAGCAGGCTAATAGGGAGCAGCAGGGGAGTTATCTCAGTTCACCAACACTGTACGTCTGATTTGTTAAGACTATACACCTCTTTCCAACAATATCTCCCACAATTACAGCTGACAAACTGAGAGGAGAATATCCAAACCGCATTCCAGACTAACATCAACAGCAGGGGCCTTGTTGCTGTTGTTGTTGTTGTTGTTAAATCATTATTAGGTAGATGTCTATTTGTATTTATTCAGGTTCAGAATTGGATGTATTTTTGCAAATTTAATTCAAATAGGATTGGTAATATGATTCTTCATACAAACAGGCTACAGCACCAGGCCCATTTTCACAGAACATGGAACAATCTCCATGTTACACAAGAAACTGGAGTTTCCAATCAGAAAACACAATGACCTCCAGCGGCTGTGTGAGTTGGGTCATTCATATAGCTAATAGAAAACGAGCGCTAAGTTACATGTTAACGGTAATCACTATATAATGTAATTTGAGTAAATATCTCCCGGTCATGTAGGAGCTTTGGTTTTGATCCCTGAAGCGCTGGATCCAGCACAGAAGGAAATCCACGTTTCACGCATAGAGCCAACAAATTGAACACGCACCAGTAGCTGGGTGTTTTCGCACATTAGGCCTGTGTTTAGTCTCTTTTCTAATAATAATAATAATAATAATAATAATAATAATAATAATAATAATAATAATAATAATAATAACAAAAGAAACCCTTCATAGTGTAGCTGAACACGTCCATGGTTTATCCAGATACATTTGATCGACAGTGTGTGATATAGTTCTGACTTTTGCTCAACTATTGCAAAACCGTCTTTTGGCCGACGCCGAAAAAAGAAATATTGTTCGTGACCCAAGTTTAATTATCATCCTTCTTTTTATCACGAGCAAAAATACGCACATGCTGTAACGTGTATAATTAATTATGATCCTAATTTTAATTCTATGTTATCATTAATAACAATAATAACCAAACATATTAAAATGCATTTTCTGCTTCTACAAATTTTTCCGACATCGTCTCGTTCATCTCTTCACAGCAGCCTCTTACCCATTGGGTTCGGAAAAGGCCGTGCGGACAGCAGAGCATGAACCCCGAACTTAAGCAGCTCCCCGGCGGGAGCCGACGCTTTGTGCTCCGGGTGATCAGTCAGGATCTCCTCGATCATGAAGCTTCTGTAGCGGTGAGTTCTGTGGTCGGGGTGAACTTCCGGAGGATAGTAATGCGCCCCCATGTCCAAAGGATGCTGCATAATCTGGCCGTGCGTTCGCCTGAACATACACCGAGCGCGTACACCTACTACGACTCCTTCAGTGGCCCGACACAGCTGTCATATTCCCTCTGCGGTGCCTCTGTAGTCCGGATAGCAAGAACACAGTTATCCTCGAGGTCTGGTGTCAAGCGAAATAACGAGTAGGTTACAGGTAGCCGACTTCTCCGCACGTCCTAGAACGCGTCACTTCTGGTCGGCTCTGCCTCTTTTGGGATATAAAACATCGAACCAAGAACAAACATTTGACCCAAAACTCCTAAAGCCGGTCGTGCTCATGCCCGCTGCCTGTCCGCGGAGGTCGGATGTGTTTGTCAGCCGTTAAGAGCGTCACCTTGGCAGTGAGTTGAGGAATAAGATTTGGGTTTTATGAGTCTCGTCATGGCTCCACCTCTTCACAGGGTGAAGCCTGCTGCTGCCTGCGCGCGACCCAAGCTCCATGCAAAGCCGCACGTGCGCTGCACGCATTTGTATGCAAAAGGGAAGAAAATAAGGACGCGAGGACGTCTAAAGTATCCTGCAGGTGACTTTGTGACTTACAGAGCATTAGTTTGAGGAGGATGATGATGGTGATGATGATGATGGTGATGGGGAGGTTCTGCAAACTCAGATTAAAATAGGTCAGTGTGAAAGTCGTTATTTTGAGTTCTGCTCTTGCAAGAGGCTTACAAAGCTCTTGCGAAAAAAGAATATTCAAAGAAATCAGTGTTATCTTTCTTTATTGTACTGTTTTGTTCGATTGCCTCAGCATTGGGGAAGCTGAAATATGGATTCACTACTGCCAACATATAAATCATGGACCATCCTTTCAGACAAATCTAACGTCAGCTGGTGCTGCAGTCCGTCAGCAGTGAAGCCAGCTCGAAAGGGAAATATTCCATTCGATTGGTCAAAAAACCCACGCCAGAGCACCTCTGGGAGTTTTTCGCTAGTGCCTTCTTGGCTCAAAAAATTGCGAAATATCTCCCACAGCATATTTTTAGCATGTCTCAGGACTGCTTTGAGAAAAGCTCTGGCCTTCTAAAATCAGCGCTGCAGCAGGGAACCTCAAAGAATGCTTCAAAGTTGGTGGTCTGTCTAGATTTTTACTTTTTTAAATTCTTCAAAACACAGTAGTGTGGAGCACGTCGGTGAACGTGTTTGTTACAAATACAAATAACATGTACATATTCAAAAGGATACCCAAATAAAAGCAGCATAAATGGTGTGCTGCAAGGGAAAACTGGTAAAATATATGCAACTGAGTAAAAAAGAGCAGGCTTGATAAAGTGCTGTGCTTAAATGTGGATCCTTTCAGGACAGGATTGACCGTCAGGAGAACAGAATTTCCTATACAATGCTACATGTTTTATGGCCATATGTCATGCAGTAATGGAAAGACCAACATTTCCTGGGAAAAAGACCAATTCATACTCGTAGTACTAAAAGCATTAAAGTGTAACTTCCTGGAGAGAGATCATTGAGTCTCAATCAAATACTGATTGTCAGCACAAGGCCTCAGTATTTGGCAACCTGGTGATGAGCCTCAACAAATCATATATACTTCTCCAGGAAGTTCCATTTTTTGTTGCTTTGACAAAGGCAAAAACGTCATGGGTCATGTATTTGTAAATGACAAATTCTATTAGTCGTATTAGTCACTGTTAAAGGTCTGCTAAGTCAACCAAATCTGCTATTCAGAAATGTCTGTGTTGTGATCTCCAGCTGAATGAACTGTCAAGGCTGGAGCACATCCTCCTCTGTTGGTCACTTCTGAGATTGCAGGGAGGAGTTACCTACCAGAAAATGTTCATTACCGCCTCTGTAATAGAAATGTGTTTCACACAATACCCAAATCACAAGTAAATATGTAGTAAAAACTAGTAGCATGGTTGTCTTTATCTTCCCTAATTAACAGTTTGCTTACTGTAAGTGTAATGTATAGCTTTTTCCTGTTTAATTGCATGAATGAATACTTAACAAATAGTTACCTAAAATGCAGCAATAAAAAGTAGAAAATATAAACTCAGTAATGGGCATTTATTTTTTTTTTAAAAAGGCCTCACCAAATTAAATAATACATTTCTTGATAAAAACAAATTGTTTTTCCATCACATTTGGAAATGTCATGTATGTATAACAAAACACTTGGTTATCAATTCTGTCAACTAATGTTGATCAAAACACAACATAACTTTTTAATGAGCTTTGGGAATGATGCAACTTGCAACTGTGACTATCACTGCACAAATTGTCAGTGCGATTAAAAAATAACCAAAAAATACAATTCCTGTATCTGTATTATACCTACATGGAAATGTATCTTATTTAATGGACAGAAGAACAATAATATGATTGCAAATACATGACTTGAGATAAAAAATGGAAAATAATGGAGGTTGCATTGATGTTTCTGGGTAGACAGCTCTTACTCATCTATACGTCAAAGTCCATGGGAAAAGTCGTGTCATGGGAACTGGCAGTGACAGACATCTTTTGAATGATGCTGCCTGTTTTTCTTGTCCGGGATGGCATATATCCGTCTCTCTGGGCTGAGTCCGATGAAGTGCCTGAAAAACACAGTAGTCTGACATTAGACACTGGAGGGAAATGTGTTCAGGATGTGCATTATAGAAGTGAAAACACAGAGGGAGAGAGAGATAATAGGACAATTGGACAACATAAGCCTTACCTTTGAATGATTTTGTTCAACCGTCTTGGCACTGTAGGTTAAAGATGTAGGCCAGTCAGCCTCGTCACAAAGGTTGGGTGGCTGCTCTCACATTAGACCCTCCTGTCTGATAATACAGCACCCAACAGCCACATGCTCTGTTCCACCTCAAACTCGAAATTATTGTCATCTCAGGAAGTAACTTGTGTAACTATCCCTACTTAGTAGAACATTCCTGCTTTGCTGGAATACAGATAAAGCTCATATTATAGAATAGAACAGAATTCCTTTTATTGTCATTGTAAGCTTTTCTTAAAATGAAATCACAGACACATTTCTATTCAGTGCAATACAAGATAACATAAAATAAAAACAATAAAAAATACAGGAACAGCAATGAAATTGTGAATGACTTTCTCCTCAGGTCAGAAGAAACAAATAGAGCGTACAAATAGTAAGTAAGAAAGGGAAAATATACCAAATAAAATATATGGTAAAAATATATGTATATATAGTAAAAAAAAAAACAAAAACAAACAAAAATAAAACACTATAAATATATAATATACAAGGTAGCAACTTTAACACTGTAACTGTGCAAAACAGTGGTGGTGCAACATAGTACAAGTATGTCAACTGCTGCTGCAGTTTCTGTGGGTGGGATTGCTCATTATGGGGGCTAGATTGAGGTCACAGCTCTGGGGTAGAAGCTGTTTCTCAGTCTGTTGGTGGTGGATTTTATCGTCCAGAACCGTCTTCCTGAGGTACACACCCCAGTTCCAACAGGGAGTGTCTGGGGTGTGTACAGTCCTTATGTGCTGTTGGCTTTTTTCTTCAGCCTGGCAGCAGAAACAGTGTCCAGTATGGGAAGCTCCATCCCAATGATGTGCTGGGCTGCTTTAACCACACGGTGCAGGTCTTTGCCTTCGGCAGCCATGCAGCTGGCATACCACACTGTTGTGCATTTGGTCAGGATGCTTTTAATGGGACTCCTGTAATTATGTCAATTAAATCAATACATACCAAGCAGTCTTACAGACAAGGAGTCGGGGGTAGGGTGACAGTCCACTGGACAACAGCCACTGTAGCAGACATTTGTCAAGCACAGACAATAAAAATGTAGTGAGAATAGAATTTTCAACAATTGAATCAAACCAACATCTGCAAGAAGGTCTGTGAGAAGTGAACATCTGCAGCTGGACAAAATGAAGTGTCTCCAAGGATTCCTCTCCTGTAACCAGGATTTAAATATGTATGATAAACTAGTGCATTGCCCATAGGAAGCATGTATTCCTATAGAAAAGTGGGAGGTTAAGTAGCTTTTTCATGGATGGCCAAATGAGGTTGTGTTTGAAGGCGGGACATCAGGGATATAATTGGCTGTTTTTGACTACTTTTGATTATACCATTATATTTCACCAAAACAACTATTTACATTGCCTTGTTTGGTGTCATTATTTCAGCACAAACTCACATGTGTGACAGTACAGTTATTTTTTCATTTTGACATAGTATATTTACACTATGGACCTAATTTCACAAAATAACATAAAATCAGAGTAGGAAAAAGTTAGATTTTTTACTGTGAAAACCACAAATATGTTTCATGAACCAATTGCATCAGTTATAATGCAAATATAAATTGTTGTTTGCTAAATATGTGCATACGTTTTTGAAATTTACAAAGTTATATGTACCTATTTGAATTTAAATGCAGACAATGCCTCAGACTCAGGGCTTCTCAGCTCATTCCTGCCTGTTCCACATCCAGCAGTCTCCTCCTTGTTTTGACTCACAACACAAAAAACGACTACACTACACACTACACTAAACACTATGCTATATACACTCCAAACACACTATATGTCACAAATCTCTCAACTCTCAAAACTCGCCATCTCTGTCGCTGTCCATATCACTGCTGGCGTCCCTCACACAACTTCCCCTGTTCCTCAGCAACCAAACTTGCTGCTATGGACACTTTGTGACTAAAGCCCGTTTTTACCATTTCTTCCTGCACCAGACACAAAGCAAACGTGACGGCAATGTTCAGGAAAAAGCAGCCTGGTTTTGGATGTGCCGGTGCCGTCGACTCAGGAGGTGGACCATGTGGGGGTGGGCTAGCAGCTAGCTACACATGAACATCCACAGATTCCGATTCAACTTTGTTGTCCTTGCGTATCCGGATCTCCTCAGACTGGAACAGACTCAGTCCAGACTCGTTTAGTCTCATTAATCCACAACGGCCAGTTTAGATGCACAGAACTGGACCGAACCGCCGGCAAAATCCCAGTCCAGCTCGCGCCGCTGCAGGTATAAATCCGCTTGTTTCTTAAGTTATGTCGTGGAAGTGAGCTCTGCAGTGATTGGCTCTGGTGCGCACATGGCTATGGTGGCTATGGTTGACAATGCTAGCGGAATTGGTAAAGCATTTATGAAATAATTTATTAACGGTATCATTGTAGTCCAAACAAATGTGACGTTGCACACCCTTGAACCACGCAGCAGCCATGTTGAAACTCTTAAGATCAGTCTGATCCTGATCTGCAGAGATATTTGAGGCACACATACACAGACAGACACACACACACACAGACACACAGACAGAGATTCTTTGCTTTTATAGAGAGATAATGTCAACTATTCTATTAAAGTATACACAAAAGAGGACAAACTCCCAAACCTATAAGAGCAATAATGTTAAATAGCTGCGAACCTACTGAACAAACCAAAACCTATCTTGTGTCATCTATTCAGGAATCAGCCTGGCCTACACTAAAACAATTATAAATCAAGTTTAGTTTAATGTGCTGTAATGTTAATATTACCCGCCAGTCACAGCATGGTCAGCTAAGAGGAACGCATGTGAGTTCTGCAAGCTAGGTTAGCTAACTAATTATTATTATCATTAGAATTATTATTAACATTATTATTATTATTTGCCCATAACATTTAATAATCAATACAGCAGCATATAATACCCTTTTACAAGACACAACTATGTTTGAGTCATTTGTGCTACATCTATTTAAGCAAATAGAGTGTTGATTTTGTCTTGAGGAGTCTCAGCCTGGGGAAAGAAGCTGCTTTGTAGTCTGGTCATATGGCAGTAGATATATTTTTTGCTATTTGGGCTGGCTGGGCTGGGTGTTTTAGTATCCTTTGGCTCTGTGCAGACACCTCAGTTCACCCTCGTCACTGATGCTCTGGAGATGGGCACCTGGGATGTTCTGGACAGTTTTATCGCTGCTGTGCTGAGCCAGTATGTGATGTTTTCAGAGTCAGGATGCTTTCTATTGGTCACCTCTAAAATTGAGCAGAATTTGGTTTCAAAATATATTAGAGATAGACCGATATGTTTTTTTCAGGGCCGATACCGATTATTAGTAGTCAAGGAGGCTGATAACCAATATTTGGAGCCAATATTCATTTGCAGTAAAAGGGAAAATAATGGCGTCAACATTTTGAGTAATACAAACTCCAAGACTTAACTTTGAGTGTTTTTACACATAGATTTAAGTCTATCCATCTGCAATAAGGGTTTGAAAAAAAGAGAGAGACTTAAAAGTGGGACCACATGCTGTTCTCAACTCATCATGCTTAATTTACTACAGCATTTGGGAAGCCTGTAGTTGATTTTATTATGTAAATGTTTTATATTACCAACATGTGATAGCAGGGACACTGTCATTCAAAACTAGCCTGCTGGATTACTAACGATGAATGTAAGTATAACTGAAAAAATAGTACAATAATGATAGAGACTATTCATCCCTGAACACCATGCAGTTCATGTAGGCTTTATGCTGCAGTTGCATGATGTCTAAAGTCTTGAACTGCAATATTCTGCTCCTCTCTACAAGAAACTGTCAAAGACAGCTTCAGGACACACAACATGACAATATGTCATTTTCTGCTGCATGGAATCTCTCAGTCAACACAGAAAAAATCAAGTAAAATAACTTGGTAGTTAAACAGCCATTATTGCCTTACAGTTTTCTCTCAGACGGTGCTTTGCTGTCAGTTTCTGCAGCTTCTCATGTGGCTTACACACACACTCACACACACACACACACACACACACTGTTCTCTAGCCATCCCCTCAATGTGCTCTCTCTCTCTCTCTCTCTCTCTCTCTCTCTCACACACACACACACACACACACACACACACACACACACACACACACACTTCTTACTTTTATCACTATTTCCCTGTCAATATTATCTGCAACCTTGTTTCAAGTGATTAAACTGTTAAAAACACTAAATAGCCTACAGCATCTTCACTTTAATAATCAGTGTTTATCATAGGAACAGACAGCTGCTGCTGACGTATTGGGCCTCACAGTAATGTTAGTCGTGAGTTGTACAGTTTCTACAGTCTGCTGAGCGTCTACAGCCAGAGAAGGAGAAAGCGGACCGGTGGGCAAACATTACGCTAAAAGCTAATCAGCCTTCACCTCAACGTGCTTCCCTGCAATAAAACTGGACTGAATTGAGTTTATTGGGTTTTTACTCTCTCACTCACACACACTGACTATTTCCATATTGATATTAGCGAGTGATTAACAGGCTCGTCTGGAGGGACTATGAGCGAGCAGAGCTGCCTCTTATGTTTATATAATGTTAACGGGCTCACAGTAATGTTACTAGTAGTTGTGAGTTGTAGAGGACTGGGATGTTTATTACAATTTCGGGAGAGTCTGCTGCCTTAGCTTATCTTCGGAACCAAGCCCCCAGGAACAGCACCGGGCTATGAATCCAGTTTTACGTGGTGGCTAAACTTTTTCTCCTCTCTGCTGTGTGTGTGAGCACTGTGCATGCACAGCTTTCACTGCTGATTGGCTGTTACCCTGCCTGTAACCAATCAGATGGTGCTGTGGGTGGGACAATGCTGGAGACAGTGTAGGGGCAGCAGACAGAGAGGCATCACAGCCAAAATAACCCAGTTTTAAATTGATCTCTTATCGGCCGTTGGATTTAAAAAAAGGCCGATGCCGATATGCGTCAAAATGCCGGATATCGGTGCCGATAATCGGCCGGACTGATAATCGGTCGATCCCTTAAATGTATCCTTCCTCAGCTTTCGTATGTATAGCCTTTTCTGTGCTTTTTAACCAAGGTGGTGATGTCATGGTGCTACTGTGGCAGTCGGGTTTTTACTGTTGTGTTGGGTGTTTTCCCCTCTCTGCCTTTCTCCCTGATCTGCTCCTTTCCCTGTGTGTGTGTGCCTGCAGATCCTCATCAGATTCAGCTATTTAACCCTGGTCTCTTCTCCACTCCGGTGCCAGATTGTTCGGCTGCATATGATGATTATATCGTTGTTGCTTGCTATAGTGTTTAGCTATCTTCAAAAGGAGTACTTCAGATCTGTCATTGAGCAGGGACAAGTGAGGAGAGATCCCTCCAAGGTGCAGGCGGTGACTGACTAGCCAGCTCCGGAGAGCTAAAAACAACTACAATGTTTTCTGGGATTTCTAGCGACACTTCAGTCATGACTACAGCTGTGTGACTAGCTCTCACCCAGCTCACCTCCACCAAACTCCCCTTTCTCTGGACACCTGAAGTGGCAGAGGCTTTTGTCTGGCTGAGAAGTTGTTATCATGGTTCTTTCCCACACGGATCCTAGTCTCCAGTTGTGGTGGAGATCCAGTGGTGGAGGTCCAGATGAGCTTCCATCCACGGAAGGAACAGCTCATCCTCTCCTTGTTCGGACCGACCACAAGAACCTTGCATATTTTTGCTAATTGGCTAAATGGCTGAACCCTCACCAGGCTTGCTGAGCTTTGTTCTTGGGTCATTTTAACTATACCCTCCCCTACTACCAGGTCCCTAGTACTCCAGTGGGAGCACTCATCTAAATTGGCTTGTCAGGTTTTCAGAGGGCCTTATCTGTCATCTGGCAACATTTTTGGTGGCCTTCAGTATACGCTGACACCAAGGAGTTATCTCTGCCTGCTCCATCTTAATCTGTGCCCGCGGCAAAGCCTGCCATCACCCTCCCGCCAGCCTACCCTATGGACATTGTTTCTGATAGGAGACCGCAGTTTATGTACTTGGTCTGGAGGGTTTTTGCCAGGCTGTTGGTGTGTGGTCAGTTTGTCCTCGGGCTTTCACCCTCAGTCCAATGGGCAAATGGAGCGGGCATACTGGGACTAGCAGTCCGCTCTACGTTTCCATCAGACATCCTGTCTTTTGCCCTACTAATCTTCCCTGGGTTGCACATGCACACAAGTCCCTGGTCAGTTCTGCTACAGGTATGTTGATGTTCTTTGCAGCTAATGGCATCCAGCCTCCCATGTTTCCCTTGCAGGGAGCTGATGTGGTGGTGCCATCCATCCAGGACCACATAAGGAGGTGTCTCTAGGTTGGGTAGGCTACCCGCTCAGCTCTCATCCATTCAGTTGCGCAGAACCAATGCCCAGTGGACAGACACTGCACACCATCCCCTACCTATGCCCGGGTCAAAAAGTTTGGCTCTCCTCTAAGGATTGTCCCCTCCAAACAGACTCCCTCAAGTTGGCATCCAGGTACATTGGACTGTTTTAGTTTGTCAAAATTATTACCCTGCAGTGGCCCAACTCCGGCGCGCAAGATGCACCCCTTGTTTCATGTCTCTCTGCTTAAGCCTGTCTTTTCCAGCCTATTGTTTAGCCATCTTTGAAAGTATGTTCTAGTCTTGAGATTTCTCTGGTGTGTATGTGTCTTTCCCTGACTGGGCTATGTCTCATGCTCGTGATTTGTTACTTTCATGTGCAAAACCTCCAGGGCCTCTCCATTCCACTTCCTGCTCCATTGGCTCACCTGAGTTCCCTCCACGCTGCCACCTGACAACCCTACCTGCCTGCCCTCCTCGTCTACTATTTCCTCAAGAACTCTGTCCTGTAATAAATTCTTTAAATCTAATTTCCAGCCTCCGATGTCTGCATTTTGGGTCTAGACCAAAATCCCATGGTGAGCTAACCTTAATCCTAACCCTAACCCATCAGCTACTTTGTTTTGCTGAGGTTGAGTAGTAGATTGTCGATACAATTTATAACCTTCCAAATTTAAACTCTTGCGTTATCTCTCTATAAAAAGCAAGGGGTCTGTGTGTGTGTGTGTGTGTGTGTTCCTCAAATATCTCCGATCTGAGAGTTTCAACATGGCCGCTGCTTGTTTCAAGGGTGTGCGACGTCGGATTTGTTTGGAATACAATGATATTGTTAATAAATTACTTCATAAATTCTTTACAGATTCCGCGAGCCTTGTCCACCGGAGCCACCACAGTCATGTGCGCACCAGAGCCAATCACTGAACACCGCAGCCACTGTCACACCGCGGTGAGGGATGTCCTGTCATGGGTTTTTTGTCTTGTGAATTTCATGTTTTATTTTGAAAAGTAACTCTCCTCTCGTTTCAGGTCACGTGCCCTTCCTCTTTTGTCACCAGTCTGACGTCATCCCTAATCCTTGATTGTTTCCACCTGTGCTCCCCTCCCTCATGTGTATAAAGTGTTTGTCTTCCCCTCTCTGCGTTGCCAGAGTATTTTGTTCGTCTTGTCAAATACATCCAGCCTTCTTCATAGTCTTGTTCTGCATCAAGTTAAGTATTGTCAAGCTTTATTTTCTGTCTTTGTATGCCTCTGAAGAAGAGTGATTTTGAGTTTGTAAATTTTGGTCAGACCTTTTGTTTTCAGCCAGGTAATTTGATAACATTTGCTTTTTCCTCCTTTGGAATGTTTTTCTTTGGTAAATTTTGTAATATAGTGAGAGTAGATAATTTTGATAGCTGGTGAGCTTTTCCTCTGAGAGTGTTTTTTGTTGTGATAGCTTTTAGTTTTGAATTCAGAGTAGTTTTCTTCCTTCCTCCTACGGAGCGTTTTTTGTTCATTCTAAGTTTCTTGTTGTCTTGTCCTCTAGACCCAAAGATTTTCATAGCCAATTTATTTATCATTATGTCTAAAGAGATACAAACCTGAAAATAAAACCTGTCATTACTATTGCCAATCTGCATCTGAGTCCTCTCTTTTTGCCGAGTCTGACAGCCACGTGTGCATCAGGGTTAATCAATGCAGAGCTAAAACCCATAACATACCTTAACAAGCAGATTTATACCTGTAGCCGCGTGAGCTGGACCAGGATTTTGCTGGTGGTTCGGTCTCGTTCTGTTCTGTGCATTGAAACTGACCGTCGTGGATTAATGAGACTAAACGAGTCCGGACCAAGTCTGTCCGGCTCTGAGGAGATCCAGAGAGCAAGGACAACAAAGTGGAATCGGAATCTGTGGATGTTCGTGTGTAGCTAGCTGCTAGCCCAACCCTACGGTCCACCTCCCGAGTTGACGGATGCACCGGCAGGTCCAAAACCAGACTTGGGGTAAATGTCTGCCACGCTTTTTCGCGATCATTGCCATCACGTTTGATTTGTGTCTGGTGCAGGAAGAAACGGTAAAAACAGACTTTTGTCATGCAAGTGTCCAAGCAGCAAGTTTAGTTGAGGAATGGGAAGTTATGGGAGGGACAGAGGTGGATGAATGACAGGCAACTACGGTCAGTGTAGAGACGGCAATATTGAGAGTTGAGAGATTTGTGACATTTAGTGTGGAGTGCAAGTAATAAAAAATAAATAAATAAAAAAGTCAAACATATTTGTGGTTTTCACAAAAAAGTAACTTTTTCTACTCGGATTTTATGTTTTTTTTTTTTTGTGTGTGTGATTTTTAGGTCCATTTTCTTAATACACTGTCAAAATAAAATAACTGTACAGTCACACGTGAGGTTGTGCTGAAAATAATGACACCAAGTAAATAGTTTTTCAGGTGAAATATAATGGCAAAGTCAAAAACAGCAAACTATACCCTGGATTTCACAACAAACCTAAATATCCCTGACGTCCCACCTTCAAACACAGCCTCATTTGGCCATCCATGAAAAGGCTACTTAACCTCCCAATTTTCTATGGGAATACTATAGGAATTCTTTAAGCGTAGACACAGCAAACTTTTTATGTAAAAGAGCAATGATGGCTGTCTTCAGGAAGGACAGAACAGTCTCCTATTTTCTAGACCAGCAGCCTTGTATGCACTCTCACCAGAATTTTGTTCACATCTGCTGTGGTTACTGACTGAGTCTTAGTTGAGGCGATCAAAGCGAGTGTAAAATGTGTTCAGCAATGGGTACTCGCACATAATGGGGGTACTCCTGCTTTTTGTAGCTGCCAGGAATATTTGCATGCAAATGGTCTGGGATAGATAGGATCCGGACAAGGATTTTAGGAAATACAGGTCTGAGTTGCCCCCCAAATTTGAATTTTGCATTGATAAGTGCAGTCCAAACTCATTTATATCATGTGAAGATGCAGAAATGTCATAAATCAAATACCAGTTTTATTTTGGTATTTCACCCTGACCTGATATTCTTTCTTCTCCACACACTCGTTTTTTTTACAAACAGCCACTAGGCTGCAGCAGAGGACTTCAGAGAAAGATACACTGTCCTCTTTTTACTCATTGATTATTACTGTGCAAACCAGTTGATGCAGGTGCAGTAGATGTAGATGCAGACTACGTGCTGGTTATTCTAAGTTCTAATTCTAGGAGGAATTAATTGAAAGGTATTGGAATCCAATCGCATCTCACACAAAAAACCAAATTTCCAGCGGTTAAAATATTTCTAAAAGTATACAGATGGCAATGGATAATTGTGCAAAAAAGAGAAGAACCAATGCAGAACAGGAAATTAACAGGATCATTACAAACAAAGATGTATAGATGTGTCTAGAAGATTTTTTTTTTTATATATAATGGATTGCTTTACTGTACAATGATGTACGAAAAAAAAAAGGGTGAAATACAAATAAAAAGCAAAACAAGCTAACATGATGAATGGAGCTGTTATAGGTCTGTTGGAAAGAAAATAATTAACTGTTATTAATCAAAGAAATTGTAAAAATTCATTTTAAATCAATGTATCCCACAGAAAGCACCATATGATGATTGAAATCTACTGAGCTATGGTCACGTGACTTAACTGGCCCATTCTTCTTGACAACATGTCAGGCTGCTAAGTTAGCTAGCAAGCTAGCAGTACTTAGCTGACCAAACGATGTGGCTAAAGGAAATCCCTGGTTTGCTACGTGCCAGCGATAAAACAACCCTGGCTTCAGAGCAATGAATCGACTATTTCAGATATTCTGAAGACAGCCCCAGACTCAGACGACAGGAAAACGGTAAGTTATGCCTTAAGTAGCCACTAGGCTATCTTTGGCTAACATAATGCAGTTCGCAAATTAGCTAGCGCTCAGCTTGCAGCATCAGCACCACACACCCTTCAGAGCTTACGCTGCAAACTGACCGAAGACTATTCTTTCCTCGTCAAAACGGTGTTAAGTAACAACAAGAAACTGTGATTAACCTTATGTCAATGAGCTTAAAGCTAACTGACTGATGACTTAGAGTTAAGCGAAGTTATGCGAAAACTGGTCAGTAGCTAACTCAGATATCCAAATGTTGATAGGATAGGAAGTCTGAAAATGAACCGCATGCTCATCACCAACTTTTTTACTTAAGGCGACTAATCTAATAAACACGCTGCCAGATTCTTAGGAAGAGACTATCAGTTACACTCAGGTGTTTACCTGGAGTGGAGAAGTGGTGACATACACTATATTACCAAAAGTATTCGCTCACCTGCCTTTACTCATTCTATGAACTGAAGTGCCATCCCATTCCTAACTCATAGAATTCAATATGATGTCGGTCCACCTTTTGCAGCTATTACAGCTTCAACTCTTCTGGGAAGACTGTCCACAAGGTTGAGGAGAGTGTTTATAGGAATTTTTGACCATTCTTCCAAAAGCGCATTGGTGAGGTCACACACTGATGTTGGTCGAGAAGGCCTGGCTCTCAGTCTCCGCTCTAATTCATCCCAAAGGTGTTCTATCGGGTTCAGGTCAGGACTCTGTGCAGGCCAGTCAAGTTCATCCACACCAGACTCTGTCATCCACGTCTTTATGGACCTTGCTTTGTGCACTGGTGCACAGTCATGTTGGAAGAGGAAGGGGCCCGCTCCAAACTGTTCCCACAAGGTTGGGAGCATGGAATTGTCCAAAATGTTTTGGTATCCTGAAGCATTCAATGTTCCTTTCACTGGAACTAAGGGGCCAAGCCCAGCTCCTGAAAAACAACCCCATACCATAATTCCTCCTCCACCAAATTTCACAGTTGGCACAATGCAATCTGAAATGTACCGTTCTCCTGGCAACCTCCAAACCCAGACTCGTCCATCAGATTGCCAGATGGAAAAGCGTGATTCATCACTCCAGAGAACGCGTCTCCACTGCTCTAGAGGCCAGTGACGGCGTGCTTTACACCATTGCATCCGACGCCTTGCATTGCACTTGGTGATGTGTGGCTTGGCTGCAGCTGCTCGGCCATGGAAACCCATTCCATGAAGCTCTCTGCGTACTGTACTTGGGCTAATCTGAAGGTCACATGAAGTTTGTAGCTCTCTAGCAATTGACTGTGCAGAAAGTCGGCGACCTCTTTGCACTATGCGCTTCAGCATCCGCTGACCCCTCTCCGTCACTTTACGTGGCCTACCACTTCGTGGCTGAGTTGCTGTTGTTCCCAAACGCTTCCATTTTGTTATAATAGAGCTGACAGTTGACTGTGGAATATTTAGGAGCGAGGAAATTTCACGACTGGATTTGTTGCACAAGTGGCATCCTATGACAGTTCCACGCTGGAATTCACTGAGCTCCTGAGAGCGGCCCATTCTTTCACAAATGTCTTGTTTCACAGTCTGCATGCCTGAGTGCTTGAATTTATACACCTGGGGCCAGGCCAAGTGATTAGAACACCTGATTCTGATCATTTGAATGGGTGAGCGAATACTTTTGGTAATATAGTGTATGAGTGTCACTAATAAGAACGTTGCGTTGTGTCTTAAAATGGCTTTGATATTAATATTTAACAAGATTGCTCTTGTGTAAATAGCCTCCTTGTGCTCCTACAATAGGCCTTGCACACCCTCAATAGAAGCAGAGCACAGCTGAAACTTTTTTACAATTGTGTGTCCATCAGGCCCTGATACTGGCACTCGGTCATCAATGTATGTAATTACACCATAGCATCACAAGTCAGAGGTTGTCTGAAATCGCCTCTTCTTTGCAGTGAACCACACTAGAGTGTCGCCTGTTTTCTGCCTGATTCTATAAGTGACCTTAAAATCAGTCATGATACAGGTCATCATAATTGAAATTCGATTGATTTATTATTTAACCATCTACTTAAATAATTTCTTTTCACAAGTCACACAAAGGGACTGCAAATATCAGTTCACTGTAAAATCCTGGTTGTCAGGAGTGCCTGTATTGTCAGAATCTATAGTTTACTGAGCTATTGATTCAAATTTTTTGTCTGGTTAGTTTTATTATTTTCTCTGTTCACTTGATTAGCTATTAAGAACTCTTGTTGCTGGCCTGTAACTAGGATAATCCGGGCAGCATTAATTTCCTTTGCACCAACGAAAATTGAAACAGATTCACCCAGATATCACTTAATGTTCCTCACTACAATTCCCTGCCCCACATTTCTCATTCTGACTATATAACAGCGAGTTAGGGGTTTGCGATACCACAAAATCTGGTTTCCATCAGATACCAGTATCACAGAAATCTATACTGATACCTATACATTTGATTCTTGAAAAATATGTTTTTGATGACAAATAACACAAATGTTAAGACCTAGCTGAAATAAAGGGAATCTCTAGCCACCTCACAATTCGATTTGATTTCGATTCAGAGTGCTGAGATGTAATGATAAAACTATCGATTCATCTTGATGCAGGTTTTTTACCTATTCAGGATTTCGTTTCTCACTGTGTGACTACTAAAGGAAATTATTTGTAATGATCCATACTGAATTTACTTCCCATATCTGTTAATTATAAAACAAATGAAAGAGATGTGGCAAGTCAGTTGAAAGGTTACATTTGCGAGCAAATATCCCAGCTTCGCAAAGGACCAACAGGAAAAGAAAAGTGGGCCTGTAGCAACATACGTGTAGTAAATTAATACAGCTTCAGCATATTCTGAATCACTAACAACATAAAAAGCTGCCCTTAATGAATAATAAAGAGTCCAAGACTTCTCACTTTAAACAACACCCTGAGCTTAGAATCCCTCGGACCAAAAAAATCCAAATAATTTTACTGTATACCACAATCAAAAACAGCTTTCACAGAAAAAGATCTCAGGCCCATCTGCAGAAAGGAAAGTCAAAATGTTGTGTTGCTTTTTTTAGATGGATGCACTGATGCACTCTATGGAGGGCAGCACAGTAAACCTACTTAAGACCCAGGGTTTACCTGCAGATCTGTTTACAGCATATAGATGTCACAACTAAACAATACAGAAAGCAGCTCTCATGCAAAAATTACAGTGAAATCATACCAGTGCCTGGCAGTGCATTCTTTAACAGAACAGCCACCACAGTGGCTCTCATTCACTGCTCTTGTTTGGAGCACTTTACTGATGCCATGACTTCGGAATTGGTGTCTTCGTCTAGTGTGGGTATTGCTGTGTCAGTAAAAATATTCTGAGATGGGATGTTGTATCTCACCGTCAACATGCACAACATAATGCAAGAGCCCTGGCTCTCAATGACTTAGTTTTGGCGCAAGTGCTTGGCAATGAAAGTTGCAATAGAGTTTTTGTAATTTACTTCGCCATTTCCGAGTTGGGTGGAAGCTTTGATATGGCTTGCAGGATGGAACTCCTGGGTGGTTTGACAGCAACTATGGACAGGCGTTTTTCTTCCTCCTTTGGGTGTAAACGGTAATATGGTCTCTCAACTTCACAGAAGCCGAAATGTTTCCAGACACTAGCTTTTAATGCAGAAAGTGCAGATCAAAAATTGTGCATAGCGATCTTGTGGCTTTGTTATGTGCATGCCATCGACTGTCCGCGCACTGCACTTCTGCACTTCCAAGTTACACATTGCGTTATCAATTAACATTTAAAAAATGTATTTTTGAATTGTCTGTGTCTGCATCGCTATGCATCTAACAATTGCCCCCCCCCCCCCCCCAAAAAAAGCCTATGTAAGACTACATGTAGTATAAAGATAAGAATCCTATGAGCTTTTTTGCATGTCCATGTGGACATTTTGGAAATCATGGCTTTACCTCCTCGATGAATTGCTGTTGATTGTTGTTTTGTTTAATGAACATGCGCCTTAGAGCAGACTAGCAGACCAGTGTTTTTTTACATTTGGATGTTAATAATATTAAAAGCGAATTTTATTACCTACCTTACCTGTGGAAAAGAAAAGACAGATAACTTGTTTTTGTCATTACAGTTGGTTACTACACGAAGCTTGACATTTAATAGCAGTCAAAGTAAACATACAGTAGGTGCACAGAAGTGGCTGGAATCAACACAGAAGAAAACCCCAGCATGGCAAGTTTTATTGTGGCCAAAAAACAAATGTGTTTGTTTAAACCTTTATCAGCTTGTGAGTGTGCGCAGCATGTTAATGATGGTTGCTCATCCATGTCAAAACAATACAACAATTGATACAGTACTAAATATGGTATTGAAAATCTAATGATTGTGCCTTATTTTATTAGTATTGTGAGAGAGGAATGAAAGAAATATGTGTGTTATCTCTTGGCAGAGTGTGTCGCTGAGGCAGAGAGAATTCTCAGAGTTCATTTTCTTCTGATTTGCTTGTCAGAAAAAAAAGTGTCAGAATGTTTAGCAGATTGTCTTGTGATTAAATAGACTCAAGACCTGCTGCTAGTCTCCTTAAAGGGCACGGCAATTTGCGAAACTCGTATGACATAGATATAGACTCCTAACTGCCTCTGACCATATGCTCAGAATGTTCTTCTTTGTTATTTGATGCACGGTCCATGAAGAGTTTAGGGCCACCTACTGTCCTGGCCAGCTTTTTTAGCATTTGGATGTCCTCATCTGTGCAGTTATGATTTGTAATACAACGGTTGCATGGGCAGAATTTCTATTTTTCTCATTTTTAAATGGAGGGGAACAGTATCCCTTTGGAAAAATATCCATACACATGTGGACAACACCTGTATCTCCAGTTGTGGAGTGGGAATTTTTTATGTTACTGTGACAGGTGGTAGTTCTGCAGTATTGTGAGGTATGTGTATTCTGGTTTGCCTGTTTTCTGATTAGCATCAAAGTTCAGACACATACTAGACAAATTGCATTTCCTGCGAAAATACAGTGTGAATGATGAAGGCCGAAGGGAAATCTGCTGAATGTACTGCTGAAAAGCTGAAAAAGCTGAAAAGCTAAAGGCAGAAAGAGCATAAAAAGCTGAACACGCTGAGCAAGAGGGCCGAAAGAGCTTGAAAAGAAGAAAAAAGACAGAAAAGGCTGAAAAGTTGTAGAATGAGAGGGCAGAAAGAGCTTAAAAAAGTGAAAAAAGACTGAAAGTGGAAAGTTAAAGGCAGAAAGAGCTTTAAAAGTTGAACATATTGATAGGGGAACAGTTTCTGTAGCGGAACATGAAGCAAAATGTATAAAAAAGCGGCAAAGGTACAAAGATGAATATTTTTAAAAGATGAAAAGGCAGATAAGCTGAGGAGGGCTGAAAGAGTTTAAAAAGTTGAACATTTTCATATCTGAACATGAAGCAGAATGTTTGAAGGAGCTGAAAAGGCAGAAAGATGAATATCTGAAAAGGCTAAAAAGGTCTAGAGCAAGAGGGCAGAAAGAGGTTAAAAATGTGAAAAAACACTGGAACGGTGGACAGTTAAAAGCAGAAAGAACTTAAAAAGGTGAAAAAACACTGAATCGGTTGAAAGTTAAAGGCAGAAAGAGCTTAAAATGGCTGCATCATCTATGTAAAGTAAAAGATGTTGGATTCTAATCCAGCTGAACTGTAGGAGAAGAAGCTTGCCGAAAAACGTACGGAAGAAGAATAAAAACTTTAATAAATTCCAGAAGAACAATAGTGTGAATGCCTTCAGCATTACTAATTAAACTAATTAAATATGGTGTGAGGAGCACCGTCTTGTTGGCCATATTTCTTTGTGAGCACACTCAGTGGAAATTACTCTCACATCCCACACCAATTAGCAACATCTCAGAAAGAGCCTTCACACCACCGCTCATATCCACCAACACACTGGCCTCCCAGCTGACATGAGTTTATGGATCAGTGTTTTGCTTAATTTGTTCTTAATGAGTGTTTGAGTGAAGAGATTTATGTGTGATCACGATATAAGCCCAATCTCATATAATTGTTAATATTTGATGCACACAGTTTTGACGTCACACTTGTCATGAAGAACACCTTCTCACTCACCAGCTCGTTATCAAGAGCTTCTTGTAAACAGTGCCAAGTGGTGTCAGGCTCCTGCGAGACAGACTACTGAACTGATTAGATAGGCTTCTTTCTGCCTGTAATGTTGGAAACACTTCAACCAGTCTAATACTAAGATTTGGTGCCATGTTAGTTTGTACCAAGAAATGAGGATTACAACGTAAAAAGTCAGAAAACAGGTGTCGATGGAAAAAGACAGGCTCTAAGTTTACACCATCAATTATTAAAGAACTACAGGAGCCTTACTCTTGACAGAGTGCCATTGTGACCTATGTGTGACCTGTCTCTGAAGAAGTTTATCAATGACAGTTTCTCTCGTCTTTTTTTAGAGAAATAATGGTTAAAAGATAGACAGTTTTCCCTGAAGAGTAACAAAACCCTAAAAACAATTTTTGTGCCGGAAATGAATGTATATAGATTTTTAGTAATGATGTTGACTGTTTTTAATCGGGAAATAGCGGCATTTCCTACTGGTTTAGTGGCGACAAAGCTGGGCTTTTTTGACCAGGAAGTTGCAGCATCTCCAAGCTTGTTTGTGGTGACAAACCCTTGATAGTATGTTGGTTGGCGTGCTTTTGTGTAGTATGTGTTTAGATATTTTTCTGTGTGTGTTGCAGTGGTGGTGAGCGGCTGGATGGGAAAACTGCATTTTTCCTAGCTGAGAGTTATTGAAATTTTATGTGATACTTTTTTCTTTTAATCTGTGCAAATTTAATGTTTAATATTTGCCAGAACAAATATTTTCTCAGGTTTGCTTTCTGGGGGAAGGCTTTCGATGTTGCAAAATGCACTTATTCCTATGTGGAGGAATGGCATTCAGTTGTTACTACATAGATGACTGGCTGGTGTGTGCACCATCAGAGAGCCTGGCACAGGGCCACATGGACACTGTTTTGGCACACTTCCCTAGGGTTGCATCTCAATGTGGAAAAGAGCTACCTGGTCCCAACCAGATCAGTCGAGTTCTCATTCTGGTCTCGGCCACCACCACAGCCCGCTTTACCCAGAAGAGAATCTATGCACCGCATGTCAGGACTCCTGAGTCTTTTACTGGCCTGTATGCATTCCCTTCACTTCCCCCCCTGCTGGTTTTCCCCAGGAGAGTGAGGCTACTGTGTGCCAAGCTACACTTGGTGGCACCAAAGGATGGCAGAGATCTACGAGATGCTGAAGGGCCAACTGTGGTGGCTTCCAGTTAGATGGGATATGCTGTCCTAGGTTCAGGACAGGATTTGGTACTTAGAGCCCCAGTCTCTGAGGCTTCATGTATGGCACTTAAATGGCAGCATTTGCACTCACTTGGCCTTGACAAGGAGGTGGTAGACACTTTGTAGACCTCGCAGGCCCCCTCCACTTAGCTGCAATACAGTGTCAAGTGGACAGGCGGAAAGATCCCTTTGCTTGCCTCACCTCCATAATACTGTCCTTCCTCCAGCTGCTCTTTGCCCTGGGTTGGGCAGAATCAACTATCAGGGGTTACCTTGCAGCAGTCTCTGATGTTTGTGAAAGGTATGGGTGCTCTGTGTTTGTGTTTGTGGAAGGAGACAAAATGGTTTGCCTTCTACCAAACTTCGCTTTTCAGCCTTTCAGCCAGGTATTTTGTCTCCACTTTTTTGCAGAGGCTTAGAGACTTCACAACTTGTATCCTGTGAGGGCCCTCAGGCTCTATGTTGACTGCACAAAGTCCTTCCATTTACATTTGTCCAAAGCGACTTATAGTAATTCATACACATTCATACATTGATGGTTGTAGCTGCCATGCAAGGTGCTGACCAGAACATCAGGAGTAGTTTGGGGTTCAGTATCTTCGATGTGCTGACTAGGGGAATCGAAACCAGCAACTTTTCGACAACAAGATGCTGGCTCTGGCAATCGCTCTGCTGGTGACTGATTTGGTATGGTTACAAGTTCACTAAAATGAAATTAAACAAATGTTTATGTATGCAAACATGGTTTTATGAATGAAAGTGGGGGGCTGGGTTGGCCAAATAACACAGAATTAGTAGTTATTAGTAGTAAAAATTGCAACTATTGTATACCTTAGTTAATTTACCATAATCTTTATTTATTCCATGACTCATTTCAGTAACTTTTGGGTGATTATATATTTCATATTGGCAGGGTTGTAGTTTTTCCGGTGAAATTTTTTGATTATGTAAAGTATGAAACTGTAATTTGTGGTAGGAAATTACTCTAAACTGGTAGTTTGCCCCTGATGCATTACGTCGTTGTGCCTTTCAAACAGTGTGTGACAGATAGAACTTGAGAAACCATTAAGAATATAAAGGAGAGAGAAAATGAGTAAACACCTCATTTGCTGCTTGCCCTTTGATCAAGCCATCCTACACACTCTACATCCTACTCTTGACTTTATCACTGTGGAAGGGAAAAATAAGGTCAAGGAATCATTTGCCCATCAAAAACCTAGCATGTGCAGTACAGCGACCCTGCTTAATTGTTAATGGACCACAGGGAGTCAGAGCGCTGCAAAGGTGCAGAGTTTCACTACTGCAACACCAGGTAGAACAAGTACTGAAGCCTATTACAGGTTTGGGTATAATGTGAGAAACATTTGGTCCACAAAGTCACATTGACACTATGTGATGCAACTCTCTTCAGGCTACATAAATCAGATGTGCAAGTCAACAAGTTGGCTCTGAAGCTGCACAGTAGAGTGCATTATGTTCACTTGAATCATTCAAGAGTGAGGTCTTCTAATAAAACAGGATGAATTTGATGGATCTCTATGGAAACATATTGCTGCCACACCAGAAAAAAAAACACATAATTTTTGTATGAATGTGATAAGTCATACATTCTTACAATATAAATTATCATGTTATAATGTGAAGCTTATCACGTCATGACAACATTTTCACATTATAACATGATAGATTTTCTTGTGTGGCAGCAATATACTTTCGTACTATTCTAACTGGTTGCAACTGAAAACATATTGAACTGTAGCTGTGTATGATGATGACATGTCACTTGTAATCATGAAAGTGTTTCTGTTTGGATTGTGTGGGTGCTGCTCAAGTCAGTGCGCTGTGTAACTAAGCACCTTGTATCACAGGTTTGTGCTCCCAGCTCCCACTGTTGTCCCCAGGCCACACCCCCTGCCCTCAGAGATGCAGTGGCCAGACTGACACATGAGCTGCTGACATGGTGGCTTAGTTTGCACATTTCCCTCTCTCCCCTGGGATATCTTGCCCAGCAACACCACTCATGCTCCTCATATCTCATTTGTGTTTGTGCACCTTGTGACTGTCAGCAAACCAAAGCATCTGATGTAAGCTGTTTTTTTTTTTTTATCTGCCTTTGACACACAATGTTTGTACACACCTTTCAGCCTGTGCCATGGCAGCTGGTGTCAGCATCCTGAGTGACTTGCCTTACTCCATGAGTGAAGCCCGCATTGGCGAGATCAGCAGAGAGATGGAGACAGGTAAGAGAGCTCCGCAACACAAAAGCAACACAAGAAAAGCCGCTGGATTTATTTGTGAATGTTTTACAAAGCAACAGAACAGGGTTCTAGACTTGAAAGAGCTTCACTGATTGCAGATTATTTTATGTATCATGTTGAAATAAGAGATGAATTAGAAATCAGACAAGTTATTACTGTGGGGCAATTTGCAAGCTAGCAGGGTCAGTAATCTATTATTCTGACAAGGATTTTTGCTGATGGTTATAGAAACACCCATCCACTCCATTTCCATTGATAAAACATAGATATAAAACAATATTGTTGATGATGGTGGTTAGTAGTGTTTTGTGGATGAGAAATATGACATCACAGATTTGGCCAGGGAACATAGTCATGTCTCCTAAAAGAAACAGACACGTCAGTGTTTGCTACTCTGATAGACATTAATGTAGCGAGTGTATTTTATGCAATAATTATTTTTTCAGTGATTAAATGTGTTAATTCTGCATGCTGAGCCATCATGAAAATATATAGACATAGATTTGGTGTGGAAACTGGAAAAATGAAACATAATACATTTAGTTGACAAATGTTCTATTTTTGATTATTGACTTATTGACATACTCTGGACTTAGTCATATCAAAATGACTTAATATAACCGTACCCTGTGTTTTGGATGTTGCTCTTTCAGATCACTGTTGCATATTCTTTGATGTGCCTGCTTTTCCTGTACAACAGAAGGGTACTCGAACAATCAAAAAACGAATCATTAACAATAATCCCACTGAAACCTTCAAGAAAACTGTGAATGAGTTATTGTTGTTCATGGCCTCACCACCTGAGGATCCTGTGAACAACTTCAACTCAAAAATACGAAATATCATTGATAGCATTGCACCTGTTAAAACAAAAAACACAGAAAAATAAGAAGCTCCCTGGAGAAATGGAGCAGGTGTTAGGCAACTTAAGAGAGAGTGTCGCCAGGCAGAACGAGAATGGAGAAAGACCAAACTTCAGGTTCACCATGAAATTTAGAAGAACAGACTCACTTACTATAACAAAGAAATTAAACAGGCCAGACAGTCCTTTTTCTCTAAAATCATTAATGAAAATATCAACAATAGTAAAGTGCTTTTCTCCACTGTTGACAGACTTATTAATCCACCATCTACAACCCCATCAGAGATGCTGTCCACTGAAATGTGAAGAATTCGCTACATTTTTCAACGACAAAATTATAGCTATCAGACAGAACATTAGTGCATCAGTATCCACAAATGAACCTACCCTCCAGTTCTCCACAAATATTACTGCTGCCATATCTCACTTTGTCCTGTTAGACCTGAAAAAATTGGACGATATTGTTGGGCAGCTCAGGTCCTCCACCTGCTGCTTGGACCCTCTCCCTACCACATTCTTTAAAACAGTTTTTAACTGCCTAGCACATGATGTATTAGAAATTATTAACCGCTCTCTTCAATCAGGTATATTCCCTGCAGCACTTAAAACAGCTGTCATTAAACCACTCTCGAAGAAGAGCAATCTTGATGCAACTGTTACTGCTGACTAAAGGCCCATTTCCAACTTACCATTCGTCAGCAAAATACTTGGAAAAAGCAGTTTACCTCCAGCTATCTAACATCAAACAGCCTTCTAGACTTTTATCAGTCTGGCTTTCGACCTCACCATGGCACAGAAACACCACTTATCAAAGTTGTGAATGATTTTCATATAAACACAGATTCTAATAAACTAAAATGGGTCGGCCTATTCGGCCTAGTTTTAACTGGTTCAGAACCTGCCTACAGGACAGGCAGTTCTTTGTGTCCATTGGAAACTTTGTCTCAGACAAAGTGGGTGTTATGTGTGGAGTGCCCCAAGGCTCGATTCTTGGTCCGTTACTATTTAATCTGTATATGCTCCCACTCGCACATTTTATAAAGAAACACAACATAAAGTACCATAATTATGCAGATGACTCACAACTGTACTTATCTCTGTCTCCGGATGACCCAAATCCCATTCACTCCCTAACTCAGTGTATTAATATCAATCTGTGGATTCACATAACTTTCTACAACTGAACAAAAATAAGACAGAAATACTCATCCTTGGTGCAAAGGCTCAGAGACAGAGAATTCAGTTCTCAGTTCTCTGTCCCTGGAGAGCAAAAGTGAAGCTAGAAATCTGGATGTAATCATAGACAGTGATCTAAACTTTAAGAGCCATATCAATCACATCACAAAATCAGCCTTTTATCATCTAAAAAATATTTAAAAATTAAGAGGCTTCCTGTCAAAAGCAGACTCTGAAAAATTAATCCACGCATCCATAACAAGTAGACTAGACTACTGTAATGGTCTATTCACTGGCCTCCCCAAGTGTGCTGTACAGCGATTACAGTTAATTTAAGTGGCCTTGCACCTCAGTATATAAAAGACATGCTCATTAGATATGAACCAGCAAGAACTCTCAGGTCCACCAGCAGTGGTCTTTTAACCATCCCTCGTAACTCTAACCCTAACTCTAGAGCAGGGGAGGCTGCTATCTGTATCTATGCCCCAAGTACACCCTGCCTGAGGACTTGAGGGATGCTCCTACACTGAGCACTTTTAAAACCAACCTTACATTTTTCTAAGTGTTTGCGTGTGTGTGTGTGATTAATACAATTGTTAGAATGTCTTAGACCCCAGTATGCTTTCCTGAGATGATAATGCCGTGTTGGTGTTGTTCCTGGCAGATCATGATTGCTGTTGCTCTGGGACCATTGAAAATGACAATGATCATGTTTTTTTTTTTGAGAAAAAGAATAACACAGATGTGGGAAAATTTTCTTGTTTATGTCATGAAGAATCTTTTTTAACCCAAATCATTTTTTCCTAAAGCTAGCCACTGAGAATTTAAATGTGTGAACGTTGTGTGAAAAGGACAACAACAACAGCAACAACAATAATAATAAAGTTCAGTGCTTTTAAGTAATAAAGAGGACTGCTGAATGTGGCAGATTTTAACTGTACTTTATACAGTAGATCTCATTCTTTCCGTTGCTGCAGCCCGCTCTCATCTTTGCTGTGTGTATCTGCTTGCGGCTCCCACACACTGAGAGCCTCAGTTAACCAGCAGTATCAGTTCACCTTTTGGCCTCAGTCTGATGTTGGACTGGCTAATGAATTGTTGAGCAGGGCTGCAAGCACAATGTCTATATTACAAGTACATAACAGTCTTGTCTTGTCTAGTGGATACACGTTTTCCCATTGTAATTCTTATTCAGGTATACAAAAATGCATTTATTATAAAAAGCTTAACTATTTTTAGCAGAAGCAGGCAGTAGTAATGTAAGTTTGAAATATATGTGCTCCAAATCTATAACATGATTCAAACTTCAAAATATGAGGATTTTCTCACTTTTCTTAGTTGTATTTCATTATTAACTAGGTCCAGACAATGTGTCAACATGATGTTGCTACTGAGATATGAGACTTTACATCATCATCGCTTTTGGATATTGTTAAATTGAGGTCATTTTCTTTCTATCTTTTTTTTTTTTTTAAATACAGTATATTTATTGTTCTTTTTTTTTTCCTCCCAAACAGTGATAGGGGACATTAAATACAGAGTCAAATATGACCCCCCCCCACCCTATCCCCCACATAACACAACAGCAGAAGTGGTGACAGTGACAAGGATACCAGTGAGATATCAAAGGATAAGTATACAATTGTGTCAGATACACTCTCTCTCTCAAAAAAAGAAACAAGAAACAAAAAAACAAAACCAACAAAAACAGAATGAGTAAAACCAAAAGGATATAAAAAGAGAACAGATGAAAATAATAATAATAATAATAAAAATAATAATAATAATAATAATAATAATAATAATAATAATAATAATAATAATAATAATAATAATAATAATAATAATAAAGGATAACAAATGTAAGAGATATACATGCTGTGTACATGGGTCATACTACTTGAGTAAGATTGCAGCGCTACTGGCCAGGTAAGGACTCAGACGGGCCTTATAGTTATCAAGAATGAGCATCATCATTAAGATTAAGATATTAACGTTAAACATGATCTTTTCTGAAGGTAGGTATAAACAACAGCTCCTTGAGCCAAAAGGATACCCCAGGGGGCTCCTCACTTTTTCAGTGAATGGCAGGGTCAGGGTCAGTCTAACAAAGCGTGTATTACCCCTCAGGTTGTTGGGTAAGACTGAGTGGTCCCCCAGCAGAGTGAGCCTCGGGTTGGTTGGGATCTCACTCCCCACAACTTTTTTTAATGATGTTCAGAATGGATAACCAGAAGTGCTTCAGACTCTTACATGTCCAAAACATGTGCATAAGAGATCCTCAACCTTACACCTAGGGCATTGTTCTGAGTATGTCCTACTAATTTTATGGAGGCGTTCAGGTGTGTAGTAAGTTCTGTGTATGAGAATAAAATGCAATAGTTTGTGTTGACTGTTGTAAGAGAATGACTGAGACTCAAAATCCTCACCAGTGTCCGCCTCCCATTTAACTCTTACAGTGAGAGCTTTACTTTCCATAAGAGATATTAGTCTCCCATAGGCGAAAGACAGAAAAACTTTAGGATACTGTTTTTCCTGTATCATATTGTCTATTTGGTGGTCCTCCAAAGGGGCAAGTTTACCCCCCTGCTGCACTCTAATATAGTCTCTAACTTGCAGGAACTTGAAAAAGTTATTTGAGGGAAGCCCAAATGAGGATCTCAGTTGTTCAAAGCTCCTCTTTCTCAAATAGATGTCCAAATGTATATGTTCCTCTGTTATACCAGTTCTTCATAATTCCATCTCTCAACGACATGGGTAAAGCAGGATTGAAATGGAATTGAGTAGATCTATGTATTTTCCGGGAGGTTTTAAACATTAGTCTGATATCATGCCATGTTTTGGTTGTATGTTTTATTAATGGATTTTTTACATTTTCTAGCATGTGGTAAGAGGGGATAAATGGAATGCTTGAGGGCACTTCAGTTGTTGTTCAGTTTGTTTCCATGCTGGTGAAGGTTCTAGGTTCTGAGTCCAAGTCCAGATAGCTTTGGATTGGGCAGCCATATAGTATAAATGGAAGTCAGCTAGGTTAAGCCCTCCTTGCTCAGTGGGACAACAAAGAGTTTTAAGATTAACTCTCGGTGCTTTGCCATTCAACAGAAATCTAGAAAACTGGCTGTCCAGTTTTTTAAAGAATGCTTTTGAGATTGGGGTTGGGAGTACTTGAAATAGGTAAATAAATTTAGGTAGGATGTTCATCTTTATAGAGTTTACTCGTCCAATTAGGGATATAGGTAGGGACTTCCACCACAGAAAGTTTAGAACCATGTGTTTCATGTTAAATACGGAATACATTTGTCATCTTGCTTGTCTAGCTTTTTACCAAAAGGTAACCTTACAATATGTGATTCGGGGTACTTAGCCCTAATCGTTGCCACCTCTGAGTAATCCATCTTTATCATTTGTGTATTAAAGGCAAGTGTAAAAGTAGACCAGAGAGTAATGAGTGTGACCTGTGTCACAGCATAATATTGAAAAATAACAAAAAATGAAAAAAAGCACAGTCATGGAAGAAAAGAAAAAGGAGAGAACAGAGAAAAACAAAAATACAAATGACTGACCCACATAGTGTGAGTAAAACCCCAGTCTTCTTAACACGATAGACAATTTGGTGTCCTAACTTGTGAAACCAGGCTACCCTGTGTTGATCTAAGGCATATTATATCAAAGTGTGAGCAGAAACAAATTCAATCTGCAACATCAGTAACGCAGGAGAGCCAAAACTCCTCCCAGTCAAACTGTAGAAATACATATGATAATAGAAATTGGGTACATTGTCTAAACCAAACTGAACCAGAGCGAGGTCATTTAACAGACCAGACATTAAGTATATAAAACAGCCAAATGTGATCTGTTTAGCACATGTATATAACCAAGGAGCTGTACGCCATACAGTTTGTACAACTGACATTTCCGAGCGCAAGTGCAGTGGTCCATGTTGTGCGCATATGCAGACGTCAGTCTGCTCAGGTGAGCAATTTCAGGTGTCCCATTATACGGCTATTTACAGTCTAATGAGAATGGGGCGAAGCAGTTCAAGCTCTTTTCCAGGCAGCAGCTACTTACTTTAAACTCGCCAAACGCCAGTAATAAGTAGACAGCCATGCACTCAAGCCAGCACGTCGGGGTGATGCTTCTTCAGGTAGTTTTCCGCAGACGGCGCATAGCTGGAGGTGCGTCTCCCCTCTGGGAGGTCCAGGCTCAGGTTGGTCGGATGCAGCAGTCGGAAGGACATTTTCTTGGCGTGGAGATTTTTTGGAGCGGAGCAAACGCCTTCCTCTTCTTATACAGCGCTGTGGACATGTCTCGGAATATCTTAATTTTGGAATTCCCATAGAGAAGTGTCACTTTCTTCCACGCCGCATCGAGAATATCGACCGTGTCTGAGAAGCGGAGGAGCCGGATCACAAGTTTGTAAAAAACAGTGGCATAAATAGGCCTTAATTTTGTAGAACAGGTTGTATCACAGTCGGGATACAGGAAGGATGTGCTATCAGAGAGCATCTGATGATTGACAGTAAGTGGATGGGGAAGAGTGAGTGCAGATTGTCACCTAGGTAATTGATATGGATAGCGTTGTCCTCACAGAGGGATAAAGAAAATGAAGTAGCCTATACAATGCTTAAATGGGTCACCATATATATTTGGGTGGTATTAATATGCTGTAAAACTGTAAACTGTTCCCATAATATCAAGGTATTTGATCAAATATTGTGACATGTGATTTTGTCCCCGTCGAACTAAGCCTATTTTAAACTGAATGTTGCCCGACAAACTAATGAGTTTTACACCACTTTGGCATGTGAATACTTTCAAAAATCAACCGTTGATACAATGAAAGTAATGGACAAATATAGCACTCAGAAGCTAGGGTCTACAATCCTGGAGAGCTAGCAAGCGAGCTAGCAAGATTTGATAGTGGCACCTCCTCTAAGTTCCACCCCCTCCCCCAATCCCGTCAGTTCTCTGTCCAAAGCCACGTCCCCACAAACTTGAACACGCATCTGGCAGTGGGACTCAGCAGGGAGAAGGAGATGCCGGAGCATGATGCAGCAGTTCAGCTGAATTTAGCACCGAGCAGACAGGAAGTAAGGTGCCGAAATACCAAACAACATACGCTTACTTTTCAAAATAAAACACTCTGTGTTGACACCAGCACATGTCGTGAGGCCAGCTGTCTACCGTACTGCTCCGTGGCAGACTCAAACCGCAACCGGTTGGGACTGCCCGAAAGCGGAGCAAAACTGGATCGGAGCCGCAACGCAGCGGACGGTATCCAGTGGAAACTGGGCCGACTCATTAGCCATTCTCATGGCTAAAAACAACACACAAAGAAGCGTTAGCATTAGCATTGGGCTAATACGAGCTACAAACGTAGCCAAGTTGGCAAACCTTACATATTTCATGAAAATACCAAATCTCCCCGAAACAAAACAAATCATTACCTGTCCAACAGAAAGAGAGCAACCTCTGCATCACTTTTCAGGCCCTTCACATGCCCCAGTTGTCTCCACCACTCAAACGCCACACCGCCTAACCCAGGACCATTTCACCCAGTATAACAAAATGTGTTTCTGAACAACATTACAGACCCTAGCTTTAACTAGGGGTGTCCCGATCCTATCTGCAGAATCGGGATTAGGCAGATTCGTCATTTTTCCACTTATTGGGATCTGCAATTTTGAACATGGACCCAAGGCCGATTTATTTTTTTATTATTTTTTTTTTTAACATCGGAGCACAATTTGTGGCTGAACTCAGACGTGCACATAATGTTACTCTGGCAAACCTGTGGATAAAATGCTTTGCAGAGTGGAAATAAATTTAATTAGAAAGTAATTGCGGTCCAACGGCGACATTTAACATCTGCAATACAACAATTTCGCGAGGGGGTAACACAGCTGCATTTAATACTATTCATTTGGTACAATAACATTACTGAGAAGGTAATTGAATTGATCGGCAACCAGTGTTGCAACAGCATATGCAGAATAAGAAAGGGCCATATTAAAGTGTATGCTTTGTTTCAACAAAATAAAAATAAAAAACCTATAAAGGAACAGCTTGGATGCAGATACTTTTTTTCTTAATACAGCTGTTTTATCCAGGAAAATGTTAGTTAAGGCTAAGTATCAGATCGGGACTTATCGGCATTTACTAAATATTGAAGGACTCGATTCGGGATTGGGGTAAAGAAAACCTGATCGGGACATCCCTAATATTAACATAACCCCCAGTGTTATTTAATCATATGTCAGATCCCTGTGTATAGAAACTACTTGATTATTGCTGATTTAAACAAATCATAAAAAGGTTTGATTGTCTTACACGGTACGTTCAGCAACACTACCAGATGTACGGCCTTGTAAGCAGGGGAGTACCGCATTCTCCTCTTTTATTTACAAGCTGTCTGCCTCAGATCTGTTCTGTGCGTCTGTGTGCGCAACATTCGCCCCCATCTACCTCCCACTGACGACTTTGGTTGCCATGGTGACACTTCAGCTGCTGCTGATGAACTGATAGGTTGTATTTGTCTCTCTTTGCCAACGGCTGTTTGTGTGATAATTTACTGTGGGCACAGGACTGCTAAGCCAAGAATCTGTGTTGGTACACTGATACTCTCAGTGCAAGCAGCGCCACAACCAGCATTTTAAGATGCCACTGCACCAAGGACGCCACTCAATAACTGGTGAGATGACTGGCACCGTGAGGCAGCACGGCCGCAGGCACTCAGCCTCGGACATCCTGCTGAAGGTCTTGCAGCGCAGACAAAGTTCTGCCCTAGAGATCCTGTCATCCTACTCCCACAGAGTCATTGTGGCCATCAGCATGAACCAGCCGGAGCCTCCCACTGATTGCAAGACCAGGAGATGTAACCACTGAAGACAGAGCTAATGTTTTGTAATTAAGGGCTTGATGATAACTTCAGCTGTAAGAAGTGCATGCACTAAGCACTGATGAGTATAGTCAAATTGTTTCTTTTTTCATTTTTTCTCTGCAGCTAATACTAGGGTTCCTACAGCAAAGTACACCAAGATGGGGGAGACCCTGAGGCATGTCATCCCGGGTCACATGCAGTGCTCCATGGCCTGTGGAGGGAGAGCCTGTAAATATGAGAACCCGTCTCGCTGGAGTGATGAGGAGCAAGCCATCAAGGGACTCTATTCGTCCTGGTATGTCAGTCTGTCTTTTCACCACATCTCATTCAGCCCTCAGCTGTCATGTACTTTTCCTCTTTGTGCTGTCCAGTCAACACGGGTTATTGATGTCCACATTAGTAGTTACATGAAAAGTCAATACATTTGTCCTGGTTTTTGGTCTGTTTTTAACCTCACATGTGTGACTGTACAGTAATTTTTTTTATTTTGACATACTGTATTAACACAATGGACCTAAAATCACAAAAAAACATAAAATCCTCATTGTTTTGACGCATTAAACAAAAAAACGACTCCACTACACCAAACACTACATAACACACTAACTATACACTCCAAACACGCTAAATGTCACAAATCTCTCAACTCTCAATATCGCTGTCTCTATCACTGTCTCTGCACCAACCGTCGTTACCTGTCATTCATCTGCCTACGTCCCTCCCACAACTTCCCGTTCCTCAACAACCAAACTCGCTGCTTGAACACTTTCATGACAAAAGCCCGTTTTTCCCGTTTCTTCCTGGCGTGGCGGACATTATTTACCCTAAGTCCGGTTTTGGACCTGCCGTCGCGTCCTTCGACTCGGGACTTGGGCCGTGTTGAGTAGTGGCTAGCTACAAATGAACATCCAGATTCTGATTCCACTCTGTTGTCTGCGCGTCTCCAGATCTCCTTAGACCCGAACAGAGTCGGTCCAGACTTGTTTAGTCTTATTAATCCACACCAGTCAGTTTAGATGCACAGAACAGAATTGGACCGAACTGCCGGCAAAATCCCAGTCCAGCTCGCACCGCTGCAGGTATAAATCTGCTTGTTTCTTAAGGTATGTCGTGGAAGAGAGCTCTGCAGTGATTGGCTCTGGTGCTCATGTGGCTATGGTGTGCAGTGATTGGCTCTGGTGCGCACGTGACTGGTGGCTCCGGTGGATAATGCTAGCGGAATTGGTAAAGCATTTATGAAATAATTTATTAACGGTATCATTGTAGTCCAAATAAATCCGATATTGCATACCGCTGAACCAAGCAGCAGCCATGTTGAAACTCTCAGGTCAGTCTGATCCCGATTTGCAGGGACATTTGAGGAACAGACACACACACACACACACACGCACACACACACACACACACAGATTCCTTGCTTTTATAGTGAGATGTAATCACTAAAGTTAGATGTTTAATTTCAGTGTCCTCAGATATCTCTTTCTTTCTTTCTTTCTTCCTTTGGTATCTTGAGCTCTTTAAAGTTGTGTTTAACTTGCAAAACATTCCCAATCAAACATTTATTTTTGATTGTGTTGTATGTACTACAACTCCCCCTAACTTGTCATATTTTCCATTTACAGGATTACTGACAAGTTGCTAGCTATGGCAAGGCCTTCTACTGAAATCATAGGGAAATATAATGTAATTGAACAATTCCAAAGGTACAGTGGTCTCCATCTTCACACCTCCATCTAAATGTTTTTCTTGATTTATTAAAATTTTTCTTAACATTAGATTAACAATTGTGGTCGCTGAACGATTTGCTTCACATGCAGTGGTGTTTTGAATGCAAAGCAAGTTTTTAAATTACAAAATGTAATATCAGCAAAATAATTTAATAATAAAGAGAAAAGTTGAATCTTTAAAAATTGAATGAATGGTTGAATGGCTTATTGGATTATTATTTGTTTTTGTGACAGCCTTCACTCCACACGTTTGTGCAATCCTACTGACTCATGTATTCCAGCATGATTTGACAGTGTACCAAGAATCTTGGGCGACACAGAATGCTTGTTTTCAACCCAGTGAAAATAATTGTTCAGTGGGTTTGATGTCAGATGACTGTGCATCAAGTTAGTTCTGTCAAAGCTGAGGTCTGTTTTGGATCAACACAAGAAGCCTTGTGGAACACTGTCAAATCCGGCTCAAGATAACATGAGTTGTTGTGAAGTCAGTACCAGCTCGAGTGCATGCTGCCATTAAAGATACATTTTGTAAAATTTGCATTGCAGAGATATCCACTGCCAACCGGCCTGAAGCAGCCGGTACGGGCCGTCCCTTCTGTAATACATTCTGTAATAACACAAACATTCAAACATGCTGGAAAGGGCTTTTGTGCCAGTTTTACTCATATGTGGGTTATAATGGTTGCTTAGTATGCCTGCTTACACAGACCTGTGTTTGTTAATGGAGGGAGCTGTTCTCAGAATTTAGTAATAATGGATGCCTGCAAAAGCTTTATTATCACTTACTGTGTCACAAAAGAATGCAACTGAGCAATGGTGAATATATACTAAAATAGATACATAGATATGTAATAGATACTTACATCTTTAATTATTTTGGTATTTACATTTTTAACAACTTGCAATTATGAATTTGTGAAAAAACAAATAAAATAAATAAGTGAATGAATGACAAAAAAGAACTGCCCCCCATCTTTGTGTGAAGCAGGTGGCTGGAAATAAGGCCTTAGGTCCTCTAAAGCAAAGGATGGACATACCAAATACTGAAATATTCTGAAATTCTCATGACATTTTTAAAGATTCAACTTTCCACTTAAATTTAAAGGCTGATACTAATATTTGTAATTAATAATCGTATTACATTCACAACAAATGCAAAATGGAACTATTTTATTTAGTGGTCTCAGAGTTTTTGACGTTACCTGTGTGATGTGTTGATTTGTTTTGGACTACTGCATGTATTGTCCTGTACACTGACAAGGACCTGTTGCTGTGCTCAGATGTGGTTTGAAGACAGTCATCAACCTTCAGCGGCCAGGAGAACATGCCAGCTGTGGAAACCCACTGGAGCAAGAGAGCGGTTTCACTTATCGACCAGAAACTTTCATGGAGGCAGGCAGTGAGTTTCTTTCTTTTCTCCACCTTCACCAATACACACTGTAAATTCCCTGACAACAGCACACAACCCAGGAAAACATGTAGTAGTTGTCTGACTTAGAGAATAGGTGTATGATGGGTGAAAAAACGAAATCCTGAATGTAACCCATGAAATAAACATGAACTGATGGGCATGTGTTCTGAAAACACAATAAGCTCATACACATTTTTTTTATTGCAGAAAAAAATTATAGAGTAAGTTGAACTTTAGAAACATTATTAAAAAAAGTGTCAGTATGTGTTAGGAACATAAATACTGTATATATGCCCATTATATAACACTTTATAACCGTGTAGCATATCTTTTCAGGAATAATTTAAATATGTAAATGAAAGCCGTCCGGGCATAAAACCAGTAATCCTTTTATGAATAACCATCAGCACTGGTATAGCAATCAGTGCTGAAAAGAAATGTTTAAATTGACAGTTGAATTGAATAATAACCTTAAAATCAATCATGGATTTGGAGAATCATGACACCCATATTATGGATGCATCACTTAAAAAGGCTGCAGCAATGAGGAAATGATTGATGATCAAAATAAAAGGAGTAGCTTATTTCCATTATTTGATCATCATTTTTGAAAACAGTCCACATTTGGTGGTTCCAGCTTCTTAACTGTAAGGATTTGGTGCTTTAGGTATTTATGATGGACATCAGAAGACGTCTCACATTCAAAAGATCCTGAAGACCATTCTTCATAATTTCTTTTATATTGGGAGAGCAAATGATTTAGAGATTAATAGTGAAAAATAATCTGCACATTGATTAAAAGATTAAAATAATCATTAAAGCAAAAACGAAATCAGTGTCTTAAGGGGCAGGGCCAATAAAGGATAGTTTAGATTTAATGCCAGCCTTTAATGTCACCACTATCACGGGACAGAGCCTCAGAGTTTCACATGATGCTTATTAAGAAAAAAAATGGCTCAAAAGCTCCATAGACCTCACACAAAATTCACAAGTGGTTGAAATGTATTTATTTATTTATTTTTTTCTCTAAAACGCAGACCCTACTACCTCTACTGCTGCGTACACGTTGGGGTGTGCAAGGACCCTTTCATCAATGTAACATGGCCTCTTAACCTCTTATGAGTGATGCTGATAGAAAATAGCTGGAGACATTTCGGGGCCCATTTTAACAGGGCTTGTTTGATGCATCCACTAGACTCAGTCACAAACACCACAATGGCAACATCTAAAGAGCTCAGCATTGATCTGAAAGAGCACATAATTGATTTCAACAAGTCGGGAAAGTCACTTGGAGCCATTTCAAAGCAGTTACAGGTCCCAAGATCAACTGTACAAACAAGTGTTTGTAAGTATTAAGTGCATGGCACAGCTGTGTCACTGCCATGATCAGAAAACACAACTATCACCTGCTGCTGAGAGAAAAGTGGTCAGGATGGAGTAGAGTCAAATGAAAACCACTCAAAAGCAAGTTTGCAATGAATTACAAGGTGCTAGAAGACTGGTGTCAGTGTTCACAGTCAAGCGTATTTTGCATCAACCTGGGCTGAGTCGCTGCTGTCCAAGAAAGTAACCCTTGCTCCTGACAGGGCACATTAAAGCTTGACTGAAGTCAAGCTGCTACTGATCACATGAACAAAAAAAAACAAAAAAAAACAAAAAAAAACCCTTTTGAAGGACAACTCTGTTGTCAAATGAAAAAAATGCCACAATTTAAAGATTAGACCTTTATTCCACAGTCAGTGAATAGAGTAATGAAGAAGCAGGAGGATTATCTCCAAATTCTTCAGGAAAACCTAAAATCATCAGCCAGAAGATGATCCCAAACCCACATGAAAAGTTATAAAGGAATGGCTAAATCAGGCTAGAATTGACATTTTGGAATGGTCCTCCCAAAACCTGACTTGAACCCCATCAAGAAGATGTGGAAACTGAAGAAACCAGTCCGTGCCAGGAAGCCAACAAATTTAGTGGAGCTTCACTGAATTGTGTCAAGTGTATGTAACCTTTTTATCGCAGCTGTATGTAAACTTCATGTCACAATTCAGATGGGAACAATAAAAGATTTGTCTCCATTCACTACCACACAAAGTTATTCTGAAATGAGGTCCCATGACTAGATAGCAGTGGTAGAAAAGTAATCTCTGAGGAACACTTTTTTAATCTGTACTTCAACACTACTGCATAAGGCAAAAAATGTTAGGCTGAGGTAAACTCTTGTTTGTGTTATTCCAACATCCGGAACATAATTTGTCCCCTAGTAACCAAGTAATTACCAAGGGATTCCACATACGTTATGTCTTTGTTGGCTGGCAGTCTTGATTTCTCTTCCTAACAAGCTCACCTGGGATTTTTACCCACATCACTTCATCAAAACATCAGCTGCTTTGTGAAAAGGTTCTTTCTCATTTGACAGTCAGTAAACACACTGGATTCTCATCTTACTGTAGGTCTAGGGTGGTTGTAGCCAGCGTCTTGTTATTGGAAGGTTGCTGGTTTGATTCCCCTTTGATACTGTGCTGACGTGTGCTTGCATGGTGGTATCAGTGTATGTATGTATGAATTCCTGTAAATCGCAATGAACAAACAATTGTCTGAAATCCCATTCAAACATGCACCTCTTTATATAAATGTGAAGGTAATTTAACAAGTCTGCCCTACATCTGAAAAGGAACCTCAGTCAGGCAGTCTAACTAGCTCAGACCTGTAATATTTCCACATACTTCTCAACACAGCAGATGTCTTATGTAAGGTTCAAGCCGATGTAAGGTACAAACATGTAAAGAGATAAATACACAGCTGTTTTGAAGTATATTGAGGTCTGAAATGATTTCATAAAGTAATAAATAATTGGCTCAAAAAATGCATTAATGTACTTACAAACACAGTTGATATAAACAAATAATTTTGGCATTAATGATTTATAAATTATTCTGTCTTAATTTGCCTCCGTATTTATTTACATTTGTATTATATACTTTTTCATTGGATTTTCCTTTTTGTGTATTACTGTGTTACTACTTATGTTTTGTATTTATTAATTTCTGTATTCATTTCTGTACTATTTTCAATGCCTTTTCTCCCATTTCCATTTTCAATTTAGTATTAGTATTTGGTATTGTTTTGCATTTGAGTGCTTATCTGGTTTATTATGCAAATGAGGCACCGTCATTCAAGGCCGATTAAAGCACAGTAGGGTTAGACAATGTGCAACAGTCTTAAATAGGAGAGTAAAATGATTTGAGGAATTAGTGCATAATGCAGAAGCAAATTAAAACAGTGATATCAATTTGTGTTACATAAATGAATGAATACCGAATTTACTTTGAATATTATTTCTGTTGCATGTTGTGAACCTGTAAATCTTTCTGTAAATGTGTCATGTCTAAATGAAGGTGACAGCCAACTAGCTTGTACACAGTAACAGGCCTGCGTGATAGATGTTAAATAGTTCTAAATTCTACTGGCTTTATGTATTTCAGTTTATTACTACAATTTTGGGTGGAAGGATTATGGTGTGGCATCTCTGACTACAATCCTTGACATGGTGAAGGTCATGTCCTTTGCTGTCCAAGAGGGGAAACTGGCTGTCCACTGCCATGCTGGTCTTGGAAGAACAGGTTTGTAATGACAGCAATTTGGAAGTGCTTAAATCCCCATGTATGACTGCAAATGACATGTTTGTATATATATATTTTTTTTAAATTTAATTTTCCTTCATGTAGGTGTGTTGTTGGCTTGTTACTTGGTTTTCACGTCCCGGATGAGCGCTGACCAAGCCATCCTGTTTGTGCGAGCTAAGAGACCCAGCTCCATCCAGACTAGAGGCCAACTCCTGTGTGTCCGGGAGTTTGCCCAGTTCCTAGTTCCTCTCCGAAGTATCTTCGCTTGTGCAGAACCTAAAGCAGGGGCTGTCACCTTGTCCCAGTACCTCACCCGGCAGCGCCACCTGCTGCATGGCTACGAGGCTCGACAGATGAAGAATGTGCCAAAGATTGTCCAGCTGGTGTGCAGGCTCCTCATTGCCATTGCTGCCAACAGACAGGTTGTGATCGAGGAGGAATGGCTTGAAATCCCCGACCTCACAGCTGAGTTGGAGAAGACCATATCGCAGCAAGCTCTTCAGCAGCTCGGGAAAGAGATGCAAGGGAAGGGGATTCCTGTTGCAGCATGTTCATCTCACCCTCTCAGTCCCCCCGCTCTGCAGTCTGGACCTGCTCATGATCAGCTTCTGGCCATTGAAAATGAGCTTGACCCTCTGTGGATGCAGCAGAATGTACAAAGCCCTCTGAGATCCTCTCTGCCCAAGAACAAGCGCCTCAGTTACAGTGATTCTGACCTTCACAAACTTGGACCATGGCAGCACCATTTAGGATATCTGAAGAGCAACAAACCAATCAGTTGCCAGATCAAACATTCTATGTCTCACAGCAGCCTTACAGACTGTAACTGCACAACATTTTGTGATTTCTCTCCTCAGGACAATATCAGCAGCATTCAGGACCCCACTACAGAAACAAAGCCAGACACAGCATCACACTTTCTAAAGAAGCGGCTACAGAAAGGCTTTCAGAGTTTGTCTTTAGATCTGTCTGAGCAGGGAAGAAAATTCCACTATTGCACCACACTTCCAGCCTTATCAACCAACAGCCAACTGGTGACCAGTGAGGAGCAGCCAGATGTGGATATGCCACATGTGGGTAGAGCTGAAGCTCAGAGTGGAGAGCTGAGTGCTCTCCACTCTGAGCTTTCTCCAGAGAGCAGAAGCCTGTTAGTGGCCAAAGCTTTGGCCATGGAGCTAACAGACAAGGACCTCGCCTTCAAGGTGTCACGTTGGCAGGTAGAAATACTTTCAAATATGTATGTCTATTAGTATATGTTTTTATACATCAGATTTCATGGATTATCTGGTCCCTCAGATACGTGGTTTGTTTGAATGCACCCAATTTTTCCAATATGCATCTAGCAGCAGATTTTTATTAGGGGGCCAAGCCCGAGGTGCCAATAGAACGCGTATGCAAGCATATGCGTTTCCTAAGACCAGCAGTGCTAGGAACCCTATTGTAATTGTAAGGATTTTAATTTTTCTCCGGCTAAAAGTGGTGCTGCAGGCTAAACCATGCAAGGGAGGATGGTGCAATTTGGAGAGTTGTAGGTGTAATTAACTAAATTTTTAAAAAAAAATGCTCATTTTGGAGCCAGCATCGCCAGGAAGCGCTTATCCATGGCTACATCTTCTTTGTCCCTCCTCTCATCCCTCTCCACTGCCTCCTGGTGCCACCTTTCCTGCCTCTCACACAGCTCTCTGTGCCTCCTCTCTTCTTTCTCCTCCCTCTCTGCTGCCTGCCTGGCCTGCTCTGCCTCTCTCCTCTCTCTCCCTCTCTTCCACCTGCATTCTCCTCCACTCCTGTTCATCTTGACCCCTCAGCTCCTGAAGCACCTCCACAAAGTCCACCCGCCGCCTTTTTGGGGTGGATGCTGTGGAGGTTCTGGTGGCTGTGGGCGTCAGACTGCCCTCGGCAGTCTCCTCAGCTGCCTAAACCTGACCAGCCAGTGTAGTCACAGAGGGGGGTGTGAACACCACTGCGCCCTGGGCACATGTGGCAGTGAGGACAGGTGGCGTCACAGACAGCCTGTCCCTTATTGCCTTGTGCATTAGCTCGAACCACTTCCAGGACGCGGCAGTGGTCTCACCCCCCCTCTGCGCTTACCCCAGCTGGGGGGCTCTTAAGATCCTATGTAGTGGGATAACAACAACAAAACACACACAAAGTTTTGGTTATGATCGCTTTCAAAAAAAAGAAAAGTTTATTACTACCTTTCTATTCTTCAGTTCAACTGCTATATAGAAATAACTGCTCAGAGAATCTATAAAGCTGACAAGGACGTAAGGCAGTTGACACACTCCCCACCAGTCCTCCCTCCTCTAGAAACACTTGAGCAGACAACAAGCGATTTAGCAGCAACATTTGATATGTATATTGCTAGACTATAAATAGCTATAGATAAACGCCGTACGTATGCACTTACATGTATCCAGCCGTGTTTGTGGCTCTGGCCCCACTAAAACCCTTTGTGTTTGCCACAAGCCACCTCACAAAGCAGGCCGTGTCCCTATAACGAAGAACAAGATGCCAATAAGAATAGACTATGGTTTGTGACATAAGGAACCCAAACTTAGGTTTCATGTTTCCATACCGCAGGGTAGCTAGTGCTGACGTGATCACAAAAAACACATCTGGCACAGTGGCATGTCTTCAAGACCACTAACGTTACTACTCCTTTACTGCAATAACGGTTTGTATTGACTTTCATTTCAAGTTCCCCATGCGTTTACTATCGAATCATTTACAAAATCATTACGCATCGACAAGATAAATACCTAGACAAATACCATTTTGTTCGCTGTATATCGAGTTAGCTGCTAACTCAGCTTGTTAGCCCTGTTAACCATTAGTTAGCTGCTAATGGCTAACAAGCTGAGGTATGCAAAACCGGACGATAACAACAACTGTAACCACAAGCGAAGTGTTAATACAGTTAAAAGAACTAATTTAGAGGTGATTGCACAGTTCTATTTTATCCACAGTTATGTCAAGTGTGACAAATGTAAGTTAACGCTACACAACCAAAATTCAGAGATCCTATTTAGTCCCCCAGTGTTGTAGAGGGATTTTGAAAATCCCAACAACATAAACCATAAGACCATCACATTTTAAGTCCTCTGTTATTATTTTATTGTAATGTGCAGACAGAGCTGAACTCCAGAGAGGGAGCGTGGGAGAGGCTTTGTATGGAGAGAGATCCTCTGGTGCTGTCCAGTCTGATGTGGTCATGGCTGGAGCAGCTCAAGGATCCAGTCATCAGCAGTGAGGATATAAAATCCCTCAGTGAGAAGAATGTCAACCCACAAAATGCCCTTGACTCACTGGAAAAGGTAACTCGATCAACTATCCTCCACCGCATAACAGTGAAAACAGACACACTACATGCTGTTCAACTGCTGTTTGACTGAGTGTCCATTGACACCGTAAAGATGGATTATGGCACAGATTCTAATCCTGTTTTTTTTCTAATTTTGTTTTTTTAGTGTTGCAGATAATTTTTTTTATTGCTCAAGTCTCAAATGTCTACAGATTTCTACCACTTTGCAGAAACAGAAAAATATTCAAATGAATTACAATTGTGAGTTAGAAGAAATATTGTTCTACTTTTTATTTCTAAGTTGTTGACAGAGTTGTACCTCTGTTCATGGTTTTTGCATTGTGGGACAACTCTGTCCATCAACACTACATTGAAAAAATTTGCAATTTTAGTCTACATTTCCTAGTATAGATCTTCAAGACACTGGAGACACAGTCAGAAATGGGACAGTAAGACCTTATAATATGTTTTTCTGACCTTCAGTGGGACGGGGCAAAAACAAAAAAAAAGTTTTTTCTTGTGCATTAGTAATCTGTTATCATCTCAATTGTCACTAATATCACTATCTTGCATTGAGCAGCCACATTGAGAATATAAGTCAGGTAGATACAAAAATTACACATGGCTATATTTAGCACTGTATACAGCACTGGTCTACAGTATTTTATATGGGCTATTGGTCAGTAGCTAACATATTTGCCAAGAGTAAAATCTAGAAATCTTGTGGCCTTAAAATAATTAACCATCAAACATAATCATTAATATTTCTAGGCTATATGGCAATGGTCAGTTTGATATTGCCAGATCACTGTTGTTGTTGTTCCGGCATCATCATAATTAATGTTGCTCCAGGACTATCATGTCTAATTATGAGAATGCATCAAAGTCCACATTTTAAGGGAGCTGTTGTGGCTGTATGGGTTAAGTACAAGTTACTCACTTTGGAGACGAGGGTTTGTATCCCATTTGGATCATATCATTGTACTGTTCAATTTTTATCTGTATTAGAAAAGAATTAGAAAAAGTAGGTCAGGTAAGTTCAGAAAATTGCAACACTTTGCTGTAATGTAGCCTAAAACCAGGAAAAGACAACACAATATTTGTATTGATGTGTTGCCCAGCCCTAGAGTGAGACATATTAGCATGTCACATGATGGTATTGTCCGTCCTTCTCCCTGACAGGGCCACAGACTCACCTTGCTGTGTATCATCGACTGTGCTGCTCATCTTCTGCCAATGCCTGAAGAGGTGGAGACTAGTTTTCTTAACCAGACAATAAAAGTGTTTACTAAGGTGAGCATTAACGTAAGTTGCATATTAAATATGTTGTGTGATTTGATTTGAAGATGTGTGTTTTGTTTGCATGACTTAGTTTTTTTCTGTTCAGATCAACACTGTCTCAGAGAAGAATAAGTCTTTATACACAACCCTGAAAACAATCCTGACCCCCATTCTTCATGAGCTGTGTGACAAAGCTGTGGAGGAGAATGAAGACATCGGCCTTAACAGGGCCAGTCTGACTGACATGAGGAAGACTCACAAGAGGGGTTCTGCTCTTATTTCTGGGCATTAATGTATTCTAAGCCAGTTCTTTGTATCAAATACTGCTGCCAATATTTAGTCTTTAAACATATTTGATGACTGTCATTTGAAGGTTTTGCATCTCCTTTTTCTCAGAAGCTCTTAATAGACTCCAAGCACTGCCAAACTCTTTGTTATGTGCCACTGTGCTCAGTTTGAAAGCATTTGTTTTGTCGTCTGTTCTACTGTAATATTAACACTAGATGTTGCTTTCAATATCTGTTAGTTTGTAGGAAAATGACTGAGAAACATTCTCACGATGTTAATGTAATGTTTTTTAAATGTTGCCAGCTGTTAATGTCTGTCAAAGCTGTTGGGAGTGGGATCTTATTTACACCAAAATAAGTTTTTACACTGTGCCGATGCTGCAATGCTATTTATTCAGATGTTATTTGAAATGCAGTCGGTTTAACAATTCTAACCTGAGGACAAACTACATCATTCATGTAGAGAGTATGTGTTTTCTTAGATTCAAATGCAAACTGCTGCTCTTGTTATGGCAATGCAAAATTGGATAGGACACAGTGCATTTGCTTGTTCAATCAATTTTATGTCCTTAATACTGTGTGCACCAAAAACCTCTCAGTGTACTGTTCTGTTGTACAATCATTTGTAACACATCAATCTGCCTCTGCTGTTGCATTTTGAAAAATGTTGTGTGTCTCAACTCAGAAGGATTGCCTCTGTCAGGATTCTGTGTGTAACATCGCCTTGTGTGTGTGTGTGTGTGTGTGTGTGTGTGTGTGTGTGTGTGTGTGTGTGTGTGTGTGTGTGTGTGTGTGTGTGTGTGTGTGTGTGTGTGTGTGTGTGTGTGTGTGTGTGTGTGTCTCCTGTATGGCCACAATGCACTGTTCTGACACATGCTGAATGTGGCATACTGATGATGATAATAATAATATGAAGGACTGTTTTTTCATTGTTACATTGGGCTACTTCTTACAGAATTAAACACAACTTAATGCAAGCTGTGTGTGAATTGTCATTCTTCAAGTTTCAAGATAAATGTCATACAATACAAGAATGTATAACAAAACTGTAGTTGTAGTTCCCTAAGCTAATCACACACTACAAACTAATGTATAAATACTAGCTTGAGGAAAGAAGCTGCGTGGTAGTCTGGTGGTATGGCAGTGGCTACTTCTGTCTCTTTGCCAGATGGTAGCAGGGTGAACAGATTGCAGCTGGGGTGGATATTCTCTTTTAGTATCCTTTGGGCTCTGGGCAGACATCTGACTTTAGTGATGTCACTGATGCTCTGTAGCTGGTTACCAATGATGTTCTGGGAAGTTCTAGTGGCCTTATTGTCCTGTCCTGGGCAAAGAGTGACCCATGCCAGTTTGTGATATTTCCAATTGTGTGAAAAATGTTTTAAACTCACACTTATTTTATGGACTCAGCTGTTTTAAGCTTATTAACAGCTCAGTAGCTACATCGGAAAGAAAGGAAACCGTGCCTCCTGGTGTTGTCACAGTGGTGTAACATCCAAACTCTTTTCATTCCAAAGAGAGGAATTCAATATTCAATCTGAAATGTGTGTTATGATAGAAATGCATTTTGGGATCAAGAAATGCAGTCTTCAGAGCTTTATTCCTCAAACTGTTTGCACATTACTATAGCTGATACATTCAGTCATTAGTTGAAAGGGATTGTTGTTTGACATGATAAACTAAGTTAGTTAATAGTTGAAAATGTGGATTCAGCATGGTTTGTATTTTAGGCTTAGGGTTAGGTGTTGCATTTAAAACAAATGCAATTCTTTTTTCATCATGTTCCCTACTACTATGACCTAATACAATTATTGTTGTTCTCTATTCTATCTTTAGTGAGTAATTTCAAACTGCAACCATCCTCACCCTCTTGGAAAACCATCATCGCTGTCCCGAGAAAACCCACCCCACTGAACTAAGTCTTTGTAGACCACTTCCATAACTGCAAAATGCTTCAAGAATATGGCACTGAATGCTATCCTCCAGGTTGTTAGCCCACATGGCAAAAAAGGGACAGATGATGCTGTGGCATGCTTCCTCCAGCACCTGGACTCAAGGTCAATTTTTAACTTATTGCTCCCACTCTAATACCATTCAGTGGCATCTGATAACCCTCAGTTATAACCTACCAATAAACTGCTGCCTACTTCACCTTACTGTGCACAGGAAACTACCTCCTCCTGAACATCTCAAAGAGGACAGAGCTCAGATGCCCTTATAAACTCCACCCCTTATTGCCCCACTTCTACCAACAGCCAGCCAGTGGAAACAGTGGAGAGTTTTAAGGAATTTTGCATCATCTTGAACAATCAATTGAACTTTATCTGGCTGTTTGTGTGTGTGTGTGTGTGTGTGTGTGTGTGTGTGTGTGTGTGTGTGTGTGTGTGTGTGTGTGTGTTCAACCAACCATTCAAAGAGCACTGACAATAACATGTGGCTCCTGCCTGCCCCATCACCCATGCATCACCCTTCGAATTCCTTCTGGTTGCAGATACAGACATGGATGCAGATTCCCAGGGTATGAAAATCCATCCATCCATCCATCCATCATCTGTACACATTATATGTACGCCGCTTAATCCTCTGCAGGGTCGCGGGGGGGGCTGGAGCCTATCCCAGCTGACTTAGGGCGAAGGCAGGGGACACCCTGGACAGGTCGCCAGTCTATCGCAGGGGGGTATGAAAATACCCTAAATTTTTCAAAACTGAACAAATGTATTTTCAGACTTCACATTCTTCACATTTTAACAAGAAATGATTGAAATGGTGGAACAAATAATGTTTATTTACTATTTACTGTGCACTTTATAAAGCTGCTGTAGCACCATCAGGTGGGCTCAACAGAGAACTGCAGGTAAGGAACAGTTGGGGTGCGATCCAATTTAGACAACTTGAACAAGCCAGAGCGCTAATATTAGAATTGTCATTGTAGCCTATGTCATAGACATGATTATTGCACTGTACCTACTATAGGTCTATTAGATTGAATTTCATTTGAGGCTTTGGCACCCCCATCCTTAAAAAAAAAGCACCAATGACTAGCAACCTCAACAAAAGAGTCATAAATATAAATCGTCACATTCAAAAATCCATGAAAACAGAAAAATGTTTGATTTCTGGCACATTCATTCTTTAACGGAAGGATAACTGTGATGGTTTCTCCTGCAGTTATGTCCCATTAAGGTCTAAGATATTTGAGGATTTCTTGCAGACGCTGTAAAAAAGCACAAACCTCCAGCCAACAAACTCCTAATACAAGACAAGCTCCCAGCAGGTCATACATCTACTGCCACCTACTGGTTATATTAACACAATCAGTTTGAACCTCTGAACCTGTCACAGCAGGTGTTTCACCCAAAACCCCTGCTGAGACAGCTGCAGTTACTGGTCAGGCTACTCCTCAGACTCCGGATGAGTTTTTCTTCTAGATCAATACAATTCATACTTCCTTCCATGCACTCATACCCTATCTTCAGTATTTTGTAATACTTGTATCCCTGTGTGTCATGTCAGGTTGTTAAAGGAACAGTTCACCTAAAAATCAAAAAGCAAATGTTTTTTCTTACCTGTCTTGGTAATCCACAATCCTTGTTTCTTTCTGGAGAAAGCTGGATGTAGTCGCAGGTTGGAACATTACTTAGTTAGCCTGTCATCCATGCATTTCTTTGCTCTGACTGCACATAAAAACATCTGCACAGTGAAATAAGCCATGCAGATAATCAGACATTTTGCCAACAGAGGGACAAGATAAACTGCTGGGTGGATTTCATTGATTTATATGTGGATAGAGGTCCAAATCCTCCTCAGCACTGAGACGAAACTAGCTAGCATTAACAATAATATTTTCATAACGCAATTATTTCTAAGCCATTAGTGCTGATTCTTTTCCTTCATACATTGTGTCTGCAGACTTCAATACTTTCAGGTATTGTAAAGGTGTGTCGGCTGGTCTTCTACTGCCACCTGCTGATGAATTTAAAATTTTGCTTCACATAAAAAAACAAACAAACAAACAAACCCAAATCACATGAGGTGTGACATGACATGAAGGCCTCCTTTTCAGGTTTTGATAATTTGACGTTTTAAAGTCTCTACAGAACCACCACTGCCATCTTCACTAAAGCTCGCCTGGTCATTTTTGGCTGTAAGACGGGAACAGAATTGTTTATTTCTATTTTTTCTTGTTTTTCAATCTCTAATACAGATGTCTCCTTCATATACTTCTTCTTTGAACTCTGAACTCACATAATCAGGGTACTCACTCACACAGCAGGCCGATGCATTGCATTCAGTTCAAAACCGAATTAGGAAAAGAGTCACTTTCTTACAGTGCCTTAAACTTGAGCTCTCTGTCCCCTCCAAGTACTTATTTCAGATGTTGTTTCTATTGATTGTCTTTATGGTATGCACTAACAGAATACATGTTAACTATCCAGCATTTTAACTTTTAACTATCATACTGTTTTTTTAATGTTATTAGCTGTTTTGTTTGCAAGAACTGTTTCACAATTTTAGGTTGTTAAAGTAACTTGGCCATTTTTACACATTGAAGTGTGTTTACAGGTCTTGGGGAGTAGTACTGCATGTATGAACAAAAGTAGTTCTGTGGCTCCAGAGGAAACTACATGTGATCGGATAAACAGCCTCCTGTGATGACACCAGCTAAATTGAGTAATGCAGGCTCCAGGTTTCAAACGAGTCTGCGGCACTTTTATATCACTGTTGAACTCATCAAGGACCGTTTAAAGCAAATGATCAAAATGATACAGCAGTTGCTGGCCTAATTAGTTACCTTTAAATCAGTAATCTGTAACTTTATCAAGGTTTTTTTTTTTTTTTAATTTTAGGTCAGCTGCTGGAAATGTCCGTCCAATCAGTGTTTTCTGGTTTTAATAGCTCACCTATTTGAAATTTTAAAAAGGACCAAATATCACATTAAAATTGAAAACCTGTCCATCTTCCATATAATTAAAAACATAAAAGAAAATCAACAATAAACAAATGTGGAAACAACAATGTGTCAATCAAAGCTTTACTGTCATTTTGTTGTACCAACAAAATGAGATTGTTTCTCCAGGATCAATAACAGAATACACAATTAATAACACACAATATGTAAATATAACAATTTAAAACTAAAACTATGACTAAGGCCTCATGAAGTGCATCAGTGCACATGCTCCGGATCAGCATTTCATCAATCAAACACCTTGTGGAAAGGAAGCTGTTGATACGTCTGTTGGAGTACCATGTAGAGATACAATACGTCAGAACGCTCTGCACCACACCACTGTAGAAAGTCCTGAGGATGCTGATGGGGAGAGAGGCTTGTTTCAGCCTCCTCAGGAAGTACAGTCTCTACTGGGCCCGTTTCATGATCCCTGAGGTGTCCTTATTCCAGGTTAGGTCCTTCGAGATCTGCACTCTGAGGAACTTGATGTTCTCCACTCTCTCCACTGTGCAGCCACTGATGCTGAGAGGTGCATGCTCAGGCTCATACTGCTCTCTAGTAACCAAACACCTGCACCTGAATCATTCCACAAACTCAACTTGGCTTTCCTGTGCCAGAGATTAAAGGGACAGTTCACTTCAAAATTAAAAAAGTCATCATTTCCTCTAACTTGTGGAGCAATTTATCTGTCTTCATAATTTTGATGTAAGATGCAGAGTTTCGGAGGTATCAGCCATCATTTCGTCTGCCTTCTCTTGAATGTATTGGAACTAAATGACACTTGTCTTGTGGTCTTCAAGCTTAGAAAAACTATGCTGAACAGTATTGTCTCTTTCCAGAAGTCATGACCCAGTTACTCAAAATAATCCAGACATTGTTAAGAGTTTCATGTAGGACTATTTTTTCTTTTTGCCAGACCACAAAGGAAGTGTGCATCTACTCATGGACCAAAAGCTTTTCTTTTTTGCCATCTCCAATCATTAATACAACACAATATAAACGCAGACGCTTTTGACTCCCCAAGATACAAAGCCGTTAACAACATGAGGTAAGACCTAAACCTCAGAAACCAAACCGAAACATTTCCTCTCATTTTGACTTTTTACAATATTCTCACAATATTATTAAATGAGTTGATTTTGACCTTTTTAAGGCTTTTCCCCTCCCTTCTCATTTCCTCTCAACTGCCTTTTCTCTGCTCTCCTCTAGAAGACAAAGGGAAGATACAGTTAGTAACAGTTAAAGATATCTGAAACCAGGTCAGCACATCATTTCTTTATTAAATTAACTGTGAGACACATTAAAGGAATGAATGTTTACCATTTACATCAGAGAGACTTCCTGTTGATCTCTGGCATCCTCCCCTCTCCTCTTCACCTCCTCTCCTCCTCGTCTCCAATCTCTTAAAGACAAAAAAGAGACAAGATGAGTTACAATTAAAAATGTCAGTGACAAGATGAACTATTCATTTATTTATGACAAGACTGATTAAATAACATAATTGCAGAAATGTGTTGGATTTCACTTTTGAATGAGAGCTCACACTTACTTTGGCCCTCTCTCCTCTCCTCTAATCTTAGGGTTAGGGTCTCCTTTCTTCTTTTCTTGTCTCTTCACATATCATCACATTTCTTCTCTTCTCTTCATGACTGAGTCTAATTGCCAATCACACGTTCTCTTGTTTATTTCATTTCTTTGAATGGTTAATTTCCAATCTGCATCGCTTCTTGTGTTTCTTCTGGTTTGTCCTCTGTTTCTCCCCCCTTCTCTCCTTTGATTGTGACTTCCTGTCCTGTCTCTTCTCTACTTTTTATTTCTCCGCATTCCTTGTCTGACTTCATCTTCTCCTTTTCTTCCTCTTCAGGGACACAAATCTGACAAATGTGGTCCCTCAATCCTGCAACGCAACACGACGCAACACAATGCAACTGATTCAAATAAATCTGATTTGAAGGAAAAACAAGGCAACTCAAATAAATTCAAATAAATTGCTTTCCTTGTATCCTCACGCCCTGTAAAGGGGTGAACCTTCCCTTGAACCTTGACAAAGACATTTTGAAAAGTGGTTTAGCCCATTGGAACAAATTCAATTCAATTCAATCAAATACAACTCTCACTATTTTAGTTCAATTCAATGAGAAAAATAAACTGAATTGACATTTAATTCGAGGGACAGAAGCGCTTAGGCTCACCAACAGGCTCACCTTCAGGTTCTGTGCTCCTCTTGAGCCACCTGTTAAAATATTGATCCCTCACCTCCATGTCCAGCCTCGCCCACTCCAGTTCAGGGCCGCTCCACACCTGCTGGTTCTGGACTAACCTTGGCTTAGGGCCGCCCCATGGAAGCTGAGGCCTACGTGGCCCCTTAGGTATAGGCCAGATAGAAGTAAATGCCTTCTGCTGCTTTCGTGAAATGATCCTGGCAGGATCAGTGGACACCAAAGGGGAGGAAGTGCCACGCAGGGAAGAAAATGATGGAGAAGAAATAGGGCCCAAGGTGGGGCGAGAGGAGGAGGTCGAGGAACGGTGAGAGGAGGAGCTAGAACAAGGGCCCAAGGTAGGCCGAGAGGAGGAGCTAGGAAAAGGGCGAGAGGAGGAGTTAGAAGAAGGGAGAGAGGAGGAGGTCGAAGAAAGGCCCAAGGTAGGGTGAGCGGAGGAGCTAGGAGAAGGGCAAGAGGAGGAGTTAGAAGAAAGGCGAGAGGAGGAGGTCAAAGAAGGGACCGAGGTAGGGCGAGAAGCAGAGCTACGAGAGGAACAGCCTGACCTTTTAGGGCAGGCGCTGCGGGAGGTTGGTGCTGGGACCCTGAGGCGGGTGTCCTGTGGTCTGATGGGCAGGGCCTCGATGACGATATCCTTCCTCACCATGCGCTGAGCCATCTGAGAACACAACATCAAGCCAGTGTACAGTTTAATATAACAATTATGAAGGAAATTCAGTCAAAATCAACTTGTTAAAACTAATTTGAATTACATCTGAAATAAATATTTGCAATCAGCTCAGTGTCATTAATGACCTGACTTCTCCCTTATAAAATAAACAGAAATCAGAATTTCTTTAGATTCATAGTAAGTGAGCCTATGAAGGATCAGAGCATTTAAATTTGTCATATGTTATTGTCTGAGAGATGGAGCCAGATTAACTACTGAACATTCACACCAGTTGCTGTGTGAACACAAATTTCTGTCTCAAAACAGCTGAAGTTGTGAAAATACAACATGAATTATAAAGTACTGTACTTGAGTCAATGTACTCAGCTATTTCCAACCACTGATATCTAATCCCAGTTTGTCCTGCTAAAAGTCTGAATGCTTAATCTTACATTCCTTCAGAAACCTTTTAGAGAGTGACAATTGCACCAGGCTCCATTCAACAATATGCCAATTTTAAGTTCTCATGCTAAATGACAAAGCTGCAGACCTCCTGCTGCACCATGACTGAGCCTTAATGAAAAAAAAAATGGAAACAGTGAGTGTGATCAGCAGCACTACAGGCACATTCACATTTCCTGGAGGACAAGTGTCTGTCTGCAGGGCTTTCTCTCTGTTGATGACTGTCTGCGTTGGTCAGCATGAGACAAAATGTTACAATAAAGTACCATAAAGTTTTATGAAGAAGAAGAAATGTTTGTGTCAGTCCCATTACGTGAACGACACTAATCGAAATTACTGTCAATACTAGCAATACATGCTAGCTTAAATCAGTGAATTCTGCAGGGCTTACGGTCAAACACATGTTAAACAACATGGGACTGAATGAAACATTTCCAAATCTCACTTTTTTCTTGACCAAAGTCTTTTTGTCAGTGACACTGGGCCTTGAACAACGGTTGAGATGTGAACACAATCTTCAGTAGATGTTTTGTTTTGGTTTTTTTTTGTACAGAAATTGTCCAGTTGGAGTAGAAATGTTGTGAAAATATTTTGGAGTCTTTCTAATGTTTTGGTCCGGACCCAATGATGCACCTGGAGACAGACCATGGCAAACGTGGAACGTTCTGGTCCACTCGCAGAACATGGCGGCCCGTCAGCCCACATCTCAGAAGAGGCGAGAAGATACAGGATCTTTTCTTCCAGGGAGTCCTGGAAAATGATGAAAACAAACAAAGAATGATTTTATATAAATGTAGGCCTATGTAAATAAATCAGATTTTGTTGGGTCAAATTGTGTTGTGTTTATTGTGCTCTTAGAACTGAGTTTTTCCATTTAGAACTATTTACCAGCATAACTGGCATTGTAAAAACATGATCAGTTAGTTTACACAACTTGGTTAGGGCTTCATATTTTGATATTCATCCATATCAATTAATCATGCATAAAGTAGTCCCATACACTGGGAGAAAAAGAAGATGGTGAGAAGAATTTGGGATCTGGGAGGGTTGGAGGGAGGCGAAAATTAAGAACATGAGTAGACATTACATGGCCGAGACCCTTAAAATTATGATTTACTAATATAGCACTTAAGTAAGCAGTGGTACGCGCTGTTGGCTGTTTAGAACAAATAAACAAGAAAGGTAAGCACAATAAATGATTCCCTGGCGAGCCTCTACTTAGTCGTGATTTATGGTGGCACTGTATAAGTTGCATACGGGCAAAAAAACCAAAACACTTTTGTGATCTGCACCCCTGGATACAGACAACCAATCTGTTAAAGAAAAAAAAAGAAAAAGAAAAGAGAGAAAATGCTTCAGGAAGAGTTTCGTACCCACATGGGCTTTAATCATTCAGGTCACACTATAGTAGACTTGTGCGGTTTTTGATGTTTCTTTGTGTTTTTACCTAGATACACTTCATTCATTCATTCATTCATTCATTCGTTCATTCACTCGCGCGCTGATTTGAGTTATTGATGTAGTCCTCACTCCAAACAGCAGGGAGGAGTAATGCGCCCCTTAAAGTCGTTGTAAACTGCGCCAACAATCCACGAAGAAGAAGAAGCAGCAGTCGGAGGGTGGAAGAGCATTCCGACATGGCAGACAGGTGGGTAGACCGTATTAATCGTACATTTTAAACACACATTACTCAATGCCCGGACATAATCTATTTAAAACACTTTATTATGCCACTTGGTAGTATCGTTTAGCGAAAAAGCCAGCTGTTTTTACCGACGTTTGCTTTCCTGGACAACCATGCTGGAACGGGCTGCTAGCCCGCTGTTAGCTCGATAGGGCTAGCTAGCAAGTTGTAAGGAGTGGTTAACTGGCATACCCGGCAGAGTGCGGTGCTACGACCAACGCACATTAGATGTGCTTTAATTACTACATGTAATGGGGCTTTCCCATCGGTGATAATATCCACTTAAAATGTAGTTCTTAAATGCCCAGTCACGTTGGCTAATTATAAGAACTAGCTTGCCAGCCTCCATTGCCTGTTGAAGGAATGTCGCTCCTGCTCGCAGTGTTAACGTTAGGCGTAAAGGCTGATTTCTATCTAACGTTAAGAGTTACTTACAGCAAATCTGTAAAGGTCACCTAATTAACAGGAAGTCCAATTAACAACTTGAAGCAACACGGCAGGAAAACGAGTGTCATATTTCTCCGGGATGGCACTGGGCAGGCAGTAGGTTCATGATTTGAAGGTGGTTTTGGTTTCTTCTTCTCAAACGGACACAGTAACATTTGTGGAACTGTGGAGGTTGAAGTAGACTGAGATGTGGACAGGCTTCAAGAGATACGGCGCACCTCACAATGGAGACGGTTGGAAGCGGGGACTGGGTTTTGATAGATGTGAATCATGGTGGATTGGATCACTCTAGAAGAACCTTATTTCTTGAGTATGAAGTAAATCCTTCTCAAACAGTTAGAATTTGCTTTAGTGCCAAAATCGCTTAAATAACACATCACGTCAGTTTTGATGTCAGAGAATGGGTTAAATGATTAACGAAAAGCCAAATGTTCTTGTGTTTCAGGTGGTCACATGAGAAGATGTGCTACTTTTCCTTGTTTTATTTCATTGTTAATTAGATATCTCCAGGTATAGAACATTGCTGGTCTTGCTAGTTAAGCTTGACCTTTGGTGTGTAATGTAACACCAATAATATTTGTTTCCCCTGAAGCTTTACAAGCCTAATACGATATTTCATTAAAATGTATTACCATGCTCTGACATTCATGGAGGCTCATTAGTTAGGTGTACTGCTGTAAGAAAGCCCTGGTCTATGTTAGTCCAGACAAAATTTACACCCTAAAAACTATTTTCTTTTAAATGTCATCAAATGTTTGAAAAGTCGCCAACTATATGCTATTGAACAGTCTGTGCACATTTTTAGTTCTGTTCATTAATAGCGCTGCAATCACATTTAATTAGTTAATTGAAAGAAAATGTATTGCAAAGATATTTTGGTGATCAGCTAATCTTTTCATTTTCGAAGCAAAATGTCCAGCATTTGCTGTTTCTAGCTTCTTAAATGTTAAGATTTGCATTTAAGACCACGGAGCATCTCTCTGTTTGCAGAGCATGTGCTAATGTCAGTAGACGGGAAGGGAAGAGCAAGGGCAGGCTGTCAACTAGTAACTGATTGCAGATGGCATTTTTCTTCAGTTCCAACATGCCGGTGCGCCCTGGTCTGGGAGCACGCGCATCACAATCTGCAAAATATATGCAATCAGTAGACAGGAGGGTAAGAATGTTTTCAAATGGTCACCAAATATATGTGGGAAACACAACACTAAATGATTAATGGTAAAAATCAGCCTTGTCCAGTAATGGTTTGTGGACAGCTGAGGTTAGCAGAATACCTCCTCCAGATGTCTGGTATGTTTCGCAGCACAAAATCACCCCCCTGGCAGCTGCTGTCCTTGGTCCTGAAATTCAAATGAACACTACTGTTTGTCAGATTGACCTCCATCATCGGCAGTCTTTTATAATCAAAGTTTTTATTGATTTTTGGTTTTCACAGGAAACACAACATACACATCCTATAACACTTTGTGCTATACCCGCACTTCACATTCATTCGGGCAATAAAAACAGAAGACCCATCATCAGCAGTCTTGAGTATCTGCTGTAAAATTGATAACCTGGTCACACAAGTACATATTGGTTGGAGTGAGTAACTTCAACATCCAGGGGCGCAGATCAGTTGTATCATTCCCACTTTCAGGGTTCCCCCAGAAATTTTTAGTGTAGTGGCGCACCATTATCTGGGGCAGGTGGGGTTTGCTCCTCGCCGTCAGGCGGGGGACGGACGGATGCTCGTCACCCGCTACAAAGCAGCTAACATTGAAAATGAGTATAGTGGCGCTGAGCTAGCAGTATAGCGGCGCAGCCCCACCGTTCTACTGTCTGGGGAGAACCCTGCACTTTGTTAATTGGGATGAAAGTAAGCCTGTTAACTGCAAACACAGTTGAAATACCGTGTCTGGTTCACACCTGTTGAGCCTGTGCCTAAAGTGTAATATTATTGACATAGAAGCTAACCTCTCCATGTGACTTTGTCTCCACAGTGTGTCCTTGCTTTGAGGGGTCTCCTCATTTGAACTGGCCTGGTACTGTTTGCGCTGTGGGATGAGGTAGTAGGTTGTATAGTTTTAGGGTCACACCCGCACTTGGAGATAACTATTCAACTTACTGTCTTTCTCAAAGTGGCAGACACACATCTCACAGTTTAGTCCTCCGACATTTTCATGGATCAAAAGTGTTTTCATGTTGCAGTCGCTCACACAGTGTGAGGTAGTAGATTGTATAGTTGTAGGGTAGAGATTTTGCCCTGTTTTGGAGATAACTATACAATCTATTGCCTTCCCTGAGGGGTGGCATGTCTTCAGTTTTTTTGTATTAATTGGTGTTTATCCATTATTTCTTAAAGACAGCTCTGTAAACAACCCTCACCACATTTGTTTGTTATTCTGATGTTTTTTGTATGCTACATTTTAGTTACAGCAATGTTTTGTTGGTCAAATGAAATCCTCTGTATCTGAAATAAATTTGATGAATTATATTTGCATTTGTTTTGTCCTTCCTCATGTCACATTTCAATGAGCTATTAAAATAAAATCTGACATGATTAAAAATTCACTGAGCCTTGTTGATCTGTACTTTAAAAAAAATGGCAAAGTCCTTTTGATGGTTCAGACTAGATACTTAAAATGTGTACAGTAGTTAAGTCTCGCAAATGTGAAAATATAGTTCTCTCTCTCTCTTGCTCTCTCTCTTGATCTATACACATATAGACTGAAATAAATATATAAGGTGTACATATTGTAGAATTGAACCATCTCAGGGTTTATGAAGGGGCTGTTGTATTGTAGGGCATTAGTTTCAACTAGCGACTTTACATTTTTATTGTGTGAAGGCAGACCTAAAGACAAACTGTGTTAAACCCTAAGAATTCATTTGTAAATCAGAGATGGAGTACCTTCAGAATTGTAACTAAAGTCCCTGAACAATAACACTGGTGTTGTAATTTGTGGTTGATCCAGTGTCTGTCCTCTCTCCTGCACTCTGCTGTACTGTCAAGGATGATAAAATGTCTTCCATTATCAGGTGCAACATAAATGACTGGCAAGTGATGGGAATGTCAATTAAGCTCAGTGTGTACATACCCACTCTGTCCGGAGTAGAGGTCAAATCAGACGGGTGTGATTAGCACCAGTTCCTCTGGGTGTATGGTGTGTTCACTGCCCGAGCAGCTCCACTCAGCCATTCACTCTCTTGAACTCATTGCTAGTAGTTCCACAGTTGTGTCTGCAGATGGAGTTGTAGTCCTTTAACTGAAACCATCTTCCTTCTGCTGAAAAACAATCATCATATATATTTGCTGTTTAATTATTGTTTCTATTGCATGTTACTACTTTTATTGTTGAGCTGATGCTTCACGATTTTCCCTATTTTTAGTTATTTTGTGATATGTCTATTCTTTTGAAGCTCCTGATGAGCTTTGCACTGCTCCAAAGTCTTTATGACGACTAATGCATTGCCCAAAGGAAACATGTATTCCTATAGAAAAGTGGGAGGTTAAGTAGCTTTTTCATGGATGGCCAAATGAGGCTGTGTTTGAAGGTGGGACGTCAGGGATATTTAGGTTTGTTGTGAAATCCAATATTCTAGGGTATAAATGGCTGTTTTTGACTATTTTTGATTTTTCCATTATATTTCACCTTAAAAACTATTTACTTGGTGTTTTTTTTATTACTTATAATGTAAATATAAATTGTTTGCTTAATATGTGCATACATTTTAAAAATTTACAAAGTTATATGCAACTATTTTCATTTAAATGCAGGCAATGCTCAGGTCTGCCTGAGCTCCTTCCAGCTGAATGAAGAGCTGCACTGCCTGCTCCACATTCAGCAGCATTGTCTTGACTAATTAAACAAAAAAACTGACTCCCCTACACACTATACACACTACATAACACACCACATAACACACCAACAATACACTCCAAACACGCTAAATGTCACAAATCTCTCAACATGGCTGTCTCTACACCGACCATCGTTGCCTATGTCCCTTCCCAAACTTGCAGCTTGGACACTTTCATGACAAAAGCCCGTTTTTACCGTTTCTTCCTGCACCAGACACAAAGCAAACATGATGGCAATGTTCGCGAAAAAGCGTGGCAGACATTATTTACCCCAAGTCCAGTTTTGGACCTGCTGGCACATCCCCCCACGTGGGGTTGGGTAGCAGCTAGCTACATACTCATCCACAGATTCCGATTCCACTTTGTTGTCCTTGCTCTCTGGATCTCCTCAGACCCGAACAGACTCGGTCCGGACTCGTTTAGTCTCATTAATCCACAACAGTCAGTTTAGATGCACAGAACAGACAAACTGGTGGAAAAATCCCGGTCCAGCTCGCCTGCAGGTATAAATCTGCTTGGGGGTTTGAGTTTTGCAGTGATTGGCTCTGGTGCTCACGTGACTGGTGGCTCAGGTGGACATTGCTGCAGAATTTGTAAAGCATTTATGAAATAATTTATTAACGGTATCATTGTAGTCTAAACAAATCCGACGTCGCACACCCTTGAACCACGCAGCAGCCATGTTGAAACTCTCAGGTAAGTCTGATCCTGATCTGCAGAGATATTTGAGGAACAGACACACACAGACAGACACACAGAGATTCCTTGCTTTTACAGAGAGATGATGATGTTGGCAGACAACGTTGATATGCTTGTTGAAAGCATACATGGATAATAATCCAGATTAGGATCATTAAGTTCAAGTGGCAATACCAGAAATTAAATGAAAACGCAAATCTAAATTGTACACATAATAGAATACAAGAAATACATGTACTGTGTTAATGTACTTATAGTATTACAAGTCAAAGCAGTTGTAGTCTTGCAGATTGCTCCTTCTCTTCAAAAGAAAGAAGTTCAGCCAAAAGAGATTTCAGTCGGGATCCACTCGGCTCCAAGCTGAAAAAAGACAGATGAAGTTTTATAATACACCAAACATTCCTGAAGCTTCTCCCAAACAACGAAAGTCCATACAGAAAGAAAGAACAACACAAGATGGCTTCATACATGTGGTCTGGTGTAGTCCTGGTCCTGGGATCAGGTGAAGTGAGACAGGAGAGAAAACTGCTACATTTTCATTTTTTGTTGAAGTTACACTCTTACACTATTGAATGAGGTTGTGTTGCTGTATTACTAATTGAAGTGGCATTTTTTTAGCTAATGTTACAGACATTTGTATCAGTACTGATGGTGGTTTTACCTAAATAGTTGAATAAGATGAAACAGCGGTAGAGTAGAACTACAAGTGGTACTCTACAAGATTGAAATTGTCAGATTTTGTGTCTACTCACAACTGACGTAACAACTGGTTCTTTACAACTGAAGCTCACCTCATCACATGAAATCTAACCAGGTCCAGATGGAGGAGTCAGTGAATCTGTGGAGGGGACTTAGTCGCTGGACGCTAAATATAAAGGCGCCAGTGGTTTGGTGGTCTATCAGACACGAACTGAGCGTAGATCAGCCAGTGTCCGGGAGAGGAGAGGACATGTGAACAGGACCTGAGAGTCTCGGCTGTACCCAGGTCTGCAGCTGTGAGCGTGTGTCAGAGAGGAGGACTGATGAGCTGAGCGTGTACCTGCAGGCTGAGCGGCTCAGAGGCAGATCCTTCGCAGAACACGCCCTGATAGAAAAGGTAGACAAACACCGCACACACATACACACTCAGCCCGATCACTGAGGAGCCGAGCTGCGTACCTGAAAACAACAGACCCAATGCTCCAGCACCGGCTCACAGCACCGGACAGCGACCCAATGAGATTAGGACGAGTGTGTTTCCACAAACTGGTTCGTTCCGAGGAGCTTTATCCCTGCGTGCAGCCCGGAACACCTGGACACCCTGTGGGACTCGGCGGAGCAATAAGGTTGGTTTTTGCAGCAGCGGAGCACTAACACAGCAGCTGGCGGAGCACCATGAGCAGGAAGACGCGACGCTGGATTTTCCATTTCTTCCTGTGCCTTGGAATAGTGTATTTGAAAATCGGGTGAGTTTTCGGGATGTCGCGCAGGTGGAAAGCGGTGGAGGGATTTTAAAAAGACAGCAGAACGAAATTTAGCCAAACGGCGATGTAGATAATGTGTTTCACTCATGACAGAAAAAAAACAAAAAACGAGGGGCCCATAGAGTAAGGTCCGGGGTCCTTCCTGGCTATTCCTCCGCCAGTAGGGTAGTGTAAAATTCAGCCAACTTGCATTCCATCCATAGTGGGATGGCATTAGACACTATATATAACGCAGTTATTGTAGGCTACACGTGTGATGAGTCAGAACAGTGTCTACTTGCCCAGCTGAGGGACCCCAGAGAGCAACAATGAAAACACCTGCAGAGCTTCCACAGAGACATGCCATGTTTTTAATGTGTCCCCTTCACCGCAGGGGTCTGTCCTCGGTGGTCGCGCTGGGAGCGAGCATCATCTGTAATAAAATCCCTGGCCTGGCACCCCGTCAGAGGACGATCTGTCAGAGCCGACCCGACGCGATCATAGTGATCGGAGAAGGAGTCCAGATGGGGATCAATGAGTGTCAGTTTCAGTTCAGACACGGCCGCTGGAACTGCTCGGCACTTGGAGAGAGGACCGTGTTCGGAAAAGAGCTCAGAGTGGGTATGTTGGACTTGATATCAACTGATCAGACTGCAGCAAGGAAAAGCTATGCACACATTCACTCACTGAATCTGGTGGTTCTTTGTGCAAAGCCCATTACATCACATTTCCTTATTTTCCCACATTATAATATCTAAGAAGAGTTTAAAGCACGTTTTTTCTCATATGATTGCACATACAACAGCTCAGCTGAGTATCAATCTAAATGTTATGACAGGATTAATATTGTAGTATTAAAAGAGAAGTAAGCTTAAAAGAAAAACCTTTTTAATCTGAGAGCACCACTTCATAATTGAGTTCTTCTTCCAAAGTGCCACGAAAGACCTTGTTGGAACATGTCAGCATGCCCTGATCTTCATAGCTCCAGCGCTCACCCCATTGTTTTTAACTAATGGAACAGTTATCACTAAGAAATACGCTGTTTCCTTTCTAAATTGCTGCGCAATAGTACAGCAGCAGCTTGGTAATTGTCTGTTTCTTGCACACGGATCAGTCAACACATCATGCTTCCGTCATGTATTGAGTTGTATGTTGTCTTTACTGTTTAGGAAGTCATGAAATAGTTTTGGAAATTGCTATAATTTGTCCAGAATAGGCATTCCCCTGAGGTACTCGACCTCTGACACTTTGACGAATGTCTGTAAATCTGAAGCTCTGACTCCCCTGCATCTGTTCTTGGTGGGAAAATAAGCTGCAGATTTGGTCCTGCATGTGGAATAAGGCTCGAGGCTATGCTTGATCCAAACACAGGACTGCGGAAATAAGTGGAGAATCATATTTTTCACACACTGAGTCTGGCTAGTGCACACTGGTATTCCACTGTCTTGTCCTTTAAGTTCACCCTGTCATCTCAGAGGCAGATGCAGATCTTGGATATCATTTTTTACGCCAGGTGTCATCAGGGATTACTGCTCACATTTGTTTGAGCCTTTAATTTATGATGATTGCTGCATTGTGCGCGACAGCCTGGCATTATATTGGCTGGGGTGCTTATAGTATTAGCTGAAACAAATATGAGAACAGTCTGAATGAGTCTTCCAGTCCACTGTTAGACACCACAAGATGTGTAATTTGAGTGTGAATGACAGTGGACAGTATAAACAGTGATGAGGCTTTTTGTTGGTACAATTCATGAAGTGGTCTTTGATTGTAACAATGAATCTGATCACGTCATTGTTTCATCATGAATATACACTGTAAGTCAATGGATTTCTTGCACATGCAGGCCGACATGCTCTTAAGCTACTCCCAGCTAAACCACCTTCATGTATGTTCATAAAATACTTTTGCCCTAAAAGCTTCATGTTCAGACAAGTACTTTCTCCTAGGTTTACAAATTTACCTCCAGGTTGTGCATCTTTGGCAGGGGATGTTTTATGTCGAATGATTTCAGGCCGTTGCTTCAAGCAAAACTGAGCTCTTGATTTATATCATCACATTTTTACAAAAGCATTTTAGTATTGCAAAAATCCAAATTTTCCCTAAATGTCGATAAGATTCAGGCTGAGTTCCAGGAGACAGCAGGTCGGCTTGAGCGCTGCTCGGGTCCTGCTGCCCTGCACACCGTCTGTCTGAATCCATTGTTTTGTTTCAGCAGACTGGAACACTGATAACTGACAGAATACATCAATTTAAGATTGTTGTTGGCACTGATGCAGCAATGTACAGTATTTTGGCATTATGATCAAGTATCCTCCCCACCCACTAAGACGGTAACTTGATGTAACTCTCTGTGGGCACTGGCTGCTTCTGCTGGGTGTTAAAGCTCATCAGAGAAGTGGTTTAATATCTCAGATTTGCTTCTGTGTTTGATCTTCTATCTACTTTGCACTTTGAGATTGTCCTTTTGAAGGCAGGTGGATGTGAGCATCATATCTACTCGTTCCTGCAGAGCTCAACAGCCACACGTACATGTTAGTGTGTGAAGGGAAACCTTAAATGTCCTAAAAGGTTGTATGGCAGTGTAATTGTTAAAGGTGAGGACTTAAATGGAGAGTTTTTGCAACCTGTGGTAATTTCTGGATGCTTCCCATGTGCGCTTGAACAGGAATTATCTCCATTTTAATTAAAAAGTCAACCTGAAGCACTCAGATTTATGGAGTGGAAATCCATCCATATAGGGAGGCTCTGCATGCCTCTCAGATTCACCTCCACAGGATGAATCCGAGTGTGACGGTGTCTGGGACAAGGGCCAAAAATGATGCCTAAACATGTAATGATTTATCTCCTGTTGAGTGATCTTGAAAAATATCTTTACCAAAAAAAAAAAAAAAAGTACTCAACAAATTGACTGTTGGTAAATGTGTGAAATGATACCGTTGAGCAGTCAGGGTCCTGCAGGTTCTTTTATCATAGCTCATCATAAACATAATGAAGCTGACCTGCTTCCCTCAGATCAATTACCTTCCATTCCAAACTTCTTTGTATTTTTGCATGATTCACTTCACCCTGAAGTTTATCTGTTTTAACAGAGCTTGATTAATGAATCTGATTTGGCGTGGCTCATGAATTTTATGATTTGCTTTGAGGCAGCTATGCCAGGTATGTAAGGAGGCTTGACAGTGCCTGAAATAGTGAATCCAGTTGTCTGTAATTGTGAAAAAAAAAAAAAAGAAATGATTTTTTTTTTTTTTAATTGCAGGCAGTAAGGAGGCAGCGTTCACATACGCTATCATTGCTGCCGGGGTCGCCCATGCAGTCACTGCAGCTTGCACCCAGGGGAGCTTAAGCGGCTGCGGCTGCGACAAGGAGAAACAGGGTTTCTACAACCAGGAGGAGGGCTGGAAGTGGGGTGGCTGCTCTGCCGATGTCCATTACGGCTTGGGGTTCTCCAAGGTGTTCGTGGATGCACGGGAGATCAAGCAGAATGCCCGGACGCTCATGAATTTACATAATAATGAAGTGGGACGCAAGGTAGGCTTGTTATTCTGAAGTCTGTTTTTAAAAAAAATGCATTTTAATGACCTGAAAGATGATATTAAGAAAGCCTAGACAAGTCAGGGAATATCTGAGGCATCTGTGCACTATACGCCCTTCTGTACCTGCTGTCGATGGTTGTAAGAGCTGGCTCAGCATGACTTGGCAGAGAGGCAGGATAGAGCCTGACATGCTGTACATCCAACTGACATCTACTTTGTGTGAACTGTGTTTGATGATAATATTTTTACCTCATAATATTATATTTCACTGATTTGAAGAGTGGACAAAGGCTTAAATTTGCATCAGTGTTATTTTTTTACACCTATTAAATAATGTACCTGTGGTGTATTATAAATGAGACATTGTCATATATGTTGACAAATATGCTAATTATTACTGTTTTGAATATATTCTAAAATTATTACCATATATTTTCCAAAAGTATATTATTAAGTAATCCATTCAAAATAAGTTATACATTTTCAAATACATATCAGTTTATATTTCGAGTGCATTACAAAATATATATTCATACCTTTTTTAGAATATATTCTTGAAACAAAATATCAACAAATACTAGCGTGTTTTGTCAATTGTACAACGTGGTCCTAAAGTCTGAGACCACACTGAAAATCTAGAACATCGTCAGGGACCCTCCCACCCTCTCCACAGTGTCTTTCAACTGCTCCCATCAGGAAAACAGTTCTGGAGAACTCTCAGACTTATCAGCAGCTTCCTTCCACAAGCTCATAGACTGCTGAGCTGCTGATCTGGAACATGCATACTACAGCACTTCATGAGCCCTTGTAATAGTTTTAGCTCTAGATTTTTATCTAATTTTTGTTGCACTACGTTTTGTTGGTACAGCTCAATGACAATACAACTCTGATTGATTGCTAGAAATACTCACAAAGTTTGATGAATCAGAGGTTAATCTAAGTGTCAGGAGCCAAATTGTGAAAGACGGTCTTTCTCAGCGACAAATCACTTTTCTGACTAAAGGTGTCCAAGTATGTGTGTTGGTGTATGGAACTCTAAAGTATTTTAAAGAAACAGATCAATTGTATCCAAAGCGTGACCACACCATCAGAAGATCAATATCCATATATGGTGTATCATCTGGTGTATCCACTGGCCTTCATGGTGTTTTTGGTTGAATGTACAAAATCCGCTGAGGAGCACATTTTGAACTATTAAGACTATTAATATAGTTATTTAAGTGTTTTTAACATGCTGGTAAGACCCTTAATATATTTACCTTGCAATTACTCAGCGTAGTTTTAAAGTATGAATCAGTATTTCCTCTCTCTCTCTCTCTCTCTCTCTCTCTCTCTCTCTCTCTCTCTCTCTCTCTCTCTCTCTCTCTATATATATATATATAGATATATATATATATATATATATATATATATATAGATATATATATAGATAGATATATAGATATATATATATATATATATATATAATACTAGTTTGTTGCACATTTCTTGCTAAACAGTGTTTTTGATGGCAGCTTTGGTGTCCCCCTCCAAAACTAACACCGCTGTTGTGCTCCGTCATTTACTGTGTATGTCTGTTACTGTATACCACTAGGGGGCACAGTTGTAAAACAGACATGACTGGAGAAGCTGTTGAAAGAGAGTGAGAGGGTGAATACTACTGACTGAAGCCCCCAGGAAGAGCGCCAAGCTTTGAAGCCTAGTGGTCGAACCATGTAATTACAATGTCATGTTACGTACCAAGCTTACATTGTGAAAGCAGCAGTTGGAAAACCGAGGATACATATGTAACAACCCGCAAAAGATTATCTTGAGTGCCCATGCTCTATGGGCAGCACAACACATAATTTTCTAGCTGGTAAGTCGAGCTATTTTGGCTCCATTTGCCACTAACGTCCTGGTGCTGAGTGCTGCTGGAACACATTTTGCTGTAGTCTTGGTGTGTTTACCAGATGGCACGTGTTCAATTTCTTGGCATACTTTTTCTCCATGAATCAATATTACAGCTGGCAATCAAGATTAAAGTTTTCTTTAACAAATTCCTCAGGTAAATAATGCTACCATTATTTACATTTCTCTGTCACATAATATTAGGTTAGTAGCTAGTAGTTAGTAGTTTTAATGTGTATTTACAGGAATATATTTAAAAGAAGTGACCCAGAGAATTATAAAGTATTTGTAGTGAGGAGTTAACATTACAGAAGTAAACAGTTGGCATAAGCATGCAGCATAGTGCACTTAAACAATAATCATATTAACTATCACAGTGAGTTCATTACGAGAATGTGGAAATATAATAAAATGTATGATTCAAAACAGATGTGGTGAAACATTAGTCAAAAAATAATTTCTGTTAAAAGACAACTAACTAACCAATCCACTGATGTAATCAACATTAGTAGTACGTACTGTCCCTGTGTGTTATCCTGACAACAGATCATTACATAACTGAGGGAAGTAACTACAATAACTTGCTTTTATTTGGTAAACTGCAAAGTAAGTATCTCCAGCTACTGTGAGGACTATACTGTGTGTGTTTCAGAGTAACATGGACCTGAGCACTCAGGACATTTTTGCTTTTATTAAATCATTGCCATATTTCTGCGTATTATCTGCTATTATCTGTAGGAAAGGGTTACTAGCAAAACTCTTTTTAGTCAGTATGTTTAAAGAACAAGGTATTTAACACTTCAGAATGCAGTTTGCACTTTTTTATCATCTGTTATAACAGTGAACATACAAAAACCCGTGTCTTTAATACAACAGAGCTGCTATTTGATTAAAAAATTTCCAAAGTTCACCTGAAAAACAAAGCACTTTAATCATAAAAATGATCAAATAAAATGTGTGTGTCAGTTTTCCTTTCCACTTGCTACAATCTGGTTAAATGCAAACTACTTTGGTTATGGTTGGAAAAAAAGAGGACCCGAATGTAAGACTCAAAGGCAGGCAGGTAACTGAAAAAAGCAAGCTTTATTAACAAAAAGCTTAACAAATGAAACGCATTTTGAACAGGAAGAAGGACTGGAAAAGACAATGAGAGAATATGGAAACATGACACATGAGGAAGGGAACTTCAAAATAAAACAGTAACTGAACCACAAACTCGAACCAAGACAACCAGTTCTACACTGTGTGATATTTGATCAAATAGAGATACTTCTTGTTGTAGCAGGGAACGGTAGTGATGTGCTGGCCTGTATGCAAGAAACAGTGAAAGACGACCTAAGTGTATGACGCTGAGGTGTTTCACTTGCTGCATTAGCATTGTTACTAGTACCACAATAATTCAGTGCTGCTTGTGGACCTCGGCACAAGCGCCTTGATCCTGACCGCATCACTGTCGTGCTCAAATGACATTAAAGCACAACCTCGAGGGTAATATTGCTTAAGTGGATCAAAGTTAATAAGCTAGCTTGCTGTGTGCGAATCAAAGTTATAAAACGTTGCCAATAACTGCAATTCTACCATCTACTGTATTATTATTACTCCACAGGGCACATTCATCAAGTGAATGTAGTTACATACAGCAACACACAGCCACTTACCGCCAAGGACCGTTGCGAGGCCTCTTAAAGATACAGCTAATGTAAATGTCCGAGCACAGCAACTTTTTGGGAAAACAGCATTTGTTTTTTGGTTTCCAGCGATGTTAAAATACTGATTTAAGAACTCTTTCTCTAACTCCAGTTGTGATGGCATCCTTTCACATAGCAAGGGTTGTGCTGTCCATGGTTAAATTTTAAGGTTGGAAAAAATATAGGTTGAGGAGTGCATGTGTGTGCAGCAATATGCTGTCAAACTGACAGACCACGCTCCGAGAGAATGACAAGGAAAACATTTCATTCTTCAGCTTCATTCTGATATATGAGCCATTTCATTTTACATCGTAGTTTATTTTACATCGTCACATGGAAAGGGGATGAAACCAGGCTTCCAGCAGCACAGCTCAACATCCCCTGCTTGAGCAGCACCCTTTAAGAACTGTTGGCTGTAGCCCTACACTGACCGAAAGATTAGCAATTTTATGAAATGCTCATGGTGGTGGTCATGCAGTCAACAATTTGATTAACAAGCAAATCCCATTTACTCTCCATCTTGTCTTATTATCTATTCATTCCTATTCCATGCATCGATATGAATACGTCAGTTGACCCCATTGTGGTTAGATTGAAACCCCACTGGTCACTAGATGTTATTTCAGCATAGTGATTATGCTTCTGATTTATACCAGTCAATATATTGCTTTATTTTAAACCATCTTTTAAAACCATATTTACATAATTTAAGAAAATGCATAAAAAACTGTAAATATTTAATAAATGCACTGCATACCCCAGTGTTTACAGTGTATTGTTTATTTTTTGTTATATACACATATTTTGTGTACTCCATAGATTTGTTTAAACTGACGCTGAAACTATCACTGTCTGCAATGCCCATAGATATTGGAGAGTTCTCTGTTTGATAATATCTTCTCCTGAAAATCTTATTTTAAAGAAAAAATATACATTTAGAGGGCTATGAATGTAAAATTTGAGAAGCCGGAATGTGTTAGTTGGTGAATATGTGGAGAGAGATTTCATGACAGCGTTATAGTGGCAGGTTTTGGTCCCATTCAGGAGGGAAGAGGAGCACTCATCTCAGTCTAGTCTTCATATTTGAGGTCTGGCATCAGGTGGAATGCGATGGTGTGTGTGAATCTCTTAATATACACTTTCTAAACTGATACCTCTGTAATTATTGTAGTATGGTTTTCATGTTAGATTGGAGATGATGTCAGTGTGTGTTTTGAGTGCCTTCAAATGTCTTGAGAAGACATAATAATGTAAAAGGTGCAATGGGAGGCTTACAGGAGTTCTGTTAGACTAACAATGACAGCTTCATTGGCATTTCACTCTACTGAACTCCATGAATTAAATGTTTGTCAGGTCTTGGGGGCATGACCAAACTAAGCTTTATGCACCCAAGGCTTTCGACAATTACCCCATGAGACTCCAGAGAGTCTGAGGCCACATCACAGTGGAGTCATTTAAAAGCAGGGTGAGGCTTCTCTAATGCCAGCGAGGGTTCCCACTCTGTGAGGAGGAAGGAGGATAAGCTTATGTCATTCAGCCCAAGGCACATAGAGAATATCCAAGCTGCTTTACTACCGAAAGGTTCCTCTCTATCCCTGAAAGGGCCCAGCACCACAGCCAGTTTGCTTGATTTAAACACCTCAATGGGTGACAGACCAAACTACCTCTTTAGTCACCACAAGATCTTGTAACTTAATCAAGCTTCTGTCTCAATTAATCACTTTTACACATTCATTTTATCAATCAATAAATCAATCAATCTTTATTTATATGGCACTTTTCATACAGAAAAAGTACCTCAAAGTGCCTCACAGAAATAAACAAACAACAGCAGAAAAAGAGACAAACAACAGCAGAAAAAGAGTAACCACATACTTAGATGTGTGGTGATTCTGCCTGTTTTTCCAGTATTGTTGTCCATAGTAAGGCAGCTGATCAGTTTGCTGCAGATCCATGAAAACAAGTAGCAGGCTGCTCTGTAGAGGAAGAGGATGAGAGATGCATTTTTTTGTGACTCTGTTTGCAGACATGAATGTAATGCAAATGTGTGGCAGACATCAAATGTTAAAAACACAATAGTTTCATTTGTTTTAATTAGTTATTTATCCACTTATATAATTTCTGTTTTAATATCAGATTAAGGGACTATAAACTACTTTTCCTTACACAACATTGTGTTGTAAAATGCTAATAAATACATTTTGTATGTTGTATGCTGAGTTTATTACTTGATGTGACACCATCACTTGCTACACAATGTTTTCAAATCAACTGAAAACATTAAGGAATGTGGGTTTGTATTATGGTGGCACCGTGGTTAGCACTGTTGCTTTAAAAATAGAAGGTCGGGTGCCGTTTAGCTCAGTTGGTAGAGCAGGCGTCCCATGTAAAGAGGCTTTGTCCTCGCTGCAGCGGACCCAGGTTCGAGTCCTTGCCTGGGGCCAATCGCTGCGTGTCACTTCCCCTCTCTCTCATCCTGTTTCCTGTTTCCCATCCTCAAGCTGTTGCATCAATAAAAAAGCCATAACGGAGTTTGCATGTTCTGCCTGTGCTTGTGTGGGTTTTCTCCAGGTATTCCGGTTCACCCCACCATCAAAACATGCACACTACATTGATTCTGTCGGCACCCTTGTCCAAGGCGAGATCTGGAGTTGGTCCCTAGATGCGATAGTTGCCCACTGCTCCCTCGGGATGGGTTGAATGTACCAGTTTTAGTAGGCTGTGCATTGTATGATATATGATCAAAATGAGGTTCTTCCTCTTCTTTCAATCTGGGTGAAAATAAGTTACAATCAAACTACTTCATTAAAAGAATACAGGTATATTTCCTCTGAAAATCTGTAATAAATAAATAAAACAGATACTAGAACAAATGCCAGTGCTAAGTATGGTTCAAGCTTCAAAACCCCTGCAACTTGATAGCATTTTCCACTAGACCAACACATTCCTATCCAAGGTGGTCAAATAAAAAGGCTGGTCTGTCAAGCCCTTCAGCATCTCATATAGACGCACAACGTACCCGTTAGCATCCATGAGCAATAAGTGAAGCCTTCCTGCCTACCTAACACCTGGTTAATGCTTGGTTAGGTTTTGGGCACAAAAACTTCTTTGTTAAAGCTGCTGTAAGTGATATATTGTTCTTAAAATTAAGTTTAGATTAGCCCTGTATTCTAATAGTAATCACTGTTATAGAGTGTTTAGAGTGCCTGTTTGCTACTCTACTATATCTGGTGATTACTGCTCATGTGGTGTCATAAAGCGGCGGGAGGAGGGATTGCTAACTTAACTGAAATGACAACAGCACTTACAGCAGCTTTAACTGTAGAAAAAGATTGTTTGGTAGTGTTAAGGAAATTATTTTTTTGGCATTGAGTTTCACACAGAAAAAAAAACCCCAGCCGCCTGGATGAAAGTCTTCTGTATGACCACTCTTGGGATTTTCTTTGCTTTGCTACTAAATTGCTGGAATGTAAATGTAAGATACTTCCCATAATTTTCCTTCAAGTGTCAGAGGTTTTAAAGATGTCTATCATTCATATCACTAAATAAAATCATATGCATGCAGTTTCCAGCGTTTTTGAGCTCAACCCGTCTTGTACATAGCTACTAGCCACAGGGTGACATACTGTAGCAGGTCTGAGATTTCTGGAATGCTTACATTCATTTGGAATGTTAGAAAACTTTTGTCTCAACTTGTTGAACTATTCATGCAATATTTTAGAATGAGTATATCTGTGAAATCACATTTCTTAACTGCTCATAATTGAAAAACAACAACAAATTGTAGGAAATTAAATGATATAACTCCATAAGAGGATATCTCAGAGCCACACAATGTATTAGGTAAAGCACACCTTAGTTGGTTTGTTAGTTTAATCTAACAATAAATAAAAAAGGTACATTTGACCAAATTTCCACTGGGCAAATGTCACTGTATATTTTACAGTTTAAATTTTGATACCTTGCTTCAACTGAGCTTTTCCTCTGTGTTTTAGGTCCTGGAGAAGGGCATGCGGCTGGAGTGCAAGTGTCACGGTGTGTCAGGATCCTGCACCACCAAGACATGCTGGACGACGCTCCCAAAGTTCCGTCAGCTGGGATATATCCTCAAGGACAAGTACAACCAGGCTGTGCATGTGGAGCCCGTGCGAGCCAGCCGCAACAAGCGCCCCACCTTCCTGAAGATCAAAAAGCCCCACTCATACCGAAAGCCCATGGACACGGAATTGGTCTACATCGAGAGGTCACCCAACTACTGTGAGGCCGACTCCTTGACCGGCAGCATGGGAACACAGGGTCGCCTTTGCAATAAAACGGCTCTGCAGCCCAACAGCTGTGACCTGATGTGTTGCGGTCGAGGATATAACACGCACCAATACTCCCGTGTTTGGCAGTGCAACTGCAAATTCCTGTGGTGCTGCTATGTTAAATGCAACACCTGCAGTGAGAGGACAGAGGTGTATACCTGTAAATAGAGGTATTTATTGGACGTGTATTTAGACACACATCTAGACAAGCAAGAAGGGAGGTCCTGTGTGTGTGTGTGTGTGTGTGTGTGTGTGTGTGTGTGTGTGTGTGTGTGTGTGTGTGTGTGTGTATGTATGTATTTCAGAATAGGAGTTCTATGTTGCTGATAGACACATGCTGACTGACTGCCTCACTGTCTGGGCACCATGACAAACAGTTTCTCTAACGCATGTTGATTATTCCGATGCCAATGGACATCTACCATGACACTGGACTCAACCCGCGGGCTCATAAATTGTATTTTTATTTTATAACATGAACATTTCATGCCCCAGGCTTGACTTCTCTCCAGGCCATACTGGTCTGTTGGCATGACTCACCTCAAACAGTTTTTTTCCTAGACTAATAATTTATTCAATGAGAAAACTACTGATGATTTTTTTTTTTTTTTAAATTCACTGTTGATTCAATCTGGTAAGGTCTTAAGGTGGTGCAGCATTTTAGGCATGTTAGTGAAAAATGATTCAAGTGCATTTAACAGCAATAAGAATTTTCTTTAGATTTTTTAACAAGACAACTTGGAGCTGAAACTGAAAAAGTCAAAACTGAACTCGAAAGAATTACATATCTGTGACCCTGCAGCTTAAGTGCATTAAGCCTAGCAGAAGAACATTAAACTACTGAACCTGGGCTCTGTATGATAGCATTGTTTTCTTCTTGTTTCTGTCCCCTCTCTACTTCAGTTTGCTGCTAGTTGTCTGGAAGGATATGGAGTTTGTGACTGAGCAGCCATATTGACTCTTTAAGCTAAATTGACACCACCAGAAACAAACTCAAGCTTCCAGACATAAATCCCCCCTAATGTTGGTTGATAGAGTATATTTTCTAAGAGATTATTTTTATATGCTATTTTTTTTTTAATTTATTTTCTATTTCTATGTAAGATTTTTTGCCTTTGCAATTTTGTCTGTTCAGTTACTGAGTTTGCCGAAAGGAAATTACCCACTGACACACTGTTCTGAAAATGTGCCTTGTTCCTCAGCAGTAGAATATAACAACATTATACTGAAATACGCAGTATTGTGATTTGTAACCCATTTCAAAAAACATTATCTCACCTTGTCTTACTGCCCATTGAGAGTGAAAGTCCTGGTGTCACGTCCAGGCTTGTTATTGTTTCATAAATGTTAGAATGTTCTGAAAAGGTCAAACTTTTGTGCTTTTGCGCAATGACTAATTTGTTAGCATAATAAACTACAGCTGCTATAAATGTTTAACCGCACAGTATGCCAGTGTTTCATATTGACAGTAAAAAAACTTAACTGTTTCTTTCTTATCTATGATATTCATTCATTTTTTTGGTCATATTTACATATTTTTGGCAATAGTCCGTGCTGTCTGAAAAGATCTACACCATCGTACTTTTCATATCAGCCATGATTTCAGCCATGCCTAGCTACAGCCACTCAGCTGAAGAATCAACAGTGTATATGGTATTTCAAAGAAGTCTGTGTATTCTGTTGCAGAGAGGTCTGCTTAAGTGACGATGCTAAACAGCAAATCCAGCCCCTTCATAGTACTACACACCTCAATATGCAATGGTCTGATAGCTGCTGTAGTTTCAGTTGGGAGATATGAACTACACAAAATGAGTAAGGGATATTGGTATATTTTCGTGTTTCACTTGATTGTTTATTCTCTGAAATATCTGACATTTTATTTTGTACTTTTATTTTTGAGTAGTGTATATAAGTGGTGAGTTTTTCCCAAGTAACAAATTAACAAAATTAACTAACAAAATATCAAGAAAGGAAATACAATTTGAATTTTTAAAATAATTTTCCTTAGCAAACTGAAAATCTTGATGAGTTTTTCGGTTTGGTGAGGAAAATAATAAAACACACTTCATTCAAACTCAACAGACACTGAACTAACCAGAACAGTCATGGGTTGTCTGAACAAAACACATTTGGTTTGGTAGACAATAAATCTTCTGGCTTTGTCAAGCCCCAGTCTAGTGTCCAGCAATGTTTACTAGGAGGCTGCTGAGCCCCATGAGGCTGAGTTTCGTTGCCCATAATGACTCTCCCATTATCCCAGGTCAGGGTCTTGACCTGTGACCTGTGATCAGCTAATAGGGCCAATTAGCTACACAGTTAACTGAGCTAACTTTTGCCAACAGCAGCTAATCACTACAGCCAAAGATAGCTTCAGCAAAGAGTCTAGTGAACAGCAGTAAGCAGTTATGCTACTCTGTATGATTTTCGGTTACTTTGGTGATTTTAGGTGGGCATGTCTTGCATGTTACATCTTTAAAGGTAGTTCAAAAAAAACCCTGAAATTATAAATACACATGAACAATTATTTTATTGAAAAACATCCATCTCATTCACATCGATCTAGATATATGGACTGGTGTGACATACTGTTGACCAAGGTAATGTTCCAAGGCTGAATTTTAGTCAATTGTCAAACAGGGTCAGTTTCTGAAATTTGAGATTTTTCAAGAAATAATGATTAATTATGTATTCTTGAAACATTAAATGTATTGGTGTATGCAGACCCGTACTCGCCCATTAAAGTACAATCACTGAAAAAAAAAAAAAAAGTATTTTTAGTCATTTATGTCAATACAAAAGTAAAGTTATTTGTTATTATTTTACTCAGGGACAGAAGCTATGAGATTCAGTTTTACTTCAGCTCTCAATAAGGTTAACCACTGGCCCACAAATATGAAGTTTATGCTTTTTGGGAAGTTTCTAACTGACAGCAACTCAGGCCTGGTATTGTTTCATGTCAACCATTTTTTTTTTAATTATTAAAAAAAAAATTTGCCTTGTGATGTTGTTTGATACCCAACCCAACACTGAAATATAAAATAATCAGATGTGTCTCAACAGGGACAATAGTAACCAGTTGAGACAGTGCAGTCAAAACTGTAACATGCCTTTATTAGTATAAGCATCAAAAGTGTGTTCCATGGTTTTGGTTGCAGATCTCTAGCTTGTTTATTATAAGTTTTTATTGAAGAGTTTGTCAGTACTGAAAAAGTTCTCATTAGAGGTTATTGTCTTTGTGTGATTTACTGATGAAATGATATCACCCAAATGCTGTACTGCTCCTGAATCAGAGATCGTTGTTCCTCTATTTCAAGTTAAACCTTACTGTCATTTCATCCATCTCTGGTTAATAAATGTTTTCTCAGAATTAACAGAAGGAGGTAAATTCCTATTTAATACACATTTTTCAAGTCTAAGGACCGATCAGGGTGAAGTGGGTCTGATTGAGGGTTGTGATGCAGAGGGTGTCACAGCAGTGTGTGCCTCAGTGAGCAGTGGGAGTGTGGAGCTGCCAGCTGATGGATTACTCTGACATCTGCTTCATTCACTCCTCAACAGCGTTGCTACAACAACCTCACTGTGCCCCACAAAAATGCTGTTCGTCTCATCGAGAGGCCAGACTGCCCATTAACAAAATGGTAACCATGCAAAACCCAGATAAAATTTGGATGCTATTTATTTTGTGGAAATGGCAAATGGGACGAAAGCAGGGAGGGGTCTTTACAATTGCAAGGGGATGATGTTGAGAAGAATTTCAATATGAGCAACAGAAAAGGTCTTAACTCCTGGAATTGTCGGCACAAAACATTCCTCAGCTAAACTTTGCCTCAATGGAGTGATGCTTTCAAAAGGCAGCTGGCCAAACAGCCTTGGTTTCAGTAACACCAAGCCACTGTCACTGAAAACTCAAGTGTCTGGCTTGTTACATGCTTTACTTTTCTATTCACATTTCCTTCCAACTAATTCTGTCAACATGAAATAATCTGACACTTAACAGACACAACCACAGATAGAGATAGAGATAGATAACTGATCTATTTGCTATTAATATAGTTATCGTATGACTATCCTCCCCATTCACGAAAAAAAACCTGGCCCCATATATCTATAATATTGGTTCCACTCTCCTGGTTGACTGCAAGGTTCAGAAGTACTCTGGGTTCCTTTGTCATGTCATCCCCTATTACCACTGAAGTGGTATGGGGATCTTGCACTGTACAGTCTGTGGTGCCAAGGTAAATGCCAAGGTAAATGTTGATATCAGAAGTACCATGGTACAACCAAAGTATACTAATGCATGGTTTGCAGCACAGTTTACAGTATGCCATTGCTCACATGACTATATTTCAACAGTCAACTACTATGTTGTGGGTCAAATATGTATTTACAGTCTCAACTTTAAGCCAGCACAGATGAAAAGTCTTTAATGTGCTCAGATGGAAATTGAGACATGTAAATTTCGATGATCACTAGGCAAACTTGTCTGATGAAGATCATGTGATATGATTTGAAAGCTCAGTGGAAATGGACCCTGTGGTGAGACTCTTTGGTCAACAGTGCCTGAATGGTGTTAATTACTCTGCAGCATCACTTGCTTTACTGATTTACTTTTCAGCTTTTTTAAACAAAAAAGCAGGAGGTCACATCTAACAAGCTAAAAACAGCATTTTTTTCTTTTATCTTTTTGTTTCATAATTTGTTAATTGTGAAAAAAAACATTCCAAAAATCAAGTTGTTATTCATTCAACTAATAACCCTTTTTGCAAGTGTGACGATATGATATCATTTAGATACCTTTTATTTCTTTGTTCTTCTGAGGAACAGTCAACAGCAGATGCCATTTGTTATCCACATAAAAATCAGTGTATAATTACAGAAGTCAGTGCAAACAAACGTTTTGAATACATTTTGTCATACATGCTCTTTAATTGTAAATCAAATTAAACCATGTACATCTTAAGATAGGCATAAACTAACTATGAACACACAGTGCAGTTTTAAGCCAGACCGCAGCACTGACTCATCCTCCATAAGCCTTACTCTCTCAAAAACCACACACCAAAGGAGGCTCATGGTAGCACTAATGAACTGCCTCATGGTGTTCTTCCTTTAAGCACCACTGTGTCATTGGTCCTGGGTGTTTAATGCCTCTGCTTGTTTAAGGGGTCTGGAACTGTTGGGGCTAGCCTTGCTCAGTCCTTCTTTCATGCAGTGCACCTGTGAACACCTGCATTAAGGTGGTGGTCATAATTTATGACTGCCAAGTCTTCAACATGGGCTGACCTCTATTACTGTGACTGCCTCATTGCTATCCATATCTGAGGTTGCTTGTGTGAGAACAGAGTAGGAACTCATTTGTGCAGAGCTTAATTCTTTTAACACAGAACTTTGATGTTTTCAGATCATGTTCTTTTAGCATGAAAAGCTGACAGGTTGGTGCGCCACTGAAAATGTTGCTGGAAGCTGTCATGCTTGGCTTGTTCGGGAGAGATTCTTTGTCAGGACGCTGATTGTTTAAGACAGGGGCTGCATAATAACTATCATTATAGCAGTACCTTGAGTGCAAGGGCCAATCACGGTCAAAACAGAAATCTCCTCTGCCAGCAAAGTCATTGCTGAGGAATGAGCAAGAAACATGGTAAACATACTTTGGAAAACCAAAGGTTGTTATGAACATTTTAATTGAAGGATGCATAAATCAAACATTTCATATCACCTACTTTATGGACTGCATCTATAATAAATCATAATTTGGCTCAGAGGTAACTGAATAATGAATGATTTGCTATTTGTTGGTTAAAATAGGCCATGGTTGGGGCATGCCAGATAATGATAAAGCTATAGCCCAAAGCTAAACCTCTGCTATCTGATTGTAAAATGTTTCCAGTGCTGAAATAGCTTTATAGTTTAAGCATCTGGAATTAAATTGTTTGTAAAGATCCTTTGCAAGAATACTTGAGGAGTTATGGCCTCTTAATGTTTTTTATCAAAAGGGTAGGTTCAACAAATTGCCACAAAAACTCTTTTTCACCTGCCCAGTGGTAGATAGATACTGCTAAAGCTATTTGCAAGCTTTTCATACAAGAATGACAGAGAAAGGGCAGCAAATTCCCCAATACCTAATTGCTTTCTTGACAGGGCTGAATACTTGTGATGCATTCCATTGTACTTTGAACTTGGGGGAAAAAAAAACCCCTCCAAAACTGAAAAGTGCATGGAATAGTCATCCATGCCAGAATTCCCAGTATGAAACGCGGACAAGGTTCACATAGCCTGAATTTGCTGATGCAGGTGATATCACAGCAGTATGGTGTCACACGTAGTGAAAAATTACTCATATAGTACCTCGTCCGTGAAACGTGCAATAAATGCAACTTTGTAGTTGTCATTTTCACTTCCATTCAGTTGATCTGTGATCAATACAAAGTATTTGATAGCATTCCCTTGTCAAGTTCCATTAACTGTTAAACGAGCTGCTGTAGTTGTTTGTGAAGTTCATAGACTTGCCATTCAAAAACTGGTTTGCAGCAAGCGTCCATGTTTTTCCGAGTAAATGCACTTGGATGCTTTTAGATTGGTTTGGATTGGTCTGGAATATCGACTTGGAAATTCTGACTTTCATGCAATTGAAATGCACTATAACTCATGACCATGTTCTGTGTTTATGTTCATCATGATAACGTTAGGTTTAATGTTGACCATGAAACCACGAGGTGGTTGCATAAAGTGAGTGGTGACAATGATGCTAAGTGCTCACAGTTCACTGTTCCTGAGCTGACTGTTCAGCAGCTAACCCTGGAGGACAGAGCACACACCTACAGCAGTAAGCAGGAACTGCCAGGCCAGGTATGCTTTTCAACCAGAGGTAAGTCTATGGTGGTTATTTTGCTGTTGTTTATATGATTCTGGCATGTAACAGAGTTGTTTATACAATTTAACAACAAAATCAAAGAGAGCCTGTGGAACACTTAAAAACTAGTCATTTACATATCTCACAGCTGACAATCAAGAGCTATAGGGCAGTCAATTCAGGCAGTGCACAACACTGACTGAAAAATTAGTGGACCGAGCCACAGATCACCCCATATTTTCTGAGGAGCCAAAATAAAGCTCAATGTTGGTCATATGGGCCATCACCAGTCCTAATCAAAACTGGACAAAAAGGGGGCGTTTGGGTTGAATAAGCCTAGTGAGTTGCAGAAGTCCATGGAAACTTGCTGTTTTTTTAATGTAAGTCATTGTTGTTTGTTTTCCCAATAAGGAATGCATTGCTAACCATGATAAAGTTTAGTATTGAATTCAGTGTTAAGCCACAATGATTTTGTTACAGATTGTATACTTGACTGAAAATATATATTACATATAAATTAGACTCCAGAAAAGAAGAAAAAAAAAGTTATTTTGAGTCACTTGTGTAACTAATGTGAAATAGATAAATATGATGCTACAGCAAAATATATTAATTAAATATGACTTTAAGCACTTTGTTTAATCATCTCTAATTTTTTTCAAAATATTTTTATTGAAATACGTATAATACAATACTTCTGATCACAGACATACAACTGACCTTTTTTCTTTCTTTTTTTTATCTTTAAACAAATAATAACCCCACTCAGCTCATCATGACCAACACACACATTAGTGGTTATTCATACAATAGAAAAGGTACAACAGTAACAGACACACATTCAATCAGGTAGTACCTCTAAATTAGTAAAATAGGTATAAATGGTTGCCATTAATGAAAAAAATTGACTGTACTACTGTACTAATTTTTTTCAAGTTTTAAAAAAACATCATGTCTTTGAGCCACTGGGAGATAGAAGGATATTTAGCAGACTTCCAATGCAACAATAACAAACGTCTTGCTAATAAGGATGTAAAAGCTATAATGTTGTGCAGAGTTAAGTACAAGTGAGGGGTCAGGAACCCCAACCTACGAACGGTGGACAAAGAAGAAACATGTGGCTAAGGTGACAAGAAGAGCCATGGCATTTATCACATTTGTCTTCTACTTCTGGATATTGCATAAGTCCAAGACGAGCACAGGAGGTGGTAGTTCATATTCTCTCTATGGCCTGTTCCCAGGACCCCTCCCGTATTTGCATTCCCAGTTCCTCTTCCCATGTACACTTAAATTTAGCACTTGAGTTATTGCTAAAAGCCAAAATAATATCATACAACTTTAAGATGATTCCTCTGTGATGAGGAGCAAATGATAGCGTGGTTTCCCATCGCTGTTCTGGAGGTAAAGAGGGGACATTAGGAAAAGACTTAGTGACAAAATTGCGGATCTGAATGTAACGAAACAGATGAGTAACAGGGAGGCCATAGAAAGATGACAAATTGGCAAAACTATCAAAGACACCATCTACATACAAATATTTAAATTGTGTAATACCCTTGTCATACCACACTGAAAATGTCGAGTCCGAAAGTGATGGAGGAAATAGATGGCTGTTATTTAAAGGACCAAAGGATGCAGCTACAAATTTAAAATGCCTTCTAAACTGATACCAGATCTTGAGAGTGTTATGAAACCACTTTATTATCAGTATATAGAGAGGGTTTTGTAGGTAAAGAGGAATAAAGTAGAGCAGGTATAGAAGATCCCCTACAGGATGATAGTTCCAATTTAAACCAAGAGGATTCAGGAGAATTTAACCAGTAGCAAAGTTTATGGATGTGAGCAGCCCAATAGTAAGTTAGAAAATTAGGTATGCAAGTCCTCCACTAAGTCTGCATCTCCCATCTTCCCACCCCAAATGAAAGAACACATTATCTTATCCAATGAGTAAAAGAAATGCTTGGGCAGAAAAAGAGGAATTGAATGGAATAAAAAAAGACATTTTGGTAAAATATTCATTTTGACGACTGAGATCTTGCCAATTAATGAAAGGGGGAGGTTACCCCATCTTTGAATATCAGATGTAATCTTTGAGATAAGGGGAGTGAAATTAGCAGATGCAAGGCTAGATAAAGAACAAGTCACGTTAATACCTAAGTATTTAAACCCCGATGGACTAAACTGAAACAGTAAATCTGACTGTTGAAGATGACATGCTGCAGTATTAATGGAAAAAGACTCACTTTTCGGAAAATTTAGCTTATAACCTGAAAAATAGCTTAAATGAGATCAAATTCTACTTGCAAATCCAAATGCTGCTTAAGTAGTTCCGGAGAAGGGTTCAGTGCACATCTTTGATCGAGGTTACTAATCACAGATGTAAGTTCATTAAGCCTAGCATTAATCTTTTTATTAGAGAGAGCTGAGTAAGAAATAATTTGACTTCTCAGGTAACATTTAAGTGTCTCCCATAGCAATGAATATGAAGTGGAGTAGTTTAGATTGAAAGACAAGAAGTCATCAATAGAATTTAAAATGAGTTTGCAAAATTCTTTATCTGCCAAAAGAAGAGAGTTAAATCTCCAAAGTGGTGGGCTACGTTTATAGGTAGAAAGTTGAATATATAATAATATATACAAGATATTACAATACCTAAATAGTCAGAAGAGTTTACACTTGAATTAAGAGTACTGTCAATAAAAAAATAATCAATCCTAGAATATGAATGGTGCACCTGGGAGAAAAAAGATTTTTATTTTAACAGAGGGGTAACGGGATCTCCATGGATCAATAAGACCATTCTGTTTCATAAAGTCAGAGAATGTTTTAGACATAGCAGATTGAGTTAGATTACGAGAATTAGACCGATCCAAGATTGGGTCAAAAACACAATTTAGATCCCCTCCGAGGATCAGGAGGTGAGTATTCAAGAAAGGGATGTTACTCAGCAATCTGTTAGCAAATTCAACATCATTGAAGTTTGGGGCATGTATATTTACTAACAAAACCTTTTTTTTTGCATAAGGGTACCAACAACTATGAGGTATCTGCCATTCCTATCAGCGATAACATCAGTGGATGAGAACTGGACATTTTTGTTAATTAAAATGGCTACTCCTCTAGCTTTTGAATTAAAGTTTGAGTGGAAGACTTTACTCACCCAAGGGCAATGTAACCTGAGATGATCTTCAATACGAAGGTGAGTCTCCTGTAAAAATACTATATCAGAATTTAAACATTTCAAGTGTGTATAAACCTTAGATCTCTTAACAGGGTTACTCATGCCTCTTATATTCCCACTAATAAATCTGACAGGTGTGCCTGGCCCAGCAATGCTGCGACCTATATTGCCATTAACCATTTAAATAAAAAAACAAAACAAAAATACAACTGGTCATTGAAAGCTGAGGACACCCTCCCCCCCAAATACCCCTTAACACAAATACACCCAAAGTCCCCAAATAACCACAGAACAAAGGAGACAGCAGTGTTACCCACAGTAACCAATAGTTGTCCACAATGATGTTGAACAACCGGGAGACTACACAGAACCTCAACCTCGACCTCAACACTATTTGTACAGTATGCGCATGATGATAAACACATAATATTAAAAAAAAACTCACATGCTGAAATATTGTTTCATCAAAAGGTGAACATTCCAGCAAAACCACAAAAATGACTGCTTTAGTAACACAAATCAAATTTCCACATGGATCAGTTGGATACAGTAAAGCATGTGAAGATACAAATTAACACATAACAGTAGGCTATAGGTCCTGTACAAACAAATGCAGAGAGCATAAAATGAGGTAGTGCTGATCAGAACTGAGGTAAAAAAAAATACAAAATAGGATATAGCCTTGTCATATAACATTATCCAATAAGAATAAGGGAGACAATTGCTATAAACAAACCATAGTGGCATTTACCTATTAAGTGCAACAGACCAGAAAACCACCCAGTAATGCACTGGTAGGAACTAAACACAAAATCTAAGCGATAACAGGACACAAACCTGAAAAGCTATTGGAGCTCACCCAGTCACTGTGATAATGTAATCTGCAGACAATGGCTCATGGACGATCCCCGGGCTTGGAATTGGGTTGAAGGGTCCGGTGGGACCTATCCAGTAGCGGCTCCTTTACCAGGTTGAATGCTTGCTTCAGTAAGGTGGCTACAGCAGCAGCGGCGCTGGTGTCGGGACCCTCTGGTACTCCCACTATCCTAATGTTCTTCACATTTATTTTTCAGCTTGGCTGTGAGGCGCTTGATAGTAGTTTTCATCTCTCCGATGGTACCTGTTAGTTTGGACATGGTAGCATCGGTAGCAGCTTCATCATTCGCTAGCTGTGTCTTCACTGCTTGCAGGTCGGGCTTGATAGTAAACAAAGCATCCCCGAGAGTATCCTGGAGCTTCTTTTTAAAAATGTCACCAATATCTTTCCTCAGCGAAGCCAGCAATTTGAGCTTGAGGGCAGCGATATCAAGGTCAGCATGCGTTGAGGCGGCCTCTGCAGGCGCCGGTGGCAATCAGGCCTCAGTTGTGTCTGAGTAGTATTTCGAGCTTTAGAGTTCTTTCCAGACATGTTACGCAATACCATACCTGTCAAGTATTTGGCCGGGAAGGTCCCGTATTTTACCCTTCTTTCCCGCCGTCCTCCCGTATTAGTATTTTCCCGTAAAAAAAAAACAAACAAAAAACATTCCCAATCTGAGCTTTGTTACTAGCCTCGCAATAACTGAAACCTGCAGTAGCCTACTACACAGAAATAGGGGAGTCTGGAGTCACAAATTTGGGGACTTGAGACTTACTTGACTAACACTGGTGAAAGACTCGACTTGACTTTGACTTGGCATTCATAACTTGAGACTTGACTTAGACTTGACACAGGTGGCTCGGAAGTCTTGGCTTTTCTTTCTTCCTTTTTTGCGCATATTGAGCCGTCAGCCACTGTATGACACGGTTCATGCAGTGATTTTGCAGATATAGCGTCTTCACTGCGCAAAAAGGCATTATTTTAAATGTAGGCGTGCTCACAACGCAACACGACACCATACCGGCGCACATTCGGTGCGATGCAATTGTTTATTCGTGCACGTCCGCGACGGACCTGCTTCTCCCTCAGGTGTTGTGTCTGTGTCTCTCCTGCTGTTTCTCACGGAGCTCTAACCCCGTTTGAACGGAGAAGGGGCAGTATGTGGAAAGACGTAGCCTCCGAGATGTAGAATGTGTTTTATAGAAGAGAAACACACATTTCAGGACAAAACAGACATGTCCTATGATTTTCAGCCTCCTTTTTAAAGGGGGGGGGGGTCAATACCTGAGAGTAACATTCTCAGCTGTCAGGATGTGCAGTATGGTACAGTTCCAGGGCTGATATTAATCTAATCTTATTCTTATGTTCATGGGTTTGAAAAAAAAATGATATATAAAATTGATCAACTATGCAATTTATTAATCCAGGTGTGTCTGATTATTGTTGTTGTGACTACTGAGGTCAGGCACACCTGGATTAATCAGTTTGTCCAATAATGGCAGACAGGAGACAAAGGAGCTGGCTGAAGTTCAGGAAGTAGTGCAGCTGTGCATGAAGCCAATTGTAGTTTATAAGTGGTGATTTTAGCTTTCTTGTACACCTGTCATAAAATGTAAGGGACACTGGAGCTTGGTTGGGGTGGTGGGACTGCTTGCGGCGGGCGCCAGAAAATTTCCCTTATTTTCAAATTCAAAACTTGACAGGTATGCGCAATACAGAGTTAAAGTTTCCAGCAAAAAAGTACTGCAACGTGAGACATGACTAAGTATGCGACCAAAAAGCGCAGATGAATTACAATTTTAAACGAAATCGGCAGAAGCTTCAGAACTCACAACCTGCTCCATTAAAGCTCAGCAGCACCCCCCAATTATCTCTATTTTCAAAAACTTTCAAGGTCTTGATTTTTTTCCCTTTCCTCCCATGAACTATGTAGTATGTAAATTCCCTGTGAGGGACCCTGAGAGAAGTCTCAGTTATGAAACCCAAATGCACTCTTCACACACACAGAGGGAGGGCATGTCATTCAGTTTGATAGAAATTGCCTATATTGTTTGTCTGTTGTGTTGTTTGTCTTTATAGGCCATTCGATCCAATAAGCATATAAATAACACAAGTTAACCAAGCTGCAAATTCACCTCCTGTTTCAGTGTGAGCTCACCTGGAGCACAAAGTCATTCCTGCAACCAACTGACAACTTTGGAGGATTCTCCTGTAGTCCAGCAATAAAACACTCTGTGGAGTAACACAGAGATAAAAAAACAAACAAAAAAAAAGCCCAGAACTTTGGAAGATACTCTTGATTTCGTTAACTGAGGCTGAAGCCTCATATTAGCTTTGGCTCAACTTTGGAATGCAATTTGCATGGTGGATTTTGTCAATCTATTTCAGTGAAGTTGAGTTATGGAAAAATTACTTCATTGCTAGTGTGAAGAGAAGGAGTGATCATAGTGACCAAAAACTGTAACCAATCAACACATCTGAATGTTGTATATATAATGAATTATAGTGATAATGCTGCTGATGTTGCATGACTTTTGGGGTGAGATTTGGAGCATGGTAAGACGCTTAAAACACAGTGTAAATTTCTGACCCTATGCTGTTAGCTGTCAATGCTAACGCTCCATTCACAGAGCCCTGTAATGGTTGGACCAAATGTGTTCACGTCTCCAGTACTGGCAAGTCAAGGGTAGCTTGAGCAATGAAGCTGCATGTTTAAATCAACCGAAGTTCTCCTTTAATTTGGGAACAGGAGTTGTTACCTCAATGAGAAGTTGGAGGTGTACAGCCTATTGCCTGCAACTCTTCATCTAATATCTCCTTCTTGTACATATGTCCTGGAGTTGTTTTATTCATTGAGCCACTCCCTGACATATTTAAAATCATTTTGATTGATTCTGAATATATGTGGGGTGGTTTTATGAATTACATTAAAAATCAATTAATCTCAATCCAAAAATTACTATTTGTTTTGCTCTGCTCTGACATTTATGAAGAATGACAGCAGAGCCACCTGCTCATTGCATTTCTTGTGACCAGTCTAACTCTAAAGTTCCCTTGCGCTATATATACAATTGTTATACAGTTCCTATTTCTCTATGAAGGCTTACGGTAAGTAAATTGGTACATTGAAAATAAAAAAAACACGATTGAATAAAAATATTTTGCTTGTTGGATTATGTTATTGTATATTGACATTTACATCACATTGACATTTTACTTCATCGTCATGAGATAGTTGGATGGTAGGGTGTTCACATTATACAGCCATTGAGGTGATTGTTCAGCAGCTAACCCAGTGGCCTCTGAGCCAAATAGGACAGTCATGGCAAAAGCAGCAGCCTCCTTCGGTAGCCTTCAGCAGCTAACCCACCAAGCACAAACACACACACTGCAGTAACAGTTGTGCCAGGAAGCCTTTTCGGTCTGTGACAGCCAGTTTGCTTGTGTATGCACCGATCAGGCATAACATTTTGATAAATGAGTGAAAAAGTGAATAACACTGATTATCTCTTCATCATGGCACCTGTTAGTGGGCGGTATATATTAGGCAGCAAGTGAACACGTCATTGTCAAAGTTGATGTGTTACAAGCAGGAAAACTGGGTAAGTGTAAGGATTTGAGAAAGGGTCAAATTGTGATGCTAGATGACTGGGTCAGTGCATCTCCAAAACTGCAGCTCTTTTGGCTTGTTACCGGTCTGTAGTTTTCAGTATCTATCAAAACTGGTCTAAGGAAGGAACAGTGGTGAACGAGTGACAGGGTCATGGGTTGCCAAAGCTCACTGATGCATGTGGGAAGTGAAGGCTGGCCCTTGTGGTTACTCAAATTGCTGAAGAAATGAATGCTTGTTCTGATAGAAAGGTGTCAGACTACACAGTGCATCGCAGTTTGTTGCGTATGGGGCTGTATAGCTGCAGACAGTCAGGGTGCCCATGCTGACCCATGTCCACTGCAGAAAGCGGCAATAATGAGCACGAACATCAGAACTGGAACACGGTGCAATGGAAGAAGGTGGCCCAGTCTGATGAATCATATTTTCTTTTACATCATGTGGATGGTCAGATGCATGTGCATCGCTTACCCGGGGAACACATGGCACCAGGATGCACTATGGGAAGAAGGCAAGCTGGCAGAGGTGGTGTGATGATTTGGGCAATGTTCTTCTGGGAAAACTTGGGTCCTGCCATCCATGTGGATGTTACTTTGACACGTACCATCTACCTCAGGGAAGCAAAGCCAAGACACGACCAAACACACCACAATGAAGTCGCTAATCCATCTGGACTCCCAGCCGTCCCAGGGCTGATAAATTTGCTAGGTTGACATTTGCAAATTACTTCATCAGCTACAAAGCAACTAATGCCAGATCCATGCTGTCTGGCCACTGGCTGCTTGCTCCTGTGCAAGGTCGCTGTCTGCAGTTGTCCTAATGGCTATCAGTGTCATTATGATTCTTACACATGGGCCTAGTAAGCTTACCTTATCAAAGCAATCACAATCAATGATTCAATGATATTCAGGTAAAATCAAACAAATCATTTTACAGCCCAATATTACAAATCAGAAAATTACCCCAAGGGGCTTTTTAATATGTATTCTACAGCACAGGCTACATGGGATGGATTTCCTACAGGGTGAGCAATGGAGGAAACCACAGGAAGATCACAATGTCAGATCAACACAAGCGTCTTACAGTACATTTTACATTATTGTTGTTGCCAAAAAATTAGGCTTAGAGTTTAGGTTTAAAGTGCATATGTCTGGGGAATTTGCCAGATGTTGTTGATTTTTTGGGTCTTTTTGGTTCTAGCAGAATGTCTATTGGGGGAAAGTGCAATTGAAAAAAATGTAACCCTAACACTTGTTTTAACTAAAAGAATGTAAATGAATAACTCTGTTGAAAGACTTTTGAATATTGATGTTGTCAAGATTTTACATGTGTTAGTAGTCCAATTAAAATAGTTAGGAAATTATCAGTGATCCTAGTAAGGACATTTTGTCTTAAGATGAAGTAGGAGTGTTGTCATAATGTTTTAATGTTTAAATATTTTAATGACAAGTTACTGCAAAACATTTATAGATTTTTTCCAAAGCATGTTATCCAACTCTAAAATAGTATCTTTCCAGGAACATTAAAAAAACTTTAATCTAAAAATGTGGAACATTTGGGCATAATGTTCTAACAGGGCTTTTAGTAAACATTTTAAGGTTATCACTAAAAATGTTTGTAATACTTTTAGAGAACGTTATCCTAAAACATGCTGGGAACGAGATATTTTGGGCGGCTGTAGCTTAGCCAGCAAGTAGAGCAGGTCGTCTGGTTGCTGGTTTGAATCCCGGCTCCCCTGGGCTGGGTTGAGCTGTGTGTCGAAGTGTCCTTGAGCAAGATACTGAACCCCAAATTGCTCTTGATGTGCAGTTGGCACCTTGCATGGCAGCTTCCACCATCAGTGTATGAATGTGTGTGTGAATGGGTGAATGTGGCAAGTACTTTGAAGTGCATTGAGTACTGGAATGCAAGTCCATTTAAAGAAAACGTCCCACTGAGAACATTTTCAAGAACATTAGGGCATAACAATCAAACAATGTCGTCAGTGAACATTTTAAAGGGGTTATCACAAAATATTTTGTGAGTGTTTTTTAGAGAACGTTATCCTCAAACACTCTGGGAACTTGCTGAAAACATTTTCAAGAACATTAGGGCCTAACGTTCAAGTAATGTTGTCACTTTTAAGGAGGTTATCACAAAACATTTTTGGAATGTTTTTAGAGAACGTACGCCTCGAAGTTTCAGGGACATTTAGAACGAGCTGATTGGGACGGCTTGTAGTTCAGGGGGTCGAGCAGGTTGTCTAATGATCAGAAGCTTACTGGTTCAAATCCCAGCTCCCCAGGGCTGGGTTGAGCTGCGTGTTGAAGTGGCCTTGAGGAAAATACTGAACCCCAAATTGTTCCTGATGTGCAGTTGGCACCTTGCATGGCAGACTCCGTCATCAGTGTATGGATTTGTGGGTGAATGTGGCAAGTACTGGAAAAAGCATTAGGGCCTAATTTAAGGAGGTTATCACAACATTTTTGGAATGTTTTTAGAGAAGGTTATCCACAAACATTCTGGGAACTTGACGAAAACTTCTCACTGAGAATGTTTTCAAGAACATTAGGGCGTAACGTTCAAGCAATGTTGTCACTGAACATTTTAAGGAGGTTATCAGAAAACATTTGGAATGTTTTTAGAGAACATTATCCTCAAACATTCCTGGAACAATAAATTGCTAGCTGGGTAATACGCCATGCCACAAAGCAAAAATGGTTCAGGAATGGCTTGAGGAGCACAACAATGAGTTTGAGGCGTTGACTTTTCTCCAGATCTCAATCCAATCGTGCACCATTGGATGGGCTCAACAAACAAGTCCAATCCATGGATGCCCCACCTTGCAACGTACAGGACTTAAAGGATCTACTGGGTACCAGATACCACAGCACACCTTTAGGGGTCTAGTGGAGTCCATGCCTCGACGGGTCAGGGCTGTTTTAGCAGTAAAGGGGGGACTAACACAATATTAGGCAGGTGGGCATAATGTTATGCCTGATTATTGTATATGATTGTGGCATTTAACAGGGCTGTTTGTTTTTTCTATTTATTACACTAAAAAAGCCAAAGGCACTTGTTATACTAAAAAACTAGCTGCTAAAACATATTCCTACAGGCCAACAAAAGCTCAGTTTAGTAACACATGCCCCTTCATGAGTTTTTGAGGAGTAACTTTGGATGGGAGGCCCTAAGGGACAGAAGTGGGATTTTTTCAGTTGGAAATGAGCTCACTCCCGCTGGTTCCTACAATTTTGTCTTACACAGTCTTAAGATTGATTTGTGAAATGTCCAGAACATCTACTTTCCAGATCTACTTACCTTAGTGAGGTATCTCAATGTAGGAACAATGCTCTCATGATATTTGTCAAAAAAACAAACAAACAACAACACACATTTGCCCAATATTATAAGGAACTCTATATTTAAAGGATTATCCCAATTTTCAATGTTGTAGTCATGTCAACTACCTGCACACATCAGCCCAAACAGAGATCAGTGTGTGGACCAAGTTGTGCTGTGGTTATGCTACAAGACATTAAGCCATGCAGCAGAATGTCCCAGGCTGCCTGTGTTTCCTGCAGTGATTGACAAGGCAGCTTAATGACAGAGTAGCCAAAGGAAATAACATGAAGATGCACATACATAATTACACTTTGTTTCCTCTGCAGGCCTTTCTACCACATGTGTAGCATGTATCTGAAATTACACTCCATGTATGAAAAGGATAAGATATTATTCTTAAGTGTGTTAGCTTGCAGTTCATACCAATTTGTGGAGTATATAGAAAATTGTTTAGATATATTTTAAAGCTTACAGCACAGGAAAACCAAATAATGAGTTGTTCCTACAAAGATTTACATCAGACACTACACCCTCTGCTCCTTTGGCTGTAAAAATGTGTGAAGAATGCAGTAATGACACATGGTATGCACTGCTTGAACCGCTGTACTGACAGCACATGGGAGGTATGTCCCTGTGGCCATGTTGACATGAACACCAAACAAGCAAGAATCAGCTACACAAACGACTTCCTACTTTATGCCCAGCAAGCTGTAATTTTTCTCTAAATAAAAGGATGTAAAAAGCTTGAAGCAATTAGGGCAATTAAATTATCCAAAGCCCATGTCTGAGGCCTGAAGCACAGTGAGGGTGGAGAGGTTGAATCGACAACTAATCCTGTATCCAGTTTTAAGTTTGCTGCTCTGGCGAATCATAGCAAAGATCATAATTTAAAGAGAGAGCAGGTACACTTAAAGTGACACACACATTCCTGTGTAGAATTTGCTCATTCTTGATGATTTCACCACCTCACACCATTCGCTGTTGATTTAGGCGAAGGAATGTGATGAATAATCTGTTAGCAACGGTGAGGGTAGCTGAACCTGAGGCACCTGAACACAGTTGTGACAGTCATGGTAAAATAAGTTTGAGTAAATGAACAGCTTGACTGCCAGAATACTTATTTTTCCTTTCCTTCAGTGTGTTATATAGGTACTTGTGCATGCCACAGGTCTTGGAAGTCAACCATCTGCACAAACAGGAGCTCCACTCTCTCACAGAACAATCAGAGCAGATTTGGTATTTGGGAGGGGGGCCTTTAAGAGACGGTAGCTAAAACAATGCTTTTGAGACAGAGGCAGAACACAAAGCTGCAGCACGGGACAGTATGACAAAATCTATGTGTTTTCTGAGCATTAAAGCACGTAAACCTAGTGACCAAAAATAACCTGAAAATTAGCACAAGACGTCTGCTTTAAAGCTCCATGTGGGCAGGCATTTCTGTTTTAGTTTTTTGAAGAGATCAAACATCTTGATAGTTAACATCCGCAATGATAAAGGCCCTCAAAAAGCCCTCAGTTGGCTTATGACACACACTATTTTAATGATACAGTTGATATTAACTGTATTTTCATGTTAACAAAGATAAAAAATTACAAAATTTAGATACAAACCAGCAGAGAATTATCACCCAACTCTGCACGTCCCCTCTACACTACACATTGTTTTGGTCTCTTTCTGCTAACATTATTGTTTTGATGCCTTTAGCCATTATCAGTGTTTTCAGCAAACAGCTGTTTTCAGTAGAAAAGTAGCAATAAACTCACTGTATGTCTCCGGCAAAAGACAGCAAAAGACAGAAAGACAAAGTTAGCAACAAGCTGGTGAACAGAGTGGAACACTCAGCAGTTAAATATATAACAGCCAGATTTTTCCCTCAGGAACAAAACAGAGCTGAAAGAGAGGTTGAATAGGGACGTAAATTTCTTTGGTGCACAGAAACATAGCACATCTGTTGGAAACATAGACAGGCAACTGTTTGCTTACACGTTCACCATATCAGCCATATTTAATGAAATTATGTCTGCATGTGTTTGTGTTGTGCATGTGTTTTTTGAGTGTGTTTGAGTACCCACATGATCCTAGGAGCTATGTTGTTCGGGGCTTAATGCCCCTGATAGGGTCTCCCAAGGCAAACAGGTCCTAGGTGACGGGTGTCAAACCCCTTCACCACAGTAAGGTGGCAGTTCAGAGGAGGAGATTTATGATATATTTGGTTGAGATTAGTTAGTAGCAATATGAATTTAACCTTGAAGGTTCTCTAATTAACAGTTTGTAGCAACTAACATAAATGAATGACCATGCTCCACAGAGCCCATTTAAAATATTACCTTGTTGATTAACAATTCTCCCTGAGTCATGTGGATAAATGTTCATTAGTAATGAATAGCAACGATTCCCATTGTCTCACATTGCTTACATCTCTTTTTTTGTTTTGATGGAGTGACACCTTGTGGCAGAAATTGCATTCTGTACATTTAAGTCATCATAGTACAGTATATCAATATTGTGTTCACAACTAGGTAATGCTGCCTCAAGTGGCCAAAGTGGCAAAATAAGTTGTTCGCTACAGCCAAAATCAAAAGTTTGTCTTTAAAGGGTTTTACCATCTGCCGGAATGACATCAATTTAACAAAAAAACACACGCACAACACAAACACATAGGCACAGACATAATTTCATTAAATACGGCTGATATGGTGAGCATGTAAGCAAAGAGTTGCCTGTCTACGTTTCCAACAGATGTGCTATGTTTCTGTTCACCAACTAAATTTACATCCCTGTTCACCCTCTGTTTCAGCTCGCTGGGGAGATTGAGCGGTACCGGCTAGAGATAGTCAGGCTCACCTCCACGCACAGTCTGGGCCCTGGAACCGAACTCCTTGAGAGAGGCTGGACTCTTTTCCACTCTGGAGTTGCCTGTGGTGAGAGGTGGCGAGCTGGTGTGGGCTTGCTTACAGCTCCCTAGCTCAGCTGCCATATGATGGAGTTTTCCCCAGTAAACGGAAGAGTCGTTTCCCTGCGCCTTCAGGTCAGGGATAGGTCTCTCACTGTTGTTTCGGCTTACGGGCCAAACAGCAGTGCAGAGTACCTGGCCTTCTTGGAGGCCCCGGGAGGGGTACTGGAGAGTGCTCCAACCGGGCACTCCATCGTTCTACTGGGGGACTTCAACACTCACATGGGCAGCGGCAGTGTTATGTGGAGGGGTGTGATTGGGAGGAACGGCCTCCCCGATCTGAACCCGAGTGGTGTTTTGTTACTGCCATAACAAACACCATGTTCAAGCATAAGGGTGTCCATCAGTGCACGTGGCTCAGGGAGAACTTTGACCAGATCCTGAGGGAGGCTGGTGACATTGAGTCCGAATGGACTGTGTTCGTCACTTCCATTGTTGACGCGGCTGTTCAGAGCTGTGGCCATAAGGTCTCTGGTGCCTGTTGTGGCCGCAATCCCTGAACCCGGTGGTGTACACCGGAAGTAAGGGATGCTGTCAAGCTGAAGAAGGAGTCCTACTGAGCATGATTGGCTCTGAGGACTCCTGAGGCAGCTGACGGGTCATGGCAGGCCAAGCGTGTGGCAGCACGGGCGGTCGCAGAAGCAAAAACTTGGGTCTGGGAAAAGTTCAGGGAGGCCTTGGAGGAGGACTACCGGTCAGCCTCGAGGAAATTCTGGCAAACCATCCAGCGCCTCAGGAGGGGGAAGCAGCCCTCCACCGACATTGTTTACGGTGGAGCTGTTGACCTCGACTGGGGATATCGTCGGGCGGTGGAAGGAATACTTTGAGGATCTCCTCAATCCCACTGACACGCCTTCCATAGAGGAAACAGGGTCTGGGAACTCAGAGGTTGATTCATTCATCGCCCAAGCCGAAGTCACTGAGGTAGTTGGGAAGCTCCTCAGTGGCAATGCACCGGGGGTGGATGAGATCTGCTCTGAGAACCTCAAGTCTCTGGATGTTGTGGGGCTGTCTTTGCTGACATGTCTCTGCAGCATCGCGTGGCAGTTGGGGACAGTGCCTCTAGACTGGCAGATCGGGGTGGTGGTCTCTCTATTCGAAAAGGGGGACTGGAGGGTGTGTTCCAACTATCGGGGGATCACACTGCTCAGCCTCCCTGGTAAAGTCTACTCCAGGGTACTGGAGAGGAGAATTCGGCCAATAGTTGAACCTCAGATTCGGGAGGAACAATGCAGTTTTCGTCCTGGCCGTGGAACACTTGATCAGCTCTATACCCTCCACAGGGTGCTCGAGGGTTCATGGGAGTTTGCCCAACCAGTCCACATGTGTTTTGTGGACTTGGAGAGGGCACCGTGTCCCTCGTGGCATTCTGTGTGAGGTGCTCCGGGAGTACGGGGTCGGAGGCCCTCTGCTAAGGGCTGTATGGTACCTGTACGACTGGAGCAGGAGCATGGTTCGCATTGCCGGCAGTAAGTCAGACCTGTTCTTGGTGCATGTTGGACTGCGGCAGGGCTGCCCTTTGTCACCGGTTCTGTTCATTATTTTTATGGACAGAATTTCTAGGCGCAGTCAGGGGCTGGAGGGGGTCTGGTTCAGGAGCCACTGGATTCCATCTCTGCTTTTTGCGGACAATGTTGTCTTGATGGCTCCGTTGAGCCAGGACCTCCAGCATGTTCTGGAGCGGTTTGCAGCCGAGTGTGAAGCAGCTGGGATGAAAATCAGCATCTCCAAGTCTGAGGCCATGGTTCTGGACTGGAAAAAGGTGGCTTGCCCCCTCCAGGTCGGGGGAGAGTTCTTGCCTCAAGTGGAGGAGTTCAAGTATCTTGGGGTCTTGTTCCCGAGTGAGGGAAGGATGGAGCATGAGACTGACAGGCAGATCGGTGCAGCGGCTGCAGTGAAGTGGTCGTTGTATCGGTCTGTTGTGGTGAAGAGAGAGCTGCGCCGAAAGGCGAAGCTCTTGATTTACCGGTCAATCTACGTTCCTACCCTCACCTACAGTCATGAACCTTGGGTCATGACCGAAAGAATAAGATCCTGGACACAAGCGGCTGAAGTGAGTTTCCTCCGCAGGGTGGTGGGGCACTCCCTTAGAGATAGGTGAGGAGCTCTGTCACCCAGGAGGAGCTTGGAGTAGAGCCGCTGCTCCTCCACATTGAGAGGAGCCAGCTGAGGTGGCTCTGGCATCTACATCGGATGCCCCCTGGATGTCTTCCTCGGGAGGTGTTCCTGGCATGAGCCACCAGAGGGAGACCCTGAGGAAGACCCAGGACACGCTGGAGTGACTATGTCACTCGGCTGGCCTGGGAGTGCCTTGGGATCCTCCCGGAGGAGCTAAGGGAAGTGTATTGGGTGAGGGAAGTCTGGCATCCCTGCTCAGGCAGCTGCCGTTGCGACCTGGCCCTGGATAAGCAAAAGAAAATGGATGGATGGATGGAAATATATCATAAATATCAAGTTATTATTATTGTTTTTTTTTACAGACATTTTAATCAACTTGTTCGTAACCAGTTGCTGATTTACTCATCCAGCTGATATGGGGCAAGACTATTATTAATTTGGCGTGGTCATTGTGTCCACCTAGCCATTGTAAGTCTAACAAATACTGGTAGCTCTGGTTTTAGTCTCTTCCAACTCCTGATGGAAATCCAGCTCTTTCATTGCTAGCTGCTGCTTGATGATGATCAGTTCCCGTTATTGTGGAAGAGGTACTTGTTCACCCCTAGAAGCCAGTGTTTCATTCCCCTGACCAGACACCAGGCCAGCTAAATATGACAGATCATATGTAACTAGTCTTAAAACCTCCAAGGCCTCAGTGGACCTCACCTTTCTAACATCTCCTCCTGAGAATCAGGCCCAGACAGGAAACCTGAGCTTTGTTTTCCTCTGAAGTTTGGGTGTGCTTACCTGTACAGGACCTCGCTGCACATTATCTTAAACGTGCAATCACCTTTGTTTTTATGTATGCTTTGCTTCAGTTAGGAAACTATTCTGCCCACATTCATCAAGCACATATCTTTATGAGCTTCATGAAGTTACTAAGATAAGACACGCTCATATTGTAAACATGCATGACTCTGGAGTTTGCACCCAAAACTGCATGCTTCTTTGTATTACCAGCATAAAATATAGTCAGTTTAGAGGGTCACAGTAAGGTCACTAGAATGGCACAGCCTTATAAACTGTGGAAACTAGTATGGAAAATTAGTATGATGACTCGGGGCTTAGTCATTCATGCTGGCAACATTAGCCTATGATTGGACTGGTTAGTTATCTACTGTGTTGCTTTAAAACAACAAGTTTTAACAAGTGACAAGACATCATTTCTAAAGGTTAAAAAAACACTTCTCACTTCTGTGCCAAATGTCATGCTTTGGAAGCCGAGGCAGCCCTGACTACCTGTTGTCTGTGAACATTATGCAGATCCTTTGTAGGTCTGCGTGACATATTAAAGCCAGATTGCATGTCAGCTCTCAGGGTAATGATACTGCAGGGAAAACAATAGTGACAACAACATTACTGTACCTCTGGGTGTGGCGACCTTTCATCTCACTGCAGCCTCTGATGTTCAGACAAAGTCTGGCAGAGGTAAAAAGGGAGACAGAGATCAAAACCCTCTGAAGATCTATAATACAGTTCTACTCTTTTTTTCAGGTTGAAAGAGATTCCCTTGTAGTTTGTATAGGCCTCTGTCCTTGAAACCCGCAGCTAGTACTGGTGGGATGGGTTGACTGCTTGGTATTGTTTAAAAGAGCAATTATATAAATCCGTTAAGGAGAGCAGGAAGCTATGTCTCTCTCAGTATTTAACCCACTTTCTGGATTTTACAGCCCAGTTTCATTAGGAACGAAATCCATAATGAATGAATTCTGTAAGTTTCAATTTACGTCCAGTTTTTCTTTCTGGGAAGTCATGTGACAATCATGTAGCAATGTGAAAAAGCTGGGGTGAGGAGGTCGGGTGGTAGATGAATATATAGTGTGTCTGACTTTCTAGAATGCAAAAGATTTAAATTTTAGGAAACACTTAAATGACAAGACCAGTACTTTAATAATTTAAGACTACAACCTGCAGTCTGTTATTTAGCTTAATATCAACCCATTAATACATTTATTCATAATTTGTCTGAATCAGCAGAGCCAGACTCCCTGTTTCCCCCATTTGTAGTCTTTATGCAAAGCTAACTGGCTGCTGGCTGTAGCCTTAGGGAGCACTGACACTTGCCTCAGTTGCTCTGTACCGTACCGAAGGACAATTGTCATTCGTTTTCCTTTCTCTGGCCCAAACAGGCCTGAGCAAGATATGATATATCATCAAGTCGGAATATAACACACAAATGTCATGTATGACTTTATGTAATAATAAGGCGTCCTTTAGTTTACAAGAAGCGTGGTCACAGCACAATGGAGAACAACCTACGACTGCAACTTTACTGACTGCATCGGACCAGTGCTAACAGGAATAACAGCCGAGATCTCTGTCCAGAAGAGCGCAGTCCTAAGAGCAGCTACAATACTGCTAAGAACCTTCAAGTGGAAGAAATAGGAACAACACAAGACCACCTGCAGGTGCCAGTGGGGTATTTTTTTTTTTTATATAAGTATTAAAAAAATCCATACATTCCCATGTTGTCATACAGTCATAGTTCTGTCCAGTTAAGGCAGAAAAACTACTTGTTTCAGTTTAGGCAGGTTTACTAGTGTTGATTTGTCACACAGGTCCACCCTGTTCCACTACTTCTGCTGAATTTGTAGCTCTTTACACTACTTCTGCTGACTTCCTCCTTTGCTGCCATAATAATAACTAAGTCCACTAGATGTCACTGCCAGACAAAAAATGTAAATATGTACATAAGCTGCTTCACAAACTGACCTATATGCTTATTCTGATGACGATGGGCAGCAAATAATAGTTGAGTTTGTCTCGCAACCAATAGTCAGCACTTTATTTAATTGATGACTCAGGGTTAATGAGAATCCTGCTATTAGAAGATTAACTGAGTGTTGACTGAGGACAATTAGGGTACTTCATAGACACAAGTTGCCTCCAACTGGTCTCAGTCAGTATCACATGGTGTTGATATATAACTGGATATGATAGTTGCAATGTAGGGAGTCAGTGCAGCTCTGCACCTGGTGAATATAAAAAGTAAAACAAGCACATGTGGGATCTAGGCACATATTTCTCAGAATAAGAAAAATACAGGCTATTTCTTCCTTCTGCTCCATGAGATGTGCATTCTGCTTTCCCATGGCTGCCTCATGTTGCTTGTTGCTGTCCCTCCTCTGTCATTGTTTAGACAGCTTGAGGCCTCCTCAAGAAGGGAAAGTTGATATTTATGTTGAGCCTTTTGGACTGACCATAAGCAGGAGGAGCATTTTCCCGGACCCAGGCAGCCTGCCACTGATACAAACTTTTATGCAGAGCACTTTGGGAAAGAAAATGGACAGATAGGGACAGTGGCTCTTAGACTTACCAGTTACCAGGTGATGACTTTTCTTGTATATTTCACAAGTGCAGGCAGGCTGTATCACTAAATGCTCCATTAACACACACTTTCCACAGAACTCCTCCTATGCTCCTCTTTTTCCAATTGATCTGAAAAGATGTTCCATCTTCATTTAGCCTTTGTGTGTGTTACAGTGATAGCTAACCGCAGGAGCGGATCCCTGCTGCTGCCTGATTGGCAGAGAGTGGAGTTCAGCATGAGGTCAGAGGTGTCTGTCAGTGTCATCCTCAGTACAGAAAAACACAGCTGGCCAGACAAGTGATGTCAGACTGAGGATAATAATTAAATAACTGATGCTGGCTAGGATAATTGACATAGAGCTAATATGGTGCAAGGACACTGAGGATGAGGATTATGAAGAAATGCACAGAAACACAGTGCATTGCAGTCACAGTCACAAATGAACATGGTAGATTATCAGTTTAGTCATTGTAATTTTGTCGCTCTAGCTTCAGTCTCTTAAAAGATAATTTATAGATGAATAACTTTTTATCATAATCATATCCGTCACTTGTCAGTTATTGTTTAAATCTGTGAGTGTATCTGAGAGATTGTAAATGACCCAACAATTTACAAAATTATATAAATCACTATAAAGAAAGGTAAAATCAAAAGTGAGAACACCCGAAATGCTGATCACGAGGAGATCTGGACAGGGCCATAGAGAGGCATCAGCCCAGCAGCAGGAGGTGTATATGCTCCTTTTCTGCAAGGAGGAGCAGGAGGAGCACTGCCAGAGCCCTAAAAAATGTCCAGCAGGCTACCGTGTGTTTGTCTGACCAAACTGTCAAAAACAGACTCAGTGAGGGTGGCATGAGGGCCCTCTCGTCGAACCTCTGCTCACAGCCCACCACTGTGCACCTCGACAGGCATTCATGAGGGAACACTAGAATTGGCAGGTCAACCATCGGCTCCCCGTCCTCTTCAGAGAGAGCAGGTTGACACTGAGCACAAATACTTCCAAAAGCAAAAAAAATCGACCAACTGTGGCAGATTGACGTTAAATTAATTATAGGCTATGACAGCTTTGTCTTTGATTAAGATTTGTTTGAGCTTACAAAATGAGCCCACTGACTATTTAATGCAAACTGATGGTTTACTTTTCAGTGCAAGACTTTCCAAACTTTCCATTCCAAAAACTCCACATTTACGTTCTGAATAATTCATATTTTTTTGTACATTTTTAACTATAAGAATAGCAACCAACAAGTACTACAGTGCTGAAGCTAGTGGGGTGCGCTACATCCTTTAGAGTCTGTAAGCTTATTGAGTGAATACCAATGTGAGCAAAGCTGTCATCAAAGTCAGAGGTGGCCACTTTGAAGAATATAAAATATAAAACATTCTGGTTTGTTAAACACTTTTCTGTTCACTGCATAATTTCATGTGTTCTTTCTTAATTCTGGATGTCTTCTGTATAAATGTATGGTATATAAATGTTGAAAATAATAAAAAAATAAAGAAATACCATGAATGAAAAGGTGTGTTCAACCTTTTGACTGGTACTGTATGTCAAACTGGTATGTCAGTCTTTGAACAGATGAGGTGGCCTATGACATTACTTATCACCCACCTACAATGCTTTACTGAGTTCTCTTTCCCCAGACAGCTTAACAACCATCTACACCTGGGCTCACCCAGCCCTAGCAACCCACATGAAAGCCACTTGGGTCAATGACCCAGAAGAGGCCCTCAGGACCCTGAAACTCAGAGCTAACATGTCTCCTTAACAACTCTGTAAGGGCACTCCCACACAGAGTTTAAAAGCCTGCAACTCCCCTCCAGTTAGTTAGAACTGAAGAAGCCTCTTGGACAAGAGGTGAAACGTCTTCAAGGAACTGAAACACGTCCAGTTGCCCACAATACAGCACGTTTACAATTTTATACAATTACATCAGTAAAGATTTTCAACTTGAATAATTCATTCATCAAGATCTGATGTGTGATGGAAGGGTTGATTCTACGTTATAATTTTCATTTGAGTTACTGAATTATGTGAGTAAAAACTAAAGTGATGAAAATAAAATGCAAACATCCAATGTGCATTTTCATTTTCACATACCTAATTGAAAAAATAAAATAAAATATTAAAATGTAAGCTGTTTAACGTTTGCATTTGAAAAAATAAATGGCATTTGAAATAATAATACTGCTGCAACAATGTCAAATAATCAAAGTTGCCCTTAAAATACACATCCAGCCAAAGAAGGCCACAAAAGAACTAAAATACAGTGTGCAGATACAGTACATAAAACAAAACCTTCCATTGTGCACCTCTCTCAAAAGAAAAAATGAGATAAAATCCAGCTATTTAACAACTCGTCCTTAATTTCTGGTCCACGTGATAGACGGTCGTAGCAGAGACACAATGGATGTTGCTCCCCATGGAATATGTAGCGCTCCTCTGGAATGCTTAGCAGCTTCCTGGAGGCCATTCCCCATTCAGCAAACAATCACTGCCAGGTAATAAAAGAAGCATTTGTGTGATATGTCAGCAGTGTGCACGAGGCTTAAAAGCAGAGCGATGGTGTGGTAAGATTGCTTTCACATTTCTGCCAGAGGGGAAAACTATACTATTATTACCAGCAGCCACTGACACAGCTACAGTACTTCTTTGAAATAAAATGTGGCAAAGGCACTGTCAGACGATACTTGTGCGATCACAACCACCATAAATTGTAGTTCCTGTGCTCCAGTGATTCTCTGGTTACAATGGCAGGTACAGCAATGGCTTGCTCCCAGTCAAAATCCTTTATGTGTCTCACAAGAAATACTACACAGAACAATATAGGTGACTGCAACCATGAACATGAATTCTCTCATATTACTACCACCAATCTATTTATGAAGTTGATGAGAATATAAAATGTACACCGAAGTAAAAGAAACAAAGATACCATGTGATACAAACACTGATAAACTATTGGCTCGAAAACCATATTGATTTCCATTCTATATGGAGTTTGCCCAAATTAAGAGTAAGTATAAGTTCAGTTCCAGTCATAACCAGTGTTGCGGTTAATGATACAGTAATATATTTCTTTTAGCGGTAACAGAGTAAAATAACCCATTACAATCTGCGTTACCAACCGAGGTGAAGCATTTATTGTTGTTTTTTTTTTAAGAATCCATCCACTCCACACATGACCATATTACTATAGGCTATGTGTGTGTTTAATATAGTAGAAGCTAATGTCGTCAGGTTTTTTGCCTTGTAGTTTTGATTTCAATTTTGTTTTTGTGTTTTTCTATTTGCCATTGTATTTCATCATTTGTTGTTACATGTTGTTATTTACTGTTGTGTTTTTCTATTTTTACTTTGCTTGCACAGACTTGACATCCATCAGAAATGTTCGTGATATACAGACGTGTTTGTCTGTACATGTGTTTTTTCTACATGTTCTTCAAAACACACTGGTTTCTTTTGTCTTATCTGTCTGTGGTGTAACCATGAGCTACAGACTTATTAAACCCATTCATCATTTCAGCCCGAGCAGACTGTCACAGCAGTATAGTAGCTGGAGGATAGAACCAACACAGAATGTGGTTTGGAACAATCAGCATGTGTTGACATTTCGCTTTGTTTTGTCTTGATTTCAGGTAACTTTTTAGTCATTATGCTTAATCTCCATAAATTGCTTAACAGCATAGCCATCTGAAATGGCTGTTAGAGGTAAGTGTGTTTAAATATGTACAATAAAATAAAGCACTTTTAAGATCTTAAGATCTTTCAGGATCAAGCCTCTTAAGAAAGAATACGTCATCCTAGAAATCACAGGGAACTTACATGGTTTATACTGTATATACATAGTTATATTTGTCCATTGCATCACAATTTACTGCTGAGCCCTCACATCTGGACATTAAGTAACTCCTTGTTAGCTAATGACCTCATCATTGTGTCAGTACAATAATGTATTTGGCAGATCTATGGGCACATGGTCGTTGACCCGATAACAAACTTGTGCTTTCCTTTATAATTAAGCTGTTGTTAGGCTTATACGTTAATGTCAGTGGAACAACCGCATGCATTGTGTTAAAAGCTGCACCTAGTGAGGCAAAGATGTAAAAAAATAAAAAAATAAAAAAAATAAAATGATATGCCAAAATTTGCAGTCCATCAACTTATTTTCATATAAAAGTCCCAAAGTAAAATAAGTTTATATCGAAGAGTTTATTGGTCTGATTTTTTTTTTCTTAGACCAGATGGTCTGCTGATTTATGGTTAAAAGGTTCTCTTGAATTAATGCATGCACCTGTTGACTGCTGGATTGTTAAAGTTAATCCTCTTAGTTTCATTGCAATGTTAAGGAGTGACAATGAGGCCCCATAATGTGGCTATCAGGAGCAATCTTGTGGCTGTGGAGATGCTAAACAGCCTGGTGTGTTGGGTTAGGCCCCCAAAGAGAAGCGTTCGCTTTAAAAAAGGCAATATTTTTCAAATTGTCTGGCTGGTGAGCAATGATCGAGTTGCCTGTCACATTTTTCTCCCTGACTACAGGGGCTCCCTTTCAGAGGAGTTCTTAGGCCCTGCGATGTGACAAACAAGCACACACCCCCCCCTTGTTTGCATTCAAATGTGATAAAACTAAGAGATGACTTTCCCCCACAGCTGGGCAGAAAACGGATTAGGTCAACGTGACAGGCTTCTTGGGGATCCTGCTTCAGCGGCTAGTCACATTGAGCAAGAAAAGAGGCCCTGCTAAGCTCAGTTTTGGAAGCCAATTGAGGGGCTTTTCTATCCCTTTCACACTTTCAGTGTTCCCAATGGCAGCTAGCCAGCCATGGTGACCCACTCACAGACAAGGTTAGTCATTCAGCATTATCTCCTCCCCATTCCAGTTCTAAGGTTGGACTGCATAGATGCATGGACTTGATTTTAGGCTCAAATATCACTGGTAGGGGTTTTTGGCATGACACTCTTAAAAGTCTAAAGCTACAGATGTATTTACAACAGCCAAAATATATTAGCTGATCTGTAAGAAGACATAGATTCCAATTGTTCTTTCAAAATATGAAGTAGAAAATTAACCTGCTTTCTTATAACGGTATCACATTGTGTTTTTAACTTTCACAACGTAAAACTAATTTCCATGTTGAATGTAAAACAAACTGAAAATCGAAAACAACAATGTGCATGAAGAACTGTCAGAGTGAAGCCACTTATAATTCAGCTGCAATATTTTGTTAAATTATATAATATGTCATGTCATTGTCCGTAATCGCTTATCCCTTTCCACGGGGTCGCGGGGTGTTGCTGCTGGAGCCAATCCCAGCCTTGTCTCAGGGCGAGGGCAGGGTACTCCCTGGACAAGTTGCCTGCACTTCGACATGCAGCTCAGCCCTGCCCGGAGCCGTGATTTGAACCAGCGACCTTCCAATCACTAGTGTACCTGCTCTACCCGCTCAGCTGCAGCCACCCCATAATATAATATATTATATTGTATATAAGGTGACAGTAAAAATATCACTTTAGTACAACGGCACAGCTAAGGTCAGTTGTTTAAAGAGCATTTAAAAATACGATTACCAAGGATGTTATGTTTGTCTGCTGTCCAAATAACCCAGGGAAAACCTGATAAGTATTTTTTGCAGTGCTGCCACATTGTAATTTATAAACTGCATCATGTTTAAGGACATCATTTGGACATTTCTTCAAACCACGGATATCTTAAAACGTCAGTTTCTTTATATTACAAATGAACTTTTCTTTAGGTTCTTTAGGTAAATGCTCTTTCAAACACCACACTTCTAGGTTTGTTTTCTTGTGTGCAATTATAGTAACTTTGTTTCTCTTCAGTTTCTCCAGTGATCACTACCTTCACCATCCCACACCCAGCCTCCGGCACCTCTGCCACCAGCCTTCATTCCTCTGTGGGTCATCTGTGTCTCCTCCACCAGGGCCTTGGCCTACGCCACAGTGAGTCTCCGCTACCACACCTGCAGTACCACCTGAGCCTGAGTGTCCCTCAATTATCAGCTGCCTGTGGTGAGAGAAGAAATTCCTGTAAAACTTCTCCAGTCTTGGTGTCCAGTTTTGGAATTTCCTACCTGTTTCTCCACCACCACCCCCTCTAACTTCAGATGTGAAAGTAAATAAATACATAAAAATGTAATGTGACTGTGATATGACATGCATTTTATAATTGTCAATCTGGTATATATAGCTTGTACAATTGTGAATGTATCACTGGTTTGAAGAAGAAACTGTTCTGTGAAATTTAGATGAAGTTGACCAATTTTGGTATGTAACATATTTATTATTTATATATATTACATATTGATATTTAGATTCACAAATAAGAAGAAGAAGTAAATTATAAAAGTAATTTCTCCATATAGATGCAACAGCCCTTTATACATGCAGTCTTTATACTATAGTTCTTGAACACATTGTACAACTAAATTTAGATGATACATCAAGTATGAATCAATCAACATTACTCAGGTTATGAGTCTTACTCAAATTTCATATAAAATCACGAGTACCAAAAATATGCACAATTTGAATAAAACATACATACAATGTACAAACAAAATGTCTGTACACCCTACTCTTGTTTGATGTTTTTTTTTTTTTTTTTTTTTAGAAAAACTTTGGTTACTTATGCTTGTTCATGAGTGAGACGTTTTTCTCCCCTAACTGTGTGCCATGCTGCTGTGATGTGTTTCTTTTCTAATACGCCCCAACTCTTTGGTTGTTGGCCCCAGATTACAACCAGTTGACTGTCCCCAAAGCACAGTTTGTTTAAAGCTCAGCTCTCTGTTGACATTGGCTTAATCCACTGCAAGACACAGGATGCTTCTATTTGAAAACAAGCAAACACAGTTGCATTGACATGCTATGGGACAGAAGTTCACATCAACACATGTTCATGATTTGTCTTTTTTTCCCCTTGAATTAATGTGTACCATGTGATAAATTATTATTATTATTATTATTACTACTATTTTTTTACCAAAGGCCAGCAATAGTTTTATTTTTACCTGAATGCTGGAATACACTATGGTGCTTTTAATAAGAATAATTTCAGGGTGCATGTAATGGTGGGCCAAAATATAACCAACTTGTCTCTCATTTGATAATTGAGTGAATATGGATTAATCAAGGCTCTATACTGTTCCTGCACACAGTCTCTTCAGTACTTGGGTTGATTATCAGAAGGCTCAGGAGCTGGGGCGCCATCTGCAGGTTTACCCTTTCAGAGGACTGAATTCCATTATTAAAGGGCTCACTGTACTACAATGTATTCATTCGCTTAGTCACATGCAGTGAAGTACTAAGGTATTTTTCAGTGACTGATGAGTAGAAACTGCAAGCGTAATTCCATTTTTTAGACAGTTTAAATGTTGTTTTACTTGACATAGATGAACAAATTAATTGGACATTTCAAATTGCGTTGTATTTATTAATTATAATTTATTATTGTGGAGCTTGTTTTAAATGGTTAACTCAATTAGATTTAGAGTTTGTTACGCCCTTTCATATCAGGGTTGTGAAAAAGTGATCAGCTGTTCAGACATGTTCTGAATGATCAGCACTGGAAGAGCAGGTGGCATCAAACCTGAAGTTATGATCACATTGAGGTGGTTGGATGTGTGTTTATTATTGGCGCTCTTTGAAGAGCTTCACACAACAAATCTGAGAGTGGATATCACCTCAAAGCTGAAGTGTCCAACCACCAACTAGGCAGCTGTGTGTAACATGTTTCATCACTCACACATTACCTGTCGGCACTTTAAACATGCACACACACACATACACAGCGGTGCATACACAGAGACATAAGCATACACATGACAAAATTATCCTATTAAACTATTTTTCACATGGATAATTCAAAAGACAACAGTGAAATTAAGCTTATTACTTTTAGTAGTACTTTGAAATGCATATCTATTGTATCTGTCTCTAGCTGTCTCAGCTGGATTACAAGGCAAATAATTCAGAGGCACTCCCACAAAATAAAATAAACTTCAAATGCTACCTTACATAAAGAATAGCCTTCCAACATTCAGAATGTCTTATGAAAGCTTGTATTTGCTGATGTTGATATATCACAGATGCATCAATATCAGCATGTATGTCATCCTATATGAACAGACATGAAAACCTTTTTCGAGGTAAAAGTGAGGACACAGGCCAACGTCTGAGCTGTGGTATTCGCTGTAATAGGAAGTGCACTGGAAGTGCAAAAGGCTGAATGTGTGCCAATTTGGATTTGCTGTACTAAATCACACCCACTTTGACTAATTGTTACTTAACTATATGGCTGTCTTCAGGAGTGACTCCAAATCGGTACTGTTTGATTACATTTCTATTATTACAACAAAAAATGAGAGTGACAAGGAAAAATGCATTTATGTTAATTAATGTGTGGTGACTTAACAAGGGAAAAGTGCAGAAGAAGTGTGCTATGTCAGAAAACCTAGGCAAAAACACATTTACATCCGTTATAGTGCCACCTATAGGCCATGTTTTTTTTTTTAGCTAGCATAAAAGATTGTTTGGTTATAACTAGCAGATTTTTTTGAGTGCCAAAATTCTTTTGACAAGTTTTCATCAGACACATGGAGATTCTATGTGCAAAGTTTCAGGCAGATGGCGCTTAAATTGTAGGAGGAGTTTGAAAAAGTAGGTTTTGCATATGTGGTGATGTAGGGAACAAAATGTTCAACAGAAGTGGGCGTGTCCTATGTCAGAAAACCCAGTTCTATTCAGGGAACATATAGATATAAGATCTGCCAATGTGTTATTTAAAATGTGGAAGTTACAGGCAAAAACGTGATTGCATCCATTATAGCGCCACCTAGTGGAGTACAAAAGTACAAAATCCCAAGGAGGAGTTCGAAAAAGTAGGTTTTCCAGTTTTTGTGATTTTGCGAAAAAACATTCTTGGTCGGAAGTGGGCGTGGCCATAGCAAAGAGATTCAGCTCCATTCAGGTAATCTGGGGATACAAGGCTTTTGAATGTGCGACATACAGTGTGGGAGTTATAGGCAAAAACCTGTTGGCCTAGGTTATAGCACCCCCTGCAGGCGAATATATGTATTTTTTTGTGTCTGAGGTACGTGCAGGTGTCTGGAACCACCCTCTAAGTTGCATTGCCGTCCTTTCCACGGTTTTGCCTGCGGCACCACTTTTAGTGAGAGAAAAATAAAAATCTTTACTATACAATAGGGTTCCTCGCACCACCGGTCCTAGGAAACACATGTGCTTGCATAAATGTTCCCTCTGCCCCTCTGTCTTGGCCCCCTTAAAATGACTGACCAATGCCAAATAATTAGAGAAAAAGCGAGCTACCTAGCTACCTGGTCCTCGCCACACAACATTATGCAAACGACTTTTTGTTTTGATATAGGGACCCCGACTGCAGGAATTCCAAAGTCTCAACCTCCAAGTGATAAACAAGTCCCACGTTACTGTGGTAAGAATCTAGTAAGTCAAGACGAGTCTCTGCAAATGAGGCTAGACAAGTTAAGTCATTGCTCAAAATCAATGTATTAAAGAGATGCTTAAAGCAGAGAAAAGGAAACAATGGTGTGTTGAGACTATCAACTTTGTTTGACGGTAACATATTCTTTAACTTTTTATATTGCCCTAAATCAATCCCATTGGACAACAAGCCCATATTTTGTAAAATGCAAACTGGATTTGAAGCCATAGCAAGATGGAAATTCATTCATTCAATCTTAATTAAAAATAAAAACATTAAAAATCAGTTAGGGCAAGCAATCATTTTCAAAGATGTTGAGAGCACAACAGAATAGGCACAAAAGTGTGATTACAAACTGAAACAACAAACATAATCACAGAGCTAGTAAACAGAATGTATAAAATTATAATAGATAAGAAACACTATGACAGAATAACAAATGAATAGGGAAAAAGTGCTGAAAATGATAAACTGCAAGCAAGGAACAGTGCCAAAAAGATGAATGCAAGTAGCTAAAAACAGTCACATACGAACACAGAGTAGTTTGTAAACACTGTATTAAACTGATAACTGCATCAAGTTTAAATGTAAGTTGAAAAATGTTCCAACTGTATGGAGCACTGAAACTGATCCCATCCACCCTTTTCATATAGAACACAATGATGAGTGGAAAAACAGTCACCAGTAATGAAATTGAGGGCAGTGTTAACTGAGTGTAGTGAAGTAAGATGTGGATAGATAACATCAACATAATCCAGGACAGATTAAAAATATGCAGTCAATGATCTGTTTCCTACAGAATATGGGGAAAGTAGTTCTGTTTCTGTGTAAGTAACCCAATTTTCTTTTGTCTTAGCTTACTAACAAGTTAAGTTAATATGAAATGTAAAGGTCAGTTTCTGATGCAACCAGATACCCAAATATTTGTACTCAGAAACCCTTTCAGCACTGTTTTCCTGTTAGAGTGGTAACATATATCTGTGGCTCTTGAGAATACCTTTTGCATTTAAGGATTCATTTCAGTTTAAAAAGAGAATTTTGCAGTTTGTCAAAAACTTGCTGGAGAATTGTCATGGCTTTGTGTACAGTTTAAGCATAGCAGTACAGGACTGTATCATCAGCATAAAGATGGGCATTACAATTTGTTATAGAGGATGTAATATTGTCAATATAGATTGTGAGACAGGATCCAGTATTGAACCTTGCAGAACCCCTTTAGACAATGGTATAAACACAGAATGATCATTTCCTACAGTCACACATTGTGGTTTATGAGACAGACAGTCCTTGAACCAATTACAGGAATTACAATCAAAACCAACATCGCTTAACATCTGTAATAGCAAAGCATTTTCAGCAGTATCAAAAGCGTTGTTAGATCCACAAAGAGGGCAGCACAGTATATCCCTTTATCAACCGCATGTACAATATAAGTAACTGAGGTCATAGCAGTAAGCGGTACTATGCTTAACTCTGAAACCACACTGGTGAGGACTCAAAACAGGATATAACTGCAAATTGATAAATAAATCTTCAATGTTCATGAAAAAATTCATGGTAGATGATGTTTGACAAATATCGGAATTCTGCTCTCATGTGAATAATTGCAGTCAATGCAAACAGCATTTTTAAACATCAGTTATTCACTTATGGAGCAGATCAATCATTTTTAAAAACACATGCTGCAATATGTGTATTTTTAGATTTTTGTCTTTATAACTGATTTTTTTACAGTGGTTTCAAATCTGGTTTCAAAATCTTTTCATTGTTAAATAACTCAAATAACTGACATAAGTAATGCAAATGTTTAATAAACAATACAATTGTTGATACAGTTGTTGATATTTTGAGAAGCACCAAGATGGGCCAATGTTATGATTTAAACTACAAAGTATATTTTAAAACCCATAACTTGTCCATTCATAGCCATTTTTGGTGCCAATTACTCGACTATTATGGCTCTTCCGGTAACAGTCTTCTATAATACATTTACGTGAAGTGATGGATACCTATATCTGAATGATAAGAAGCCTTTACTTTAGGTCAGGGCTCATTTACTTTTCCATCACCTTCTCACTTGGCAAAGATCTGGAATCTACAGATGTGCAACCATGTGGCTTCAGTGGATTAACAAGCCCATATAATTTATGTAATACTTCCTTTGTCTCAGTTCCCTGACATTGATTTGATAGTGACAAGTGTACAGTGTGCAAAGGCAACAGGCTATAAACAATTATATACACACACATTGGTTTATTTTGGTCATTTTCCATTTCATAAAATGCAAATATGTTGGTAGACAGACAATAAATAAATATTAACCTAATGCTTCTCTGGCTTCAGAAAACAAATCACTCAATCTAACAAACAAAATCAGGACTGAAAAGGTGTAGGCTGAAGCTTAGCTTATCATAATTGTCTGTCCAGAGCTTGTTGGACAGGTGTTCTGCCTCTACACCTAAGTAGCTTCCAGACTCCACATTCATTGTGAGATGCACCGTCAAAGTACAGGAACAAGCAGCCAAAACACCAGATAGAGTTGACAATATAAGGTTTCCAATATTCGATATTTAATATATTAATCTACTGAAAGTTCACATCTGGCTGCAGATGTTACTGTTGTGTGGTGATGGAGATGATAGTGAAATAGATAGAAGGCTGTTATGAGAGATCAAGGTCACAGTTCACATCTCCACCTGGTGGCTTTAATGACATAAATGATCAAAATTACAAGGCAAAAGTTTTATCTCATCTGTCATCACCTGCATATAGCTGCGCTTTGGAGCTAAATGACTGTCTTTATATTTAATGTGCTGAGAGAAGGAGCGTTGCAGGTGAACACACTTACAACGGAGTGTTTCACTAAATGAGGTACTTCCAATCATCTAATCTAAAACGATAACATGTCTCCACAGCTGTTTTCACAGGGAATCATTAAATCTCCTCAAGTTAAAATAGTGGAATGTTTGTGGTGAGTGTAACAGTCACAGTAACAGGAGCTTGTCCTTGGACTGAAAGCTAATTATGTCTTCATGTTCTCTGATGACTCAAACAGCAGGTAAATTACTGAGCTGTCCCCATCAGTCAAAGGGCCTGTCTGAGAAGGAATGCTACATCATGGCAAACTGTGATACATGTGAGACAGAAGACCTCCTCCTGTTTCCTGCCGGGAGGCCAATGAAAGAACTGACACTTTCCCAAAGCCTTTGGTGGCACAGTGGCTGAGAGATGAGTGATAACAAAGACAGCACAAGAGAACCAGACTGTACCCAGTTCTACATAATATCTCTTCGCCCTAATCCTCTGTTTATGTGAATTCACATTTAGTGGTGGTGTACCCATATTTTGTTGGGATAGAGGGTCAGGTGCAGTGTGAAGGCTACATGGCCCTCCAGACTGAGGTTTTTCAGATGCACACCTCAAATCAAGGGATATGACAGTGACAGTTATGACAGTGATCTGCCTTCCAATCAGTTTGCAGATATCCCAGTGGCTACAGAGCTCTGCTAACATTAGTGGCCTGTAGCAAAGTAGGGTTCTTGATATTTGATGACTTGATTGATATAGTAAGGCAAGAAAAATCATCACAGCGATAGACTCCATATTGGAAAGTAACTCAAACACCAGTAGGTCTAGCTCCACCCCCATAATTTCACTGACCTTACAAAAAAGTTTGTTGAGTCTGTTAGCGTCAGAACACACAACACCATAGAGAATAGCACTCATCACCAAAGACTCATAAAACATTCTCAGGACCATAGCCCCCTCATCTTTGGCAGCACTGGTAGATGCATGCATGTCCCAATGAGAAAAAGTGTTTCAAGTTGCATCTAGGTTTCATCTATACATGGGACACTTGAAAAGTATAAATGGGGCTTTTGGAAGGCACTGGCAAATAATTCTTTGTCCATTGAAATACTTAATATTTAAAATGGTTGCATTACCTTATCGTACAACAAAGCCAAACTGAACAGAAATCTGTAATTTGGTGCATCACATTTTTTCTGCCTGCCTAGTATAAATTCTAGGAGAAAGGAAGGAGGTCGAAGAACGAGATTAACGTGATCATGGATGACATTTTCATTGATCACCTCATCCATTAATATTTTTTGCTTTAGTCATGTATATTTTCCACCAGCCATGGTGGTTGTTTAACAGTGAAAACAGCACCCATGATCCTACACTGCTTGCGTCTTTTGTTTCGCTCTGATTGAGAGGCAGCACCAGAACTTACGTATGGTGCTTTTAGGACTTTGTCTAATGTTAACATAAGAATATTAACTGCAGCTTAAAAAGGAGGCGTTCACAGTTTAAGTCATAGCTCCAGTTTTGGCTGGAGAGGGTAAACTGGAGCAGGTATTTGTTGGTAATGAGAGAGAGGGTGACAGCCGTTTCACAAGCATGCTGAATATCTGTATTCAGGAAGTTCAACATCTGGTATATGCTGTTCATTGTCACAGTGAGCACATGCAGGCTGTCTCCTTAAATTATCATGTCTTCATAGACATCCCCCCTCACTGATCCTACCTCCATATTAAGTCATTAAGTTCTCAACCTCTCCCTTGCAGGTTATTAATAGACATAATTTGGACTTAATTACAGGTTTATAACTCACCAGTAATGATAGGAAGCACTGAGCTTCTCTTTGAAGTGAGATCCCAATCTTCTGGAAGATGGATAAGCACCAGTCCTGCGGATCAAGCTGATACATTCATGTCAACAGCCTCAGGGGTCATGAAGAGAAAGGTTTGTTCATTTGTTAAACTCACTATTGCCTCATTTTGCAAATGTACACATGGCAGCAACCTTGAGTACTGCAGTGCTACAGTGGAAGTGCAACAAATATATCACAAGCACCAGGTTTCTGTGCTTCCTTAGGGGTTTTGAGGGGTCATTAGTTCAGGAATTTGAAGCCTTTGGCATTTGTTTGAATGATATCTACAATAGATCATTCAAAATTAGGATTTTACACTTTCTGCATGTTTCAAAGTGAACTAATACCACTGCTTTTAAGACATGTTGTTTTCTTTTGTTTCTCAGATTAACTGGATTTCAGTCAGCAATTCATTTGTAAACACAGATATACAATATGAGCGACAGATTCAGAGGTGGCCTATTTTGAACAATATTCCCTTTATGTGTCCCTCCTGTGATCATTTGTCAGCTTCCCCCTTCACCCTTCCTCCAATTTGGGTTTCCCAGCAGTCAGAATGCTCCAAGTCAGTCTGTCAGGTAAGTTTTACCTGCAGCTGAACTCTGCACAAGCCTGTTTTAGCCGGCAGCACCGGCAGCTCTCACTTATCCACTAAACAAATAGTGAATTCCAGGTTCATGCCCCGAGGCTGTGATACTTCCACGACACATAGCCCTAATATGTTTTTACAGGGAGCTGCTAATAGAATAAAAGGGAATATTTGTTCCTCTGCTGCAACTCATATCTTGGAAAGGATCATGTAGCTAGTTGTCATCATTTCCCTGCTCTGATTGACATTTACATCTTTTTACTTTGAAGGATATGTTCAGCCTGTTCAATTTGTGCTCAATTTGTGTATTTGTCCTCTACTGTTTTATACAATTGCAGATCATAGCAGTTTTTCACATTAAATGTTCTGACACAGTCACTGTCTAATTATGGTATTACACATATTGGACACAATAAAAAAACATTCTCTGTTTAAAAGAGTCCTAATGTAGTGATTACAAGTTTCCAACCCAGTTGTCTTAGGTGACAAACCCCAGATTTCTTTGCTTGACGTCATGTAAAGTTACACGCTAACAGCAAACACAACTTGAAACAACATAACAATGTTATTTCACAAATACTTTAAGTATACAGCTTGAAGTAAACATGCATACTCAGGCATTGTTGCCATCTGGCAGTTTGCACATGCATTTCACACAACTCAGAGCAGTAAAAACACTCAAAGCTCATGCAACCTGAGCCAGAGACAATAACAGCTGGCTATAAAATGCTACAAGCAAAACCCTTGTCGAAACGGGCTGACTTGGCATAAGATCAAAAACTAGTGTGCTGACAACTTTGCTAACACAGCCAACCAGCCAGCAAGTGCAATGGAACTTAGCAAGCCTGCTAATATTACTTACAATTCAACGGTGACAAGTCATTTGTTATTTAGTGAATCTGTCAACAACTAAAAGCCGGTATAAGAACTTGACCCTTGCTTTTCACTCGTCGCTGTCTCTTTTGCTCTTAACTTCCTCTGTCAGAATCCTTTTCAGCCTCATGGTGTCTGTCATGATGTCCATAGAAGAGCCCAGTTCCGCTGCCGACTCACCCAGCACTGGTTCTGGTGCCCATTCTGGCCCTGGATTGGAAAACCTCCCTTTTCCGGCAGTCCAAAGCTCCTGTGATAGCAGGTTGCTCTCAGGAAACTCCATAAATCACAGAGCTGAGGACATAAGAGGGACAACCAGATAACATTTTTTCAATAATAGTTTCACCAGAATTATTCATTGTTTGTGCTGTGTGTGATGTACTGTTATAAAATGTCACTCACTGTGAATATATCTGCTAATTGAAGTTACAACATGTCCTAAAATTTTGTTGTTGCAGCGGCACAAGGAGAAAAATATACAGTTGTTGTCAAAAGTTTATATTACAATCTATATGTAAAAATGTATGTCATGGCAGTCTTCAGTTCCAATGATTTCTACAGTTCTCATTTTTCTGTGATAGAATGTGAGGGACACATACTTTCTAACAAAACAAAAAACATTCACGAAGTTTGCTTCAAGTCTAAATTAAGGTAGACTGATTGAAGTTACAGGTCCCAATATCAGCTGTACCAACAACTGATTATCAGTATAAAGTGCATGGCACAGTTGTGTCACTGCCACGATCAGAAAAAACAACTATCACCTGCTGCTGAAAGAAAACTGGTCAGGATGGTCAAGAGTCAACCAATAAACACCAAAAAGCAAGTCTGTAATGAATGAGAAGCTGCTGTAAGACAGATGACAGTGTCTACAGTCAAGTGTGTTTTTACTCAACATGGGCTAAAAGGCAGCTGTGCAAGAAAAAAGTCCTTGCCCCATACACTGTACCTTAAAGCTCAAATGACGTTTGCTGCTGATCACATAAAAAAAAAAAAAAAATGGATCCCTTCAAGAGCATGTGGACTGTGCTGAAGAAACAAGTCTGTGCCAGGAAGACAACAAATTTAGCTGAACTTCACCAACCGGCCAGAAGCCTGCCAGAATCATGCTGATGGCTATCAAGAGCACCTAACTGAGATGAGAATGGCAGAGGGATATTTAACCAAACATCAGAATTATGAATATGTTTGACACAGCAGATTGAGACATATTTTCAGAAGACCAATAATTGGAATTGAAAACTGCCATGATAAACAGTACATGTTTTTCACAACTGTATGTAAACCTTCGAACACGACTGCATACAATAAATAGAGAAACAAAAATAAATATGTGTAATATGAAGATAGAATAATGAGAGTGGAAAAAGAGATGCTAAACAAGAGTAATTATAGGCAAATGAGTTGCTTATCTGTTCATTTGCCAACTTCAGAATTTTTCCCAAAATACATTAGATACCTAAAATATACACCTTATAAACGTATTTTATTGTTGTTGGGGTTTTTTTGCACATAAATATTTTCTACTTGGCATGATTATCAGTTATAGCCAAAACAACAATGCATCAAGTTACAGAGAGCAGTATAAAAAAACAAGACAGAATTATGCAAGCTTCTGCCAAGTTGGAGTCATGAACCCCAAGCCACTTGAACTTTCCTTGATTGGGATTCAGGAATGGAATATCCCCTCATCTTATAACAAACCTCTAAACACATCTGTTTACAGCGTTTAAAAAAGGTCTGTACATGCCTGGACATTTCATCTGAGGATAATTATTGCGTTTAAACTATGTCTTGACTGTGTGTAAGGCAAATATTCAAAGTACACTCTGTGCTGAGAACTAGCAGTTGCAGGCCGTGCCATGATGGTGCAGGAGTGTTGGTGGTGGATTCCATTGGAGCAGCTGTACAGCAGAGGAGGCGAGAAGGTGGTGTCTCAGGATTGGACATACTTTAGCAGCTGTGCCAAGTCTATAAAATTCCTTCCCTCTTCTTCTGAACTCCTTTAGCCTTTTTATAGTGTGAAGATATGTGGCAGCTATTTGTGCCAGTCTGCCACTATTCCTGTGATTTTACACATCAAGATCAGTATACTCATCATATTGGCAAATACTCACACTGTGGAAACAGTTCTAAAATGTCTTCTGTGGCTCTGGGGGAGTTTTGTTGAGTCTGAAAATAACCCATGATGATGTCATATCGATCTTCAGCCATCCAACCTAATGGGCCAAAGTGCCCAATGAAGACACAGGGTCAGGGTAAGAGTCATATTAGTCCAGGGTGGATTTAAGGCTGCCCCTGGCTAAAGTCAGGTCTCAGTACATTAAATGGTGCATTTTGAGAGAAAAAATGAGGAGGCTACCTCATAAATTAAATGACCATGAATGCGAAAATGTGGAGAATGATCTAGAATAACTCTAAGCTTTGGCTCTGCTGCCTGATGACTACATCACTGCACTACACAGCTCATTATATACTATCTTAAAACAAGCTTATAAGCTATAGTCAATTATCAGAAATGTATTACTTTTTAATCTTTAGTCTAACTACTAATAAACCCTCACTGAGAGACCAGATAATCATTGTCTCTCTCAAAACTATGAGGGCCCATGAGTGTCATCACAACCATCAGTTCAAGCAGCAGTTCACAACAAATGTTATCTCATCGCAATTTACCGTTTGAGCAGGTCTAGGTATACATAATTAAGTTTACTTACAGAGACCCAACATTTCCCCCATGAAAAAGGGGGAAAAAATAGACAATTCTCTGGTCTTGATGGTTGAGGTTGCTGCTGGAACACGTCTTTTTGTGCTATGCTGGTAAACAAGGTGAACACAAGTATCTTCGAGAGCCGAGGTTCATTAACACTGCTGCCTGTTGGCATTTATCAAACCTGATAACATGAGTTGTATTTCAGTCTCACATTTTTCAGCAGGAGTCACAGAACAGTGCTGGAAGTGACTGGTACATAAAACACAGACCCAGATCCAGGCTATGTACTGCCCAGCTAGGTTAACGCGACAGACAAACAGAGTGGAGAGAGATTGACTGCAAGCTATATCTTGACAAAATAGATGACTGAGAATTAAATTCAACTAAATAACAAATACCTATTCTGGGTATAACAAGCAAATGCCTCCTATAAGCTCCAGTGAAATTGAATATCATACTGAAGGTGTATGGGGGTTTGGATTTTAAGGGGTTCCAAAAAAAAAACACAGTTTCCTCACTAGAAAGATGTGAGCCGCCAAGAAAACCTAATAGACCCCAAGCAGACAAGAGTTTCTGGCTGACAATCGAAGGGGAATGAGGTTCTCAATGAATCAGGGACAGATTCAGATTGAGGCCGAGGGCCCCCTGTGTGCCATTCCCCACCTCTTATAAGCATTTACAAAAAGGGTCCTGCCCTTGTTCTCGTCGAGAGGCAGGGCTTTGAAGCGGAACTTTTCTTTATCCATTTCTGCTCAAGGGTGTTTGTTTCTGCTTGCCATGCACAACTTGCATTGCTTGCTGATTTCCCATACTAGGAAAGGAGCCGAGGCTCATAACGTTTGTGCGTCAATTGAGTGTCCAAAAAATTAACGCTATTGAGATGAATTTGTGTTAATGTATTATTATCGCTTTAATTTTGACAGCCATTATTCCATTACATTAACAATTGTGGTTTTGTTTTCCAGTTCATGTAAAAAGATGAATATCCTTTGAACTGAAAATGTTTTCCCTGCTTACCAGATTTGAGCCAGGTGTGGATATGGCAATGACCTTGCCTTGAATGTTTTTTTTAATTGATTTAAATATTCTTTGATGTTTTTGTAATTGGCACATTGGCACTAATAAACTGAATAATTGACATACCATGCACTGACTTTGCTGTTATACTGTTAATTGTATATTAGCAACATGTATTATTTAGAATGTCAACACCTGTTGTAGTTTATGCATATTATTTTCAGTCGGTGTTCAGTGAACATTAATAGACTGCACAAGAGTCCATCATCCACAACTACCGTTGTGTGGTATGGTGGTCTCACTTCTATCTTTCCAGATCTTCAGAGTCTCTGATGACCAGTACTATGGCCTCTTCTGTTGACCCATTCATCTAACAATTTGCAGTCCATGCTGAATTTTCTTTTGTTTCCTTAGCAGTAGTGCCCCTCTGGCAAGCTCCGTGTTTATCTTGTGAGGTGTTTGTTAACATAGACTATGGATCCCTTCAGGAACTTCAGGACCTTCCTTCCTGGTCTGAAAGATCTGCCACACGACACTCTAAGAGGGCCATTCTGTTGTATTTCTTGGAGTGTTGCCTTTTAGCTCCTTGATTAGCTCCATTATCAGTTTCTGTTAGACATTCAAACACCATGCCTGCCATGTATTAGTGACATTTCATTTGTTTGTGTATGCTAATGTAGCACCCACAATAAGTTAGCTTGAGGCTAGGACTAGTAACCACAATGCAGCATCAAAATAGACCCACGACCAGAAGACCAGGCTACGAGCTGGGAGGGAGTAAACGAGAGACTGAGGTTTGCTTTTAGGAAAATGTATTGACACCCACAACAAGCCAAACAACAACAGGTAAAGTGCTCAATTTGTACAGTGGAAAATTTGTGAACACTGATTTTGGATGGCCAGTCAAAATGACTCATGTAGCTACTCATTCAATCATATGTAGTCAATGATAATTCAGACATGACAAAAAAACCCAAAATGTTCTGCTCACTGGACAGAGTTCACAACCCGGCTGCCCACCCACAGTTCTTGAAGAACCCATGTCTGGGTTAAAATTGAGGCCAGAGGGAAGTATGGGTGAGAGAGTGTGTGAGGCAGGATGCGTGTGTGTGTGTGGTGGGCAAGGGGTAGCGAGTGGGGTGAGGGTTCGTTGTGGGCTACAGGGAGCCCCCTACCAGCCTGGCAGAAGGGGGGGTAATCCGGTCTTGTCCAGCTGTAGGCTCTAGGCCTGTTCCTTAGCTCGCCATCAATCCAGAACCTGGCCTGGAGAACAGGACCATAGCTCCATAAGTCACACTATACATCAATAAATACTAATCTAGTACGCACATAATTCAACCAAAGCATTAATAGCACTAAAGTAAATTTCTTCAAATATTAATGATTCAGCAAGAGAAAAATAAATAACATCTTTTGTTAATCATAAACAACATTTACAATATCATTTAGCAATCATGATTCAACCACATAATATGAATACAAATCCAAATGTCATGATTCAAATGCTTAAAAAATTACATCCATTACGTTACAAATGCCATGATTCAAAATACATTAATTTCCGTTGCAGCAATGTGCTTCTGCACAATTCATTCATTGCAGGACCCTCAGCTTTAAAGTTTGAAAATATCGAACTTTTCAGGCGGCATGGCGCCACGACATCCAATCAGCGTTGAGTTCAAGCCGACGACATCACCACTTAAAACAATAACTGCAGCCACCAGAGATGTAAACAGACCAACTAGGCTAACTAGTCGTGCTAGCAGCTAGCTTACAGGCATTTGTCTTCCCAGTTCATTTTTCTTGCTCAATGCCGCTTATCAAAAATAAATAAATAGTGCCAGATGTCTCAACATATGTTGTCCGATGTCCATAATCCAAAACCAGCTGTCTTACTCTAAAAGTATAGTCACTAGCCCAGGATGGGAGACACAGAACATTTAAAACACAGCGCTTAAAGAAAACTGGAAGTGACATGTTGCTTCTCATGCATGTGTGAAGCTGTGTGGCATGATCTAGAGATTTACCGATCTCTACCATGACGCATGCAGGGTTCTCAGCAAAAATATACCTGAAAACAATCTGTAGACAGTCATATCGACATAATACTAGCATTTTACTACACTTTTAATGTCTGTATCTGTGAATCTGTCACAGATATGAAGAGAATACACACAACAGGTGAGGGGCAATTTCCTCTCTTTCATTTTCACCCCACTTTTACTTTCTTTCCCTCCACCCCGCTCATGCTTTCTCGCTCATTCAAAAAGGATAAAGGAAAATCACGTCATCATATTTATTGGTAATTGGAGAACTCCTTGTACACAAATAGAGCAGGCAGGAGCTGTGCAGCAACAACACAGCTGCCACCACAAGTTTACCTGACAGCCGTTCCTGTAAGTCTGTCTCATTATGTTTTTTTCTTTTCATAACCAGAAGATGTAGCTAGTTACACCTCACTGGAGTTTTCAACAATGGCGCCGCTTTGATACTGGGAGAGGCTGCATTATCGGTCAGACTTCTGACTGGAGAATGTGTGTCTGTGTGTGTGTGAGAAAGAACAAGAAAGAGAGTGTGTGCACATACAGCAGACGATGCAAAACATTAGAGTTCTTCAATGCTATTTTGAGAAGAGAAAAACATTATTTGGTCAATATGACACTATGCCACAGCAAATTAGACAAGGGCGGGCCAGTTACGCAACCCTGTATTGTGTAATGACATATATAAACCATAGATCTTGTACAAATGCCATGAAACATATATGGTATGTAATGTCTATATATGGTCTGACTGACAAAGAACACCACATACCTGATAATAAATAGTGTCTTGGCTCTCACATAAGGAATCTGTCACATGTATATATTGTTACACATTATGTATGGTGTACACGCTTAAATTGCTCAGAACTGGCTGAGTCCATAAAGTGTAGGGTTTCAGTTGTGGCACCATCACCCGACTTGCCACACACAGTGACAGGATTCATTATATTCTGTCAGATAGGTTGGCTTGAGAATGAAAGGAGACTGCAAATTAAGTTTTTTACCTCACATGTTTTAAATCACGTAATTCAATTATTAAATACAGTAGGAGGGGATTAAATGAACAACACTGCAGTTTAAAACTTCTTTCATGTTAAACAGTCTTTCTACAAAGTCTGACCTTTAAACTGAACATTTCATTATCATTCTGGTGAATCATCAGCACTGAATCATCTGTGTCTGAAAAGCCTCCAGATTCTCATAAACAACTTCAGCAGTTGCATGAACACAGCGGGGTGTTGCTGTGTGTCCTGATTTGTTCAGCTTGGTTAAGAACACCTACTGATGTGTTCATATGACGGGTTGAGAAAAAGAAGGCACTTGTGCTTAGCAAGCCCCTACCACAGACACTTAAACACATGGCTGTTTGGAGTAGAGCACACAAGCAAGTTTTACCAGCGAGAACAGGACCGTGCTGGAATTCCTGAGGTGTCTACTAAGGTGGCAGTAAAAACACTCCATGTATCTATCCAGGACTCCCGTACACAGGCATCCCAGTGTAAAGTGGTCATGCATCTCGACGGATCTGTCACCAGATGCTTAGTGTGCCCCACAGTTGCTGACGTCCCTGGCCCAGCTCTTTGTCTGCCTGACTGCCGCACAACAGAACAGATTCACATTCCTCACATCCACAGGCAGCACTTGGCATCGCTCTGTGGGAGAATACTTTATGACAACCTGACACACATTTTCTATGCTCAATTTGTCATCCAGTGAAAGAATGTTCATTAGCTGTGGATGGGAGCTATGTTCAATCTGAAAGCAGATGCAGAGAGCATCTGGCCTTTGAGGTGTGGTAGAGTGCGGGCAGTAACCATACCAATCAGTGTCGGGTCAGGTGAGGTAGAGACAGACATACAGCGGAGGAAGAAAGTGCACATTTAGTGGCCAAAAAACAACTTGTAGCTGATAGAAACTCAGATTTCTATATGTGTAATTCTGGATTATTTCATTGTTATTTTCACTGTTTCATACACAGTAAGACTGTGTCACTATACTGTATTATATGAAACATATCAAGTGAGATCTGGTTATATTGTGAGAGAGGGGTCAAGAAAAATCCTCAAATGTATTTGAAAGAACAGCACATTTTCAAGCATTGGCCATGATAGAATACAGCACTCAGTTGCATGAAGCTTTGTAAAGGAGCAGCTACTCACAGGGCTAGCTGGTGAGCTGCTGTATCTGACAACCTAATCACAAAGGCTACATTCTGTTTGTAGAAAGAGGAAGCTGCTATGCTGTTACTAGCACGCTGGTCCTACTAGTGATCATTTGTCTTCATTGACATATTTAGAATTATAGTAAACAACCAGAATGTGACGCGGATAATTATGGTGTGTTTTAAACCGAGGAACAAGACCAAACTGAGTGATCGCAAGCTCAGCGGGTAGAGCAGGTCGACTGGTGATTGGAAGGTCGCTGGTTCAAATCCCAGGGCTGAGCTGCATGTCGAAGTGTCCTTGAGCGAGATACTGAACCCCACATTGCTAAACAGTGAGGGCCATGAGCTGGCGACTTATCCAGGGAGTACCCTGCCCTCGCCCTGAGACAAGGCTGGGACTGGCTCCAGCAGCAACACCCCATGGAAAGGGATAAGCGGTTACAGACAGTGACATGACATTCATTTTAATGAGGTCTATGCGTTTTTTCCGCACCAACCTATTGGTCTGAATGTAGCCTAACATGCTTACCATTTGGGAACATGTGAGTGAGTGATCATCAATCACAATACAGAATCACTCATTGCATTGGTAAATCCTAACCCCTAGAGCAAGTCAACAAGAACAGGCAGGCATGACATAATCCAATTGCAGATATCTCTGAGGCTTCCCCTGTGATATTGGTCTGACAAAGCATTTAAACAGCGTTAGAAGAAGAAAGGGTGATTCCTGTTGTCGATAAGATGGTGAGAAAACGCCATGAAATGAAATAGTTTGTAATCAAGTCATTTGTAGGGAACTAGAGTTTCTTTCAGTTGGTTGGTTTCAGTCTCAATGAGCAGTTTTTGTGGTATGAGTAGCATTAGAATTCACATTGTCCTGCCGACAAGAAACAATATCTAGATCTGGATCATCATACCCTGCATTGATGGATCATTGCTCTCTTCTGTTTTACTGTCTCCTATTTGTGTACTTCTGTAAAATGGGATTTCTATTCATTTTGATGTTTTCTTTTTTGTGGCCAGTTATCTTGTGTGGCCTGCCCATTTCCAGGTCACCCTGGTGGTGTCAAGGTCATGTGACTCGGGCACCACTTGGCGATGCCTCACCCTTCTCAGTCGTCCTCCTGATTCCCCACACTTTACATATATTATATAAACATTTGTATCAGATGTTCTGTCAAAGTGATTTGTAAACTGTCATTTGTTCTATTCTTTACTTATGACATCTACTGCATGTCTATCTGTCCTGGGAGTGGAGTTTCTTGAGTTTTCTTCCATCTTTTTTCCCCATTAACATTTTTTTTTCTCAATATGGCAAGTTTTTCCTCAGTTGAATCAAGGGTCTAAGGACAAGGATGTTGTTCAAATTTTGATTTTGATTTTGGGCTGTATATACAAATAATTGATTAGATGTGATTTAGAGTTGTGGTATAAACAGCATATTAGAAATGTTTTGTCTCCAGACCCAGCTGAAGACCTGCCATCCCTGCTGAACAGCTTGCCATTGCAATGACATGTATAGTACCACAGACTGTTAAGCAAACCAGTCCCCAGTGTTGCCAGATTGGTTTAAAGTTGTCCCTCCCAATAATAATAAAAACCCTGAAATATGTTCAACAGTAGACAATTCAATTAATTCACAAAAAACAGCAATAGTATTGTGGTTTTTCACAAGTTTCCAATATGAAATAATAAAACAAGAGAAGTAGGCTATACGCAATCCAGTGATATGCCATGTGCACCCTAATATGGATATTTTCCCAAGCGGATCTTTTCCCCCACGTGACCTTCATTTTACAAAATATCTCCATACACACAAGAACACCAAAAAATTGCAGATATGTCAAAAACCAGAGAAAAACATTCTAACATTCTGAACATGCGTAGTTAAATTTTTCCCTTTGGCTGTTGAGATTTAAGTTAATTTAAGCACAGTTATTTGACACATATTTCCTTATTTTTCAATTAAACACCTTTCTGGCACACTGCCCAAGGTGCTATGGAGATATTGAAAGCAAAAGATGATTCCTGTGGGTAGATATTTGTGGAATTGCTCCTTACAGAAAGCTAGAATGGGCATATGCAAATTGAGGTGAGACATCAAGTGCTCTGAGTTGTTGGGAGTTTTGAAAAAACAACAATTTTCGAAGGCGTTTACCTAAAACGCTGTTCACACAAATGCAGATGAATAAAATGCATAGAAAAAGCCTTGTTTTAATGGCCAATGCTTGCTGTATTTGGGTAAACCCCTACAGGTGTGATGCACTTGTGCGTGTGATAGAAATCTTTTCACATGTAATAATAAATCACTCTGAAACTGGGCTGATCTTGGTAGAGCTCAACAAGTTGCTTTGATGTATGTAATGCAGCAGTCTCTGTGTGTGAGAGTGTGTTTCACAGCAGTAGCACAGAGGCAGACCGCCACACAGTGAGACAGCACCGGGATCCATCATCAGAACCATTATCCTTTGTTGCAGCCAGACCCACCTACATCGGGCGTTGAAAGTTCAGGTTAAAGTGCATTCAGCTGAGAAAAGCTCTGCGTTCTCTGCTTTCTCAAATAACCAAATTAATTTGGCTTCCTTGGACAGAAGTGTTTGCATCCATTATGTGACTATGCAACTGTGCACTGTGGCCCTCAAAAAGAGCTTTTATTACTGCTATTGCACAAGAGAAGACATATTTATTTCGAATTGCTCACACATTAAGATGATGATGTGAGATGAACACAAAGTTTTTTTGTTTTTTTTGATGAAGTACTGTATCATCCGTCAAAACCTTCAGTCGACTACTGCACTTCTATTGTCTACAGGTTGTATCTGATACAACTATATTTATCAATCCAAATTATTTCAGTTTATAAAGTCCTTCTTGTATATTTCTCTTATTTCTCTCCGGTTAGCTCACTTGGTTAACTGGTTGTTCCATGTACAGCCACCTCCTGCGGAGGCCCCAGGTTCAGGTCCTGGCTTGGGACCCGTTGCTACGTGTCTCCCTCTCTGTCACTCTGTTTCCTGTCATCTCTGAAGCTGTCTCATCAACAAGACCAAAAAAGAATTATAGCTGCTGCGCAGTGATGGGTCAGGTCCAGGCTAATTTGGCAAATTTAGGCAATTCTGAGCAACAAACAGGAAGACAAGACAGTTGACAACAAAGTTCATTTTGGACTACTTGAGGCTTGAACTCTCAACTTCAGGAACCAAAGACTGTCATCTATCACTCTGAGCTAATTGGCAAGTAGCAACATAACCGTGGCTTCACAAACTGAGTAAGCCATTCACTGTTGTGCAGGCAGATTTGAAACCACTGTAAAAATGTTCAGTTATCAACACAAAAATCTGAAAATTCACATATTGCAGCATGGAGATGTTGGTCATTTGTTTTTAAAAATGATCAATTTGCTCCATAAGTGAATAACTGATGTTTAAAAATGCTGCTTGCATTGACTGCAGTTATTCATGAGAGCAGAATTCAAAATGTTCTGAAAAAGGTAAAATGTTTTATGTCTTTTTAAAATTTAGGTAAAATTCTGATATTTGTCAAACATCTTCTACCATGACTCTAAAAATGTTCAATTTTTTCATGAACATTGACGATTTATGTATCAATTTGCAGGTATATGTTTACAGTGGTGTTCACAGTCAAACATGTTCATGCTCTGTAGGCAAAAATTGTGGGAGGAGATTTTACAGTTTTATAGTTTAAACAAAAAAACAGAGTGATGGACTTCATAATTTTTAACAGGTTTAAATGTACAAAAGTTTCTTTATTGGGGCTACAGTTTGATGAAAGTGTGAAGTTCTAGCAGGTTGATTGTTATGAATTTTCAGTGTTTTTAACTTTAGTTGCTTGCTGTAGCGCCACCATCAGGACTATTTGCTTGGGTTTACAGCTGAGGTAATCTGGCATGAGACTGGACAGGTTTTACAGGTTTTGAAAAAAACTGAGTGATGCGCTTCATAATTTGTAATGAGTTTAGTGGACTAAAGTTCCAGCAGTATTGGGGCTACAGTTTGGTGAAAGTTTCAATACTTTAGCATGTACAGTTGATTTTGTAGGTATTTTTCAAAGTTTTTAAAATTTAAATGCTTATTGTGCCCCCCCGGGAGGAATATTGACACATCCTTGGAATTAAGTAAATCTGGCATGGGGCCGGACATTTATGTAAAGTTTGGTGAGTTTTCGCCCTTGGGAAGTATGACTGCCTCGGAAGAAAGAAAGAAAGAAAGAATTCCTCGGAATACAATAGTGTCTGGGCACCCTAACCCGGACCCTAATTAAGAGAACAGACTGATTTAGTTGTTTCTTAAGGCACTAAGCCTGCATCTTTTCCTGGAGATAACTGAGGCTGGTTGCATCCTCTCCACGACTCTCTATCTTTTCTTGCATAAAGCAGCAATTCAGCTGAATTTAGCACTGAGCAGACAGGAAGTGAAACACCGAAATAACAAACAACATCCGTTTACTTTTCAAAATAAAACACTCTGTGTTGACACCAGCACACAAATCTCAAAAAAGAGACAAACACAAGCTCTTCTGCTGATCCTTCGGTCAGGAAAACTTTGTGTTGTTGTTTTTAATAACACAGACCTATAACTGCAGTCGCAAGTGATTTTGTGATTATCGCGGTAACTCCTTGGCCTCATGAGGCCAAGGTGTCTACCGTACTGCGCCTTAGCAGACTCAAACCGCAACTGGTGGGGACTGCGGAGCAAAACTGGATCGGAGCCACAACGCAGTGGAAATTGGGCCGACTCATTAGCCATTCTCATGGCTAAAAACAACACACAAAGAAGTCAACGATAGCATTGGGCTAATACAAGCTACAAACGTTGCAAAGTTGGCAAACCTTACATATTTCATGAAACTAACAAATCCCCCCAAAACAAAACAAATAATTACCTGTCCAACAGAAAGAGAGCGACCTCTGCGTCACTTTTCAGGCCCTTCATATGCCCCAGTTGTCTCCACCACTAAAACGCTGCACCGATGTTGACTCGGGTCTGACTTCTTTCTTTATCCAGAGCCTTTTTCGTAGCAGCCGTTTCTGCCTCAGGCTTTCTTTTCTTCGCCTTTTTAGCGGGTTGAGCTGTTACAAGTAACGCTGGCTGTATTTTATCTGCCATTGTAACCACATGAACGTCTTCTCCTGCAACTCCATATTTCTGCAGAGGAGTGTGCTGAATATTTCCGGCATCAGTGAAACGTAACATGTGCAGGCGCGGAGGAGGGAGGGACAGAGGGGGGCGCAGGCAGAACGAGACAAGAAGGCATCTGACCAATCAGAGCATCTGACCAATCCGCGCTATTCGGACCGAAAAGCATCGATTGGTCAGCTTTTTCTCAGTCCTGCAGCTGCCACAGAGGTCTGATTATTTTCATTCCTTTTTCTGAATACATAATGTATTGACTACTCTCAGGGTAGCAGGGCCATTTCACCCAGTATAACAAAATGTGTTTCTGAACAACATTACAGACCGCAGCTTTAAGTTGAAGTACATTATTGTCATGGCAGTGGATGTTGTTGGTGTAATAATCTTTGTCATTTTCTCCTCTGACTTTTTTATTTAGATTTCTGGACTAAATAAAGAAAGTGTAATGAGCAACACACATGGCCATTGCCTATGCGACCTCTGAGAAAGTAATGCAACTAATGCAGAGTAAATGTAACTGTGTGGATTGTTTGAAGGATTCCTGCATAAACCATAATTAAAACCAGGTTAGGTTAAGCTGATTTTGTTCAAATGTCAAATGGGACCTCCATTTATTCTTAAAAAGCTTAAGAGATGAAGACCTTGCCTTTTTCGTTAAGTTACAGCATCAGGCCCCCACCAAAATCAAGAGTTATGCAGGGCCAGGAAGCTGCTTGCAGAACTGTTTCCTGGCACCATCACACTGGTAGATAGAAATAGCTGGAGGCAGAGAAACACTTATGATAAATCCTGAATCCTATTCAGTACCTTTTGTTTTATTAATTTCCTCTGCAGATAGTGGATAATCAGCATGAATTGAATACTGTGAGTTGAAAGAGAGAATGAATACTCCAGTGTGTCAATGAGATTTAAAGGAGAAAACGTGAAACGGTCAGATGAAGTCAGATAAAACAGGAGGGACTTCAGTACTCAGTGTCTCCTAGTATGCCTGGATCTGGTCTTTTCTTAACTGTCATTACACTAATGCTCTTGGTGTTACACTAAAGTAGAATCAAATGCATGTAATACTAAGAATTATGCCAAAACAAAAGCTGCTGAAAGTGGAATCCCTTTATGTCTGGTTTACTTGTGATATGGTTTTGTGCCACTCTGCCCATAACTTCACCATCCCACAGCAGAGAGGCGCTGAGATGAGGTCTTGGATTATTGATTGAGTGTGCAGAAGGACAACTGCAGGATACAGATTCACACATGACTACAGGTAATTCCATCCAAGACTCACAGTCAAGCCGCAAACACAGGAGAGGCCACCCACAAAAATGTTTCTCATAACAGCTTCAATATCCACTGATAAGCCCGGAGCCAAGATAAATAAGAAAACGCTTGTCTGCCAGCCTCCTAGTTTACACTGTAAATACTGCTGGAGTTTGCAAGGCAGTTGGTCAATATTGCTTCTTTAAAGTCAGCCACACCCCAACTAACATACTTTTAGATAAAACGTTATGCAGCAGTCACCTTAACAATTAAATCATGGGTTAAACTGTGGCGAAGTAATGACTGTTTTCACATTCGTAACTTTATAACCTCGCATTTTATCTTTCAAAAGGGTAAATGTGACTTTTCACTCTCTTTCACTCACTCTGTGAAAATGCTAAGCCACTAAATTCATTATCACCTCTGATGTGTATGCTGAACAGTTGAAACACATCCTTGAACCTTTTTTGTTTATCAAACAGACAGCTTTGTAAAATATCTGCCACTTCAGAGGGGGAAAAACCGTCTTGTCATTCTTGAAAGAGCAATTATCAGGAAACACAAAGTCGTGTGTTGAAAGACAACTGATGCTACGGAAGCAAAGATGTGCTTTGTTGGCCAGTTAGGTGTCACCTTTCCTCTGACCCCAGCATCAGCCGGAGCCTTCACAGAGCAAACATTTGTCCCCCAACATGTTGTCGGGGCACATTTATACATTTATAAATAGACATTTATATAAAAGAACCATCACAACCAGCAGTTACCACGAAGCATATACGCAAAATAATCACAGAACGCTGCTCTGTACAATATAAAACAATTTATCAATTTTAGCAAATTGATCAATAATGAATAATACTTCACTCAACAAACATCTGTCATTCAACAACAGCAGCTAAACTATGAAACTAAAACACTAAGACAAACTCAAGCAGCAAACACCAAACAAGCAAGCTGTGTGTGCGAGTCATAATGACAAAGAGAGAGAGCAGAGATGGCTGATGTGATTTCTTGGAAGATGATGTCACTGAGTGTCCAATATGGTGGATGTTGCTATGTCACCCCAAAGGCTGGTCAGTGGAGGTGAACTCATGAGGCTTGAACAGACAGTGGTGGAACAGTGTCTGTCTGCCTAACATGTGCCTTGAATCAGTGTGATTTGGCCAAAGATAGACTTTGATGTTCCTTTTGAGCGAAGTTGTACGGGGAAAATGTGAGTTCAGGTGATCTCAGGGGGAAATAACCAGGGTTATAAGCTGGCGCAGAGCATATATGACCTCTGAAGATGTGAACTGTAGGTTTTTTCATGCATTTGATGGAAATACTGTTTTTCATATTGTGTGATTGCTGTTTTTAATGCCATATGCCTATTTTTACCCTGTATCTCGATAATGTATAATTGTGTGACACCCTTGCGTGTGTTGGTTCAGGCCATGGGGGTGTGGTTACGGGTTTAAAAGCCGGCTGATGAGGCCTGGTGGAGAGAGTTGAGGCTGAGACCTAAAAGGAGTAAGTACTGTTGAGCCTGTGAGAGCGAAGTGCTTGTACTATTTTTTTGTTTGTTTGATTTTTTTTTGGTTCGTCATTTTTGAATATTGTCCTGCACCTGTGGACCGTTTTCACCTTTGGGTGGCATTGTTGCCACATGGCTAAAATAAAAACACCTTTGCACTAAATTGCTCTTGCGGTTAGACCATTTTTTTTTTTTTTCTGGAGCGAGAACTGGACCTTAAAGCAGCCTTTCTGACAGCAGGATTTGGTGAACACTACCGGTCAAAAGTTTGGACACACCTTCTCATTTAACTTCTTTATTTTCATGACTATTTACATTGAAGATTCTTACTGAAGGCATCAAAACTATGAATGAGCACATATGGAATTATGTAGTAAACAAAAAAGTGTGAAATAAATCTAAATAGGTTTCATATTTTAGATTCCTCAAAGTAGCCACCCTTTGCTTTGTTGACAGCGCTGCAAACCCTTGGCCTTCTCTCTGAGCTTCATGATGTAGTCACCTGAAATGGTTTTCACTTCACTGGTGTGCCTTGTCAGGGTTCATTTGTGGAATTTCTTGTCTTCTTAACGGGGTTGGGACCATCAGTTGTGTTGTGCAAAAGTCAGGTTGGCACACAGCTGACAGCCCTATTTGGCAACTGTTGGAATTCATATTATGGCAAGAATCAATTAGCTAAATAAAGAGAAACAACAGTCAATCATTACTTTAAGAACTGAAGGTCAGCCAGTCCGGAAAATTGCAAAAACTTTGAATGTGTCCCCAAATTCAGTCACAAAAACCATCAAGCGCTACGATGAAACTGGTACACATGAGGACCCCTGGAAAGGAAGACTAAGAGTCACCTCTGCTGCTGAGGATAAGTTCATCCGAGTCACCAGCCTCAGAAATCGCAAGTTAACAGCATCTCAGATTAGAGCCCAGATGAATGCCACACAGAGTTCTAGTAGCAGACACATCTCTACATCAACTGTTCAGAGGAGACTGCGCAAATCAAGCCTTTATGGTCAAATAACTGCTACAAAAGCACTACTAAGGAAAAGCAACAAGCAGAAGAGATGTGTTTGGGCCAAGAAACACAAGGAACAGACACTAGAGATTTTGAGATCTTTGCTTCCACCCGCCGTGTCTTTGTGCGACACAGAAAAGGTGAACGGATGGTCTCTACATGCATGGTTCCCACCATGAGGCATGGAGGAGGAGCTGTGATGGTGTGGGGCTGCTTTGCTGGTGACACTGTTGGCGATTTACTCGAAATTGAATGCGCACTGAACCAGCATGGCTACCACAGCATCCTGCAGCAACATGCCATCCCACCCGGTTTGCATTTTGGTGGACCATCATTCATTTTTCAACAGGACAATGACCACAAACACACCTCCAGGCTGTGTAAGGGCTATCTGATGGAGGAGGGTGATGGTGTGCTGCGCCAAATGACCTGGCCTCCACAGTCACCTGACCTAAACCCAATCAAGATGGTTTGGTATGAGATGAACCGCAGAGTGAAAGTAAAAGAGCCAACAAGTGCTCAGCATCTCTGGGAACTCCTTCAACAATGTTGGAAAATCATTTCAGGTGACGACCTCATGAAGCTCATCGAGAGAATGCCAAGAGTGTGCAAAGCAGTAATCAAAACAAAGGGTGGCTATTTTGAAGAATCTAAAATATAAAACATGCTTTGAGTTATTTCACACTTACTTACTTACTCACTTAATTACTACATACTTCCATATGTGTCCATCCATAGATTCCATGCCTTCAGTGAGAATCTACAATGTAAATAGTCATGAAAATGAAGAAAAAACATTAAATGAGAAGGTGTGTCCAAACTTTTGACTGGTTGTGTAGGTGCTACGCGACACACTTGTCTGATGTCAAAGCATGATTGTTAACTTTTAGTTTTCAACAAACTCATGAGACTGTGTGTGTGTGTGTGTGTGTGTGTGTGTGTGTGTGTGTGTGTCTACCTGAACGTGTGTGTATGTGTGGGTTACTCGCCTTTCTATCACTCAGCGTCTGGTGAACGAATTCAGGCTCAAATCACCCTCAGCTGATCCTTGATAGGAACATGTCTTGTTGAACACTTATAAGGCAGCAAAGCAAACACTAAGCTCCACAGAGTGGACAGGCTCAAATCAGCTTGTGATAACAACAACAACAAAAAAGCAGGCAACAATCACATTGTTTTACGGTGTAAATCCAGCAGCAAAGATTCTGCTGTGGTCCACAGAGGCAAATGTTTGAGTGATCCCTTTGAGCAACAACTGCGCTGACGAAACAGCATGTTACGATGGGACTGCCTTAAGTTGGGAAGTACAGCTGTGCTAAAGTGCTGAAGCTAGAGTGCATCAGACTGTTCAGGAACCATATTTTTGTTTCTTCTTGAGTGGTAACTTCCAGTGGCTGTAGCAATGATTACAGCAGCAAAGGAAGAAGGGGATGACCATTGAAGGTGAAGTCACAGCCTATCCCCATTTATCTACATGCGGCCTGATCTTGTCATTCCAATGTAACTTCCCAGGAGCATTGCCAAGACGAGTGGCGTAAACATGTATTATTACAGAGTGACATGTAAGTAGTTCATCGGAAAGTTTTTGTTGATTGTCTTCCTGCATCATTAGCGCATCACCATGATCCACATGGGGAAATCAAACTGTAAGTGACAGTTTATGCAGCACTTAGCTTAAAAACTTCTAATGTGTGTGTTTATGTTTAAGAAACAAGTTATTATAAGCATTATTAGTATTATTAGACTGCAAATCATCAGGTCATCATCAAGCTCTCCTGAAGCCTGATAGCAACCCATTAATTTGAATCAGACATGTTGAGGCAGGGAAACATCTAAAATATGCAGGGCAGGGACCATGGTTGAAAATTGACTTGTCTTATCTTGGTCCTCCGTCTCTATCCTGCTGTCCCTTTTATGAAGAGTAGTCAAGTCACTGCCAGTGAACCCTACACTGTCATTCTAACAAGCATTCAACTAAGCCTGACAGTTCTTATGATCTCCGGTGATCATCATAAAATATTTTCAATTTTTCAATTTCAGTAAAATCAGCGCCAAGCAGGCCAAACTTTACTTCTTTACCCCTCAAGTGGAAGGCTTCAGCTAAAGTATATTTAGTGAGTGGGTGACTTCATTACATAATGACAACCATCAGAGTTAGTAATAAATTTAAAAAGATCAATTAAGTTTATTGTACAGTGAACAGTTCCCAAGTACTTCACCACAAGTAGCTGATGAGTATCTAAGCGTCATCATATTTGCATACTAAAACCAACACGTACAAGTAGAGGCACAGGCTTACATAAATCAGCCTTTCATCTATTCTGTACCACAAGATAGCGATCTACAGCGTCTATCTTGTGCTTCGTATCAATGCAACACAGTACCCTACTCACTTACAATTGAACCCCTACCTTTGTGTCATGTTGCAACTTAAGCTTATGCCTATACCCCACAGCTCAACAGAGCATTTCTGTTTCCGATGCAACTTGGATGCCAGTCTGATGATTGTATCTGCCTACCACAAGGGAAAACCCAAGCCTTTCCTTCTTCTACCTGAATAGCTCTTTAGAAAATCTTATTATGACTATAATTAAAATCTAATTATGTGAAATGTCAGCCTCTATCACATTCGTGTCTTATGGGCTGCTTGTGTAGTGCCTGGCAGCTGCGCTGCTCCTTCTCACTTGTGTGTGTCCACATAGGAAGCACTGCTGCTCCAGCACGGCTCCTGCGTGCCACATCTGTTTACATGGGGTTTGGCTTTGATAGTTATCAATAAATATAATGGTTTTCCTTTACCCCTATTGAAAGAGTAAGACAGTGGGAGGGGGAGGAGAGGTAAGGAGTTAGAGAAAAAGCTATGAGTGCACAGGAAAAAAAATATCCTTCACCTGTTGTGTGTATTCTTTTCATATCTGTTATATATTATATAGATGCAGTCATTAAAACTGCAGTGAAACACTGATATGATGTCCAATTGACTGTCTACAGGTCATTTTGGACAAGAGATGACACACTTGATAAGGGCCAAAATGTACCACTCGAGACCGTTCTATGGAAGTGAATCTGTACATAATTCAAATTAAAATAGTTTAACAGAAATGCTTTTTCATTTTCAGAATATAGCTGCATTTTTTGACTCATGAATAAAATGACTGATAAATCATCCAAAATGCTTCTTCAAGACTGCTCATTTTGTCACACAACTGAAAAGGAAACAAGAGGGCATTGCTTTTTCGTTTTCATGCCCGCCTCCCGCAAAAAAGAGTCCAAAATTTAATTTGAATTCGCAATCCCAAGCGAATATGGGGCCGACGTATGGTCCAGCGCTGATACTTTGAGTTTATTACCGGGAATAATGACTGTAAAAGTATCATATGTTTCATGGGTCTGACTGTGAGACTACAGTCTGCCCCACAGTCACTACCAGCAGCTCTTTAAAGTGGTTTCATTACAATCACCGTAAATGTTAGAGCATTTGCACACTGGAAAAAAAGGTGCAGCTGATTTGACCAAGCAAACGCGAACCATGGCTGGCTTGACCGCAGTACGCAGTTTACCCATGGAAACATGTACCACATTCTATGCTACTAACACAGCCTTCACACTCTCCTCTTGTCTCTTCTCTCTCTCAAGCATCGAACTTGCACACCACTCCCTAACGTATTTGGTGCATAGTCCGTTTGGTCAGACTGTGGGTTGAAGAAGAAGAGAGGCCGCTGGCATCAGTCTCTTTTGCCGCTTGGGATTGCAAATTCAAGTTGAATTTTGGACTCTTTTTTGCGAGGGGCGGGCATGAAAACGAAAAATGAAAATGCAATTTGGATGATTTATTACTCATTTTATTTTCAAATAATGCAGCTATGACCTTGAAATGAAAAAGCATTTCTGCTAATGCATTTTAATTTTCAAATTTGACATTTCAAATTGAATTTTGGAAACTATTTTCTGGGGAATCTTTTGAAAATTAAATATTAAACATCGTTTTCTTTTTCATTTTAATTAAATTTCAAAATGAGCAGTCTACTGAAGACAGGTTTGGTACACAGGAGAGCGAAACAGATGGATCAGGCAGAGGCAAAAGCCAGGATCAAAAACTGGCATTAAAAACAATGGGGGGCTACCACTAGGAGACATGCTGGAACATTTGCTAAAGGAATCAAAGACGAACTACCACAGAAGACTGGGAGCACACAAACTAAATACACGATAGAGGTGCTAATAATGACACAAAGGTGTATCTCATCAGGGAGCGATGGACAATCATAACGGTGGGAAAACACAGGAGGGAATCTGAAACCAAAGAAGAACTGGACACCACAATTAAACAGTTAACAAAACTCAAAGACAAGAATAAAGAAAAGCACAACCTGACGGGATGTGAGACATAACAGCATTCATTGCTGTTAGGTTCTGGACCAAACTGGCAAGAGGACCAGAAGCCAGGACCATAGTGCAGAGTGAAGCTGAAGCTATTGAAAAATATAGCCTATCTTCCCTGCTGGGAGTTGAGTCTCTCATGTTGATTCAGTTCTTGTGGTCAGTCCAGATGATGAATTGCTGCTCAGCCCCTCAAGCCAATGCCTTCACTCCTCCAATGCCACCTTAACAGCCAGTAACTCCTCACAATAATTCCTCTCAGCAAAGGACAGCCTATGGGAGTGGAAAGCACAGGTTGAGTGTTGAGAGACAGAACGGCCCCTACTCCAGCATTTGAAGCTTGCACATCTAACACAAAGTAGAGCAGGATCTGGGCAAGTGAGGATGGGAGCCTTTGGGATGTTCCATTTAAGTCACTGGTAGAAGAACCTGCGGGGTCCACAAAAACTCAGCAGCAGGAGAGGGTAAGGCATGGAGGGGAGCAGAAATGGTCCTGCAACTTCTTATTTATCAACTGGCCAATCTGCACCAGAACTTACCTTGGAGGGATCCATTTGGATGGGGTTCTGATGATGACAAAGTCGAGGAAGTAAACGGTAGGTGCATGGAACTCACACTTCTCAGCTTTAATGGACACTTGGTTCTCCGACAGTCTCTGCAGGACTCGGTGGACAAGGTGAACATGGGTTTCTGGATCAGGGGAGAAGATCAGGATATCATCCATGTAGACAAAAACCAAACATGTCTCTGTGACCATCATTCACCAGGGCCTGAAAGTACTCGTAGTTGCCACTAAGGGTCTCAAAAGCTTCAATTCATCCCCACCCCTTATTTTTACTAGGTGGTGAGTATTTGTCATGAAGGCAAGGTGCTAAACCTTGCAACAGCTCAAACGTGGATGAAATGAGATGGGGGGAGTACCCGTTTTTGACAGTGATGTCAAAGGCCCCAGTAGTCGATGCCGGGATGCAGGGACGAAAAAGAAGCCTTCTCCAGCTGGAGATGGCGAAAGTTGGATGATGCCTGTCTTCAGAAGCTGTGATGTATTAATCTATGACCTTTCGTTACTGTGCAGACAGGAAGTAGGTGGTGAGGTTCTGAGGATGACACAGTCATAGTTCTTTTGAGGAGGAAGTGAGGTGGGTCAGGCCTTGTCGAAAATCTCCATTAGGTCATGGTAACATGGGAGAGGTCCGGATAATCTGTCTCAGATATGGGTGTTACAGATGATGGTGTCTCAGAAGCTGTGGGAGACACGAAGCTGACTGCACTGAGCTGAACTGTGGAGATTTGGGGCATAGATGAGCCCAAGCTCTGTAAGAAGGAGAGGCGGTTTGGCTCACCAGTGCTCTCCTTGTTACTGTAAATCTGCTGATTTGATCGATTTAATAAACAAAGCCAAAACTTGCCTAGAATTTTACATGACCAATGGAAAATTGTCACTACACTGAGCAGCATGTTAATGGTAAATCTGTTTGAAATGGGCCACTCTGGAAGCCTAATGCATAGACCATATAGTATTTTTGCATACGGCTACTCTCTAATTGATGGACACTTATTGATGTTTACAAATGATAAGGGAATAGACAAAATAGGATATCATTCATAATAGCAGTTGGAAAGACTGTTACTAGTGACTAGATTTTCATCAAATTAATTCTGCAGATATAGTGATGTTCCATAAATTTTGAAACCCTGAAGATTAACCAAGTTCAGAAAAAAGAAATCTCTGTTATCATCACAGCAAACTCATTATGGGTATCTATAAACTAAGAGCTTTTGGAAGAAGAGGAATTACCACAGTGCCTCAGGGGCTGAGACTGAGATGATAATAGCTGCACTGTGCTGATCATGGCATGCAGCGAGTAATTAAAACGCTACCTGCAGCCTCTCGCTGCCTTACAAAACATGATGAGCTCTGAAGGTCAAGGTTAGGGACTGTCTGTCTTACACTGACTGTCAAAATCCTGAAGTGTTATCTGGGTTGCAAACAGATTGCGAGATTAGATGCTTTTAAAGCAGCACTAACTAATATTTTTATCTGTGTTACTGTTGACTGATTTAATTCGAGCATGGATACGCAATGTGCAGAGCTACGCAACGTGAACACATATGTAGAAGAGGTAACCATGCTCAGGACCACTTGGGGCTGGAGCAATGTGAGTGTAGGCCAACAGGGGGGCTGGTGAGGAGGGACAATGTGTGTGGTGGCTGTCTTGGCATACTCCTCAACTACCCTTCTGTTGTGTTCAGTGCTCCATCTCAGAAAAAATGTTGTACACATTAAGTATGAAATGATAGTAACTAATATCACAGTAATATTATTACCATCAGGCATCACTCCAAGTAACTTTATTAATCAGCCGTTGTGTTATTTATCTTCATTTAAAACTGAATGATTTGCTGATTAATCAATTGGCTGTCCTCTATTGAATAAATGAATACATTATTCTGATAATCTTCCGTCAATGAAAAATTTCAACATTCTGTAATTCCAGATTTTCAATTGTGAATATTCCCTGGTTTCTTAACTCTGGTGATCAAAAACTAAATTTCTACAACTAATCAATTACTCCAGAAAAAACAATCAACAGATTGTCAGTGAAAATAATCATTAGCTGCATCCCTCTCCAGATCATTTGAATTTTACCAGGAAAAGGAGCCAATGTAAATCACAGAAGTGATGGGGAGGGGAAACGTGGCGATGTGCAGAAAGCTTTTTCATACGTCCTTGAAACACTAACCTTTGACAAAATCTACATTAAGGAAAACAATCAGCATGCAGACCACTTGACATTTTGCTTTCAAACATGTTACTTTGCAAGTGGTTGGTGTGTAAATTTAAGGTGTGCTTTTGTATAAACCTAAAATGCTGTGAAAGATCAAAAACTTTTCTGCACATGGCCATGTTTTCCTTCAGTTAACCCTTTGTTTTAAACCCTAACCCTTAAGAAATGCAGAACAACCACAGAGCGACTACTGCGCTAATTATGAAAGAATATAGTCATATTTTATATCATATTAAACAGCAGAAGCAGTGGCGTGGAGTGAGGACCTAAAGACTGTCATCTCAGTGGAAGAATGGCAAGGAGTCTGCTTAAAAGCCCAAACACAATACTTTAATTCATTGCCTATGGGACCGCCAAAGTGTTCAGACTTTCTGTTTGGAAGTTTTACATACCCTTTCATATGTCACAGGTGTGAAATTACGTCTATGCCCTAAGCTGTGTATCCTCTAGACTTTCCCTGCAAATTGCAAACTCAGCAAGCGTGATAAGAAAATGACTGTATATTGCTTATTACAAGCTAAACACTACATAGCCAAATCTGTTAACAAACCAAGTTTACAAGTGTGGGTTGCTAAACTGTCAAACTCTCTTGCCCTTGAAAAACATACTTTTTTGCGAGTAAGGGTAAATACTATACCTTTGATTGAACTTGGAGTCGTTTTCTATCATTTCTGGAAGGGGAGAAAGCCACTGAAGCCTTCTAGCCATAACAGTACTATTTCATTTGATATGTATTATTTTTTCTTTAATTGTATGTTTATTTGCATTTGGAAACATGCTGATGTTTACTCCAGACCATGAAGAGTAACTTAATGCAGTGCCCTGTCATAGAGCTGTGTTGGGAGATGTTTTGCTGCTGCCCTGCACCTTACTTGTGCACTCTTTATGTTTATGTTTGTCACTGTCATTGTAAATAATGAAAAATTTCAATAAAAACATTGAATTAAAAAAATAATAATAATAATTGCAATCCTTGACCAACAAAACATAGGAATAGACATCACCTTTTCTGTGTTATCATGTTTGATTCAGGAGATGCAAAATACATGAATCAGTTATGGCATAAAGTGAAGTGGCTGCTATGGCTGCCACTTATATGGCTACTCACATATTTTTGCGATGGCTCCATTTATGAACTACTTTTTTCTTGTGTGATGAGGACAGTTTTCTTTTGTTTATCATTATTTTAACATGGTTTTGTTCACAGTGAAGCAATATCAAGGAAATATTTTGGTCCCCTCAATTAATTGATAGTGAGTTTACTGTGTTCAGTTATAATGCGTCAGAGAGGCAGGGTGGGCGCTAATAGCGAAATGACAGAACACACACACACACCAGACAGGTCACAAAATGAAAAGTGAGGTGAGCTTAAAAACGGGCAGGAGGGCAGAAAATTAAATAGTGCATATGTGCCCGTTTATTTATGTATGAAGGCCTATTTTGAGGTAATTATGCTGATGCATGATTGGAACAAAATCACATGGTATGCCTGGAGTTGCCTCATTGCACAACCATTTGGGAAACACCCGATGCGTCAACTCGCCAGACTTAAAGAATGTTCATAAGTCTCAGACAGTGAGTCCAAGTCCAAGTTACTGATTCAAGTTCCCATCTCTGATTTAACCAAACAGTCAAGCACATCCTTGTTAGCTGATGGCTAGTGTACAGTACAATAAACTGGCTGTTTGAGGCAGGTAAACACTGAGTAATGCAAATAAACACAAATGTTCCAAACTCGCTTCAGTGTTGATGTATGCACCATTTAACAACCATCACTGCTGAGGAAAATCTGTCGGATGTGACTCAGACTCAAATGTTCACAGATGAGGTAATATTGTGAAGTTTTATGCACCGTTAGCTTTGGTAAACTTGTTGATTTTGCTAGGTTTGAGCATTGATGGAAACATTTGGGATGATGACAGTACACAACTGACAAGGACGCTGGATCACCGGGGGAGTCTATGGGGCAGTGGGGCTCAGTTAAACTGGGTCTGGAAGCTTGAGAACATACACGGTTGGTCACTGAACTGGGACGGAAGTCAGCCTCCATGAGCAATGTAGGTCAGTTTGAGGACAGGCCATACAGTACAGAGGTGATTTAGGGGCTCTGACCAGGGCCATGACTATGTGGAAGAGAAGCCATGTTAGGCGTGGACAGGGCAGTCAGGCATCAGCAGTAGGGGCAATTGGCATGTAGAGCCAGAATATTTTCACATCTCATTCACATCTCTGTGAACAGAGGATTTTCTTCAAATACTAATTTTGTGTGTTTATTTTTGTCCTTCGTCAGAACTACTGTTTCTTCACACTCTGTTTTAAATGAAAATTCTGGCTATTTTTTTTCACAAAATGCCCCATAATATAATATTTTTATTTTCTGAGAAATGAATTTGTGATGTATTTAATAACCTCAATTTTCTTGAGCTTAAATGATGGTCTTGGCCAAATAAACAAGTTAACTCAAAATGACATGTACTTTGTAGATGTAGTTGCTTTTTTCTGAGAGACTGAATCATATATTCCTGATTGCAGCTTTGAGCTTCTTAATCACAGCTCTGGAGTGACCTGTGAGTATTTCAGCTGAGCCAAGGATCAAAGCAGTGTGGAGTGCTTCTGCGAGCACCTCTTGTTATGTACAAAGGCCTGTGCTGTCAGGCCAAACCTCTGTGTAGCTGACCTGCAGTACCCAAGTCGACTCAGACGGGAGCCTACCCAGCCTCAACAAACACACTGCTGGACGACTTCAAACACAGAGTTCAGCTCTGAACTTCATTACCTCACATGAAAGACCAAGATTTAACTTTAATTTCAGCCAGAAGACTTGTTTCATGCAATGCAGTGACCTACATGGGCACAGTGCGGGTCTTTAACTTTACATAAGTACAATGCTGCCCAGTGAGACTTAATTCCAGATAGATCTCTGTAAAAAATGGCTTTTTCATTCCACAGAGATGCCTTTGGCTCCTGTGGTGACGAGGCAAGTAATTATACAAAGGTAATGTCCTCATCACACACCACTGTAGATTTGAATGGAGGATGTTTCTGTTGCAGCAGATTGTATGATGCAGTTACTCTTCAGTGAACCTAGGAAGCAAAACATTTCAGTAGGGGGAAGGTGATTTTTCTCACTAAGCCGAGGGGAGAAGTGAGGGGCTGTGTGAATCAGAATAGGGGTTGAAAATGACCTGTCAAGCCACTGCTTGTGTCATCTGTCAGTGGACTGCACTTTTCCCTGTCCTTTAGCTACAGCACACGACAGAAAAAACTTACATTATTACATTGTGGTAAATGGCAGAGGATCCTTTCTTTTTATGTGGTTACAATACAAGCCAATTTCTAATATCATGATTTGTGAACTGACACTGACTATCTTTAAGTTCTTTTTTTGTTTTCTACCAACTCCTGAAAACCTACCTGGCTCTTACCTGGCCTTTACCTTTTACCATACAGTTTGAATCTTTTTACGAATCATTTTGGAGGGAAATGGTAAGTTGATGCTGTTTGTTCCAATGAAAAGCATATTGCCTGTACAAGAAATATATTAATCAGCACTGGCAAAAAGAGAGCAGGTTTTGGATAAAGAGCAGTGGACTTGAGACGATTACTGTCCATGGTATCTTTCGACCATCCTGATCAACCGGTCAAGCTCACTAAATTTCAATTTGTGTGCTCCTCCTGACTGGCCTTCATGGCTCCTTGATTTGACTGATTTTTGTCATTATTGTTCCTTTTTAACCTGATGAACTGATCATGATTCTCCACCAGTGAAAATTCCACAGGATTTCATCCAAAATGCAAATATTACTTTTGCATTTTGTGTACCTTCCCACATTTACTGTATAATGAAGAGAAGCCTTGGAAGCAATAACAATCAAATTGATGGGGAATTTTACTTTGAAGACCGTATCCAAGAAACTCATCTGAAATAGCATTTCATCTTGATAACAGCTCTGATGAAAAATGAATCACAATACCTGTCAAATGAAGGGACAACACATTGAACATGGCAGGCGTCAGATGAGTATGACTAATCATGAGTGTGCCAGCAATTGTGCGGCTTGGTAAACAAAATGTGGATCTTACACAAATAGACACTCTTTGATTTCCCTGCAGGTTTTGCTCTACATACTCAGGCCTCACAGACTGGTATGGCATGATAAAAGAGAACTTTCATATCTCTGTGATTAACAAGAGTAAAAGATGAATAGTGTATAATCAGAAAATCAAAGGCATCATTTAACTGCAGCCCCAGACAAGACCTGGTGTTGTTGTCACAGAGGGAGGATTCTGCTTTGGAAAAAATACATCACATCTATCCATGGAAAAGCTGACTCATGAGTTCACACACAGTCTGCATGATAACCATCCACTGATAGAACAGGCCGACACATTATTACAGTGGATGTGTCATAGAACACAACAGTTAGATGGAAATCAGCGTTGTGTTTGTGAGGAGGCCCCTTTGAGGAGAATGGCAGCGTGTTTGTGCTCACATGTGCTGGAATGGAAAATGTAGGCATGCTCAGATGAATTCACTCTGTGCTGACACTCAAACAGGTTACGCAAGTGTATTGTGCAAGTTAACATTCTTTCAACAACATGCTATAGCTGTTGAAGTGGTACAGTCTGCTGCCCTCTTTTGTCAACCTGCAGTTAACTGAGCTTTGGCTCCTAAGGTATCAAATAGTACCAAAAAGTTATACTTTAGTAAAAGTAAAGCTAATATGGTAAAATATTACTTTGGTGATGGTGAAAGTCACCCCTATGACTAGTACTTGAGTAAAGGTCCAGTATCTGATATGAAAAGCACTAAAGTATCAAAAGTAATTTTTGTCATAGTATGGAAAGTTAAAGTTACAAGTTAAAGTCGATTATACATATAATAATATGAATGTACATATTATATATGAGCGGTTGACTGATTATCGGCTTAACAAATAATGAAATCTTGTTTTTAATCCCATTGCCATATGAAATACATTAATTTAAAAATACATGACTTTGGCTCTGATGCAGCATGCAGTCAGTAATGTAACTAGTAATTCAGTAAGTCATCAAATATATTTAGTTGGGTATATTATTATATTGGGTATATTAAGTTAAAAAGTGGAAGAGTGAAGTTGCAGAAAAAGATAATACTCAAATGAGGAATCCCAAATTACACTTTGGTACAGTAGTTGAGTAAATGTAGTTATTTTACATTCCATCACTTAAAATCTGTTGGTAAAATGTGCCTAAAATGGACTAGTTAAAATATTGACATTTGAAAAAAAAGGGTGCTGAGATATGGTACTGACAGAAAGATTTAAAAATTGTTCCAATATTAAAGTTACCTAAGGAGGGAAAACTTCACATTCTAGGTTTAATATGAAATAACAGCTCTATATTGCTGTTAATTCAGGATTTGCATTTAGGATGCTAATCTATGGGCGTTGAACTCTTTAAACAGAAACTCACTTAATAATACGCCTGCAGCTGTGTGGTCTAAGCTGTACCTCTGCACTCAGCCATGGAAGCACCAGTCTGTGAGCAAAGGTGATAATAACATGTTTAGTACAGTACTTGCAGACTGTACCTTTCTACCCACCTATCAGTACCAGCACATGGAGAGGATGTAATGGTTATATTCCAGCAGGTAAGTGCTTGAGCTCTCTGCATCTTCACCATCTACCTGTGAGAAGTGAGCTGCACTCTCCCCACATTTCCATTTAGGATCCATCAAAGATGATGGGCCTCAGTGCTCAGTGTCGGGGACGCCCGTCACTTTCATTTCAATGCCTCACTTGCGATTTGCTTTTATAAGTGCTACAAAGCTGCTCTCTGAAGGCTCTCTTCATAGCCCTGCAATGGACCTGCCACAGTTCCACAAGGAGTCTGTCTTTCTGAGTCTGAATTCTATTCTCCCAAGCTGTCATGATCAGCATGATATATTAAAGTGAAAGTTTCCAGTGGAATCAGGCTAATTAAACTGTTTTGAAGAGCTGACAGGATAAGGATAACCTGCCACACCCAATGAAATTTATGGGAAGCTTTGGAATTACTTAACATATTGAAATAAAATCCAATACCAAATAAACCTTTTTATTGAAGGTTTTATCTGTTTTTTTTTTGTTGTTGTTTTTTTTTGTTATCAGAGAAGAGTGACCACACTCACAGGCTTTCTTTTGCCGTGTAGAGTTTCCACAGTTATTCCAGTTGTCCACCATTACCTTAGAATGATGACCTGGGGAAATAAAAATCTTTCTTCCTGTTTTAGTTTTGCAATGGCAGATGTGCTTCCTTTGTACCTCAATTAAACCTTATTTTTTTCTTGGAATACCCAAGCTGGTGGCAGATCAAATATCAAAGTGAAAGCAAGGTTTGTAGAGAGCCAATCTAAATGTGGATGGTGTCATTTTTCTACAGCCTCTAAACTGTGACCACCTAGACCTGGAGTTGGTCTTCGGGCACCGAACAGTGGCTGCCCACAGCTCCTCAGGGATGATGTATCTGATATCCCCATGTTGGTGTTGTTCTTAGAACATCATAATTAATTTTGCTCCAGGACCATCATATCCATTTATGAGACAGTGACAAACCACTCATGGAACAAGCTGTTGTAGCTGAAACGGTCAGCTGTACTTTCCCTCAGGAGACTGGGGTTTGTATCTGATTTGGAAAATTATTATTAGTTTTTACACCAACTTTGATTCACAAAATGAATAAAAGACTAATGACTAATCTAGACCAACTCAATCTGAATAGTGTTACAAGATTATTTTTGTCCTGAATTGGCACTATATAACCAAAACTGACTTGACTTGATTTTTTTTTCTGCTGATGTTGATACACAATGATAAACACCTGTTTGACAAGAAAACTTCACCCAGTTTGAGCCGCATTAAGTCTGAGGAGTTCAGGGCCATTTTCTGTCCTGTCAAAAGTACAGATAAGGTGAAAATACTACTGAACACTGATATATGGGTAAAAATGAACAGCAAATCCTGAAAAAATAAATGGTAGAATAACATAATTAGAGGGCATGATGTCTCAGTGTATGGTTTGATGAGTGTGAAAATGATGTGGGAATATCTTTTTGGTTGTCTGTTTGGTGTCAATCCCTCAAGCCCCCAATTGTAAATTGTGATTTTCAGTTATACAAATCAAATTCGATTTGACAATTGTTTGCCCATCAACTTGTCACCCAATAGTTTTAACACAAAATTAACAGCATTCTACAATCATCTAAAACTCTGTATCTGTCAGACTGTGGTGTTTATTTATATGGTGACCTGTGATAGAATGACCCTCCCTACTTTCCATTTGAGCTGAGTTGTATTAATAGGCTGATAGCCCTCACACTTTCCTGACGGGAATTTTAAAGGGTGTGACGCACACTAAATGTTCCTTGTGGAGCACTGGAATAGGTGATAAAAACAGATAACATCAGGAATGTGCAGTATTATTATGAATAATACATGTTAGAGAAGTTGCAAACAATCAGAGTAAAATAAATGAGTACTCACTGACTGTAATATTGATATATTCTTAGTGGAGTCTTATATGAAGTGTTTTTAAAAAGTGATTAACAGAGTGGTATTGGTATTTGGTGGTGAGGCCTCGGTCTGTTCACGCTCTCACCAGTTGATGGCGATGCTGGCTCACTGTTCACTCACAGTGGACTAGTTCCGTTGCACCACTGTCCACCACTGATGTGGAAAACCTGACCCTGACGCTCTACAATTTGATCTGTACTTTTATTGATCGACTGACAGTTTGATCATCTATTTATTGGTTTATATATGTCACATGGCAGCTGAAACTGTACAGGCTGGGTGAGGCCAGTCTGGAGTTACAGCAGCGGACTGAATCATTCCTGACCACACAGCAAAGCCAAAAGCAAATGCTTATTGTGGTGTAAGGATTAAAAATTGTACTGTTTTTCCAGGTTTTTTTAATTGACTAACTGACTCAAATTATGGAAAATACATCAACAATTAGGGTATCTGAAGAAGATGTTTAGCACACGCATAAAAAAACACAAACACTGTTATTATTTTAAAAATAATGTATGTATTTATTTTTTGCTAGAAACACTTTGGCCCCAATTTGGACAGTCCTGATTTAACTGATGTAGCATTTAGTTGTGTTTCTGACTTGTCAGATAGACTTTACATTTTATCAGTGTTGGTCCTCCACAGCAACAAGTGCGCTTAAATTCTAGTGCTGCAAAGGTTTATTAGTTTTCTTCAGACTGTCATGACTAATTAAAAATGAACAGTTAGGGAGGTAATTCTTGAGGGGAGTGTAGCAGAACGCAAACCACACACCCAGACATGCATAGTGACCAGTGCAGCACCTTGCCACTGTATGCGCATACCAACAGCTCGAGCAGACAAGCTAACACTAATTTATGCTGGAGTCAAGAGTGAAACTGAAAAAAACTTTGGTAAATACAAATGCGGATAACCTGCCAAAAAACAAAAAGCAAACAGTAAGGTCTTTGGCAACAGTTTACACGATTCTTGAATAATGCTTGATTGTGTAGGAGCATTCCAAAAAGAGTCTGCACATATAAAGTTTGGCACCATATGAAATTTCCAGTCCATCTCTCTGTCTTTTTCTCTCTGGTATTACATGTTGCTAGATGTGACAAAGACATGAATCCTGGCGAGGAATGAGGTGAACATCCCCTGCCTCAGCAGCTTCATCTCCAAATCTATCAGAAAGTCTTTGGGCTCACGGACCTGTCTCTGGACGTAGAGAGCGCCTGTGAAACTGTTAAGCTTCCTGGTGCTGAAGTAGCCCTCCTCATTGCCCTTGATGATATTGATGGAGATGTGATCGCCAGAATAGGCTGGCGATGGTCCAATTCGGAAGATCTGGGCAGGAATAATGATGTTGGTCTGGAAGCTGAGCTGGTAGTGTGTGATGCGAGCAGGGGAGTTTTGACACTCTAAGGAGTTGCTGGGACAGCTGGTCCGCTCACAGCGTCTGAAGAGAACAAGAAGTAGAGAGAGAGAGTCAGAAGACGATAGATGTGCAAGACAGATTTGGTGGATAGGTACTTGAGGTGTATAGGCTGACAATGTTTGTGAGTGTATTTTATTGGTAAATAATTTTATGATTAGGGAAAGCGAGTACACAATTATCTTATCCGTATCTGTAATCTGTATAGGAGTGTGTTGAACTAAGAGATGTTGTTAGATTAAGCCTTGAATTGATTTAGGTGTATAGGTTTTCTATCAACTAGACTTAATAAACTTCAGTCAACGGACCAATGAGGATTTTCTGTTGACATGAGTATGATATCGACCCATTTTACTAGTACTTATGAGACTATATTTTATTTTGTGTTTTTCTTTACTGACTGAATAAAGTTTGGTTAAAAAAAAAAATAACCTGAAAGAGAATCTGTGGAAAAAAAGAGAAAACCCCATTCAAACCCAAAATCCGAGCTCCACTGACCACAGCCAACAGCTGAAGGCTAGTACCAGTAGTATTAAGATTAAGATGAAGGATGAACCAATGAGGTGTGTGTCTGTATGTGTCTATACAATAAGTAACTATCTTCATATTGAGACCAGTGAGATTCAGCAGTCGGGTTTGTCATTCTCTGTATCTAAATATCGTTAATGCACTCAACATAAAGAGTTTAGTGGTTTATCTGCATAATGTAAACATCATGTAAGACTGGCCACTTAAATATGCTCTAAAACAGTTGCTACGGTATGGGAAAACCAGTGCTGGTTAAGCTAACTGTAGCTAGTAAAGCTATTCTATGTTGAAAGTATCTTGAATTGAAGCTATTCCTCAGTCTGTATTGTCATGCTCCACGACTGCTTTGCCATCACTCATGAGGATTTACAGGCCAGAGTAAAACCTAATGTAGTGCATTGTGAAATTTGAACAGCTCATGCCAAAACAAGTGATTCTTGGAACTATCTCCAATGAAACACAGGGTGGCACTAAAGCCAGGCCCTCCTACTTTTCATTAGAGAAACTAAAGTAAAACCTATTGAGGCATAACCTCACAAATGCTCAGGATGCAACAAAATAACCAGAACACTTTGGACTGGTCATGCTTAGCCATAAAACTCGGAAAATTAATGCTTTACATCAAAAAACAACAAAAGACAGAATTGCAACAAAACGTTTAAAAAAGAAAAGAAAAACATGACTCACGTGTCCGACACTTTGTTATAGTTGTGAGGGCAGTCAAGGGAGATACATCTGAAACCTCCCTGGAGGTTATAGCACATCTGTCCATATGAACAGTTGTGGGTGGCAGTTTTACATTCATCAATATCTGAAAAACAAAATAAATTAAAGAGATGAACCTCTTGACTGCTAAGAGTTAGATAAGAACACGCACTCTAATGTCTTCAACTTAGTTTAGCTTAGATTAGTACAAAAATAATTTCCTGCTCTTTTCTATTTTGGCATCCTGTTTTAGGCCGGCATAGCAAGAAATTCATCATCATCAACCAGCAGTTAGTTTAGATGAGTACTTTTGTCATGTCATGTGCCAGCCAGGTTTATCTTTTGTTAATGCATACAAAAAAAAAAAAAGAAAAATGTCTTACACCATTTTCAGGACAGGGGGTTGTCATTATGAAACTATCTACATTTAGTAAAGCAACAATACATCTAAAATGTCTTGCTTTAATAAGGAATTGTAATAAAATGTAGTTATCTCTGCTTATATTAGGATCAACATCATAATTGTTGGCCTCCACAGGAAAGCTGTCAGTCGTGACATCTCACCCACTTGATCACACTGATAGCATCCATTAAGTCTCTGCACCCAACCAATATATCATTACAGTACATCATGTATCTCCCTATAAAATCACAAAAAGTTGTTTTTACAAATGTGCATGTGCATAAATCACATTTCTAAACACTGGATAGAGCCAGGCTAGACTGCTATTTAGAGATGATTGGAGTATGTTCCTGTGTTTGTGCATGACAGTCTCACATTTCGACATTGTCCAGCAGTGAGGTTATGCACTTGGGGTTTAAAGGGATAGTTCTGGTTTTTTGAAGTGAACTTCTCCAAACTGAGGCTGCACTGATCGGTGATTACGGTAGGGAACAGATCGACTATAGATATGTACTTTATATGACCCCACTTCAAAAAACACAAACTATCCCTTTAAGCATGTGCACAAAATAAGTGGGGAGCTGTGGGAATGTTATAAAGTGAGCAATCAGAGCGGCTGTGAGGTATTTCTGCTGCGTGTAATGAAGTGGGACAGATGGCTGAAAAAAAACTAAAATTGAAAAGAAGGACTATGATAAGGAAAGTGTGAAGACCCATGACTTTCAAAGGTGGGAGAGACCTCCAAGGAGTTGAAAGGGCTGAGGATGGATGGAGAGGTTGCTGTATTTCAGCTTGACTTGTGCGTACTTTAAGTGTCGCTATGTCTCACTGAATTTTCCATGAATTTGGGGGGCAGAGTTTCTGAATGAGCACTGATGGGATAGGTGTGTATTTTCTGCTGCACATTGAAATATCAACAGTCTTTCTCCAGAATCAGTGACTATACCTATAAGTTAAATGAAAGTTTGAAACATGAGAAGAACTCAGGGGCAGAGTGAAGGGAATGGGACATGACCTGGAACTCTCCATGACACCTCAGCAATCTGAGACTGTATCAAACTTTCTCAAGATGGATGAGTTATGTACGATTTGTATTTCTGAATTTCAACCAGAAATTGAGATAAACTTCATATTTCTACTTTTTTAAAGTGACAACCGCAGATTTTAAAAAACTTGTGGTTCTGTTTCTCTCATTAGGTCTCTTTATTCTTTTAAGATGGCTTTAATCAAATGCTTCATTATTTTCACACATAAAAGAGACATTAAATGGGCTGAACACAGTTAGAGTCACTCTGGCAGGCACAAAGTGGAGATACTTCCTGCGTTTTCAACAACGTTCCTTTTCATAAAGTTTCTACTAAAAGAAGCAAAGTCACTGATATCAGGGATGAATGCAGCAAATAATTCAACTGCAGTTAAAAGTTAGCTTGTGCTTAATTTTCAAGACACTTAAAAGATCTCTTTTGTCTACATGCACCTTCCATTTTTGGAAAAATCAAATCTGCTTAAAGACAGTTTTTCACCAACACTTTTAAATGCAGAAACACAAATTCAAAATGTGATGAGACATTGATCCAGAGATGACATACTACAACATAATGTGTTTTTCATTAAAGGCTAACCTCTACAGGTACGTCCGTTGGCAGACATAACATATCCATGAGGAGGACAGGAACACTGATAGCTGCCGGCAACATTAAGGCACTTGAAGGTACAAAGGTTCCCGATGCTCTGGGAGCATTCATCGATGTCTGTTCAAATAGACAAACACATTTCATTGGTCAGATTGGAGTCCAGTGTAGGGCTCAAAGACAGGTTTAAGCACTTAAAACAATACCTCAGTAATAAACACATCGTTAAATTAACAACTCTCTGACAATGTCAATCTAAGCTCAACATTTGTGTCTTTGTAAAGAGATGATGGCTGAGTTGAACTGGCTGACTAGATTTCACAGGTGAACTTGAACAATGAATGTCCCTCTGACTGCCTTGATAGTTACTTCTTTATACTAACACGTGGTAATCACTTACGTATATAAACATGACTACATAAGAAAGATATTGCACTGTATTGCATGTATAATATAATATTCATTTGAAGTAGCTTGTGTGTTTAACTGGCTAAACTCCAGTCCAGTATTCACTCTCCTTTGGGATCTGATTTGGTCTCCACCAACCAGTCTCTACCTAGTGATCTTAGTAGAAGATACCTTCACAGGTGTGTCCGTCCTCTTTCAGGAAGTAGCCTTGGCGACAGTAGCACTGATATGAGCCGTAGATGTCAGCACACTCTTGGCTACAGGGGTTTTTGTCACATTCATTTATATCTAAACACAGAAAAGAAAATATATGGTTAGAATCCTTCCTGTTTTTCATATTCTCAAAGAAGAATACTGGCCAAACTGAGCAATTTCTTATTGTCCAAACTCTGTCTTTATTGTCCAAATGTCTTTGAAATTGAAGTAGTAAATCCTAAAGTTAGTTAACAGGAGGAATTGGTACTTTTGTTGGGGACCATTTACTAATAAAGGATTAATACATACTTTGCAATGGTGAGTGTTTGGGGAATTGAAGGGTACAAGTGATTTAGGAAAGTGTTTCAAATGTGGAGTTACAGATTCATTAATCCTATTTTTTTTTAGCAGAGCTCATACATTTTGTGTTGATATCGGTTTGATATAGAACATGGGGTTAATAATGACACGTGTAACAAAACAATATGGATGGCTATTGACAGAGTTATTGCTCATAGTTGATTGAATAGACTGTCTTACTAACAGTGACTTGAATTGATTGTTTATAAATGATTCAAGGATTTTAAATGGGAAGGACAGTATTGAAATATGGCGGTAGTAACTTTGGTCACCTTTTTATCCACCCTAGTGCAAATGTAGGACAAGAGGTGATCTTTAGGAATTGTACAAGTTAAAATAGTTCAATTAAAAGTGTGCGTGTTATATGCTCTGAGCAAATTTGACATGCTCCAAACTGTCCTCACCAGCTGCTTTCTTAGAATCAATAGTAAGAAAAGCATCAGTAACAGCACTGTTACAAATATGACAGAGGGCAAAGTGAGTGACTTGGCTAATGACAGAGTTATTATTCATAAGAGGCAGCCATCTACCATTGCTTGTGCGTGAATTTGAATCCATCAATTTGTATATTTCAGGATATGCTACAGGCAACAGTATTGTTTTCTTTATCAGTTCAGTTAAAGAAAATGACACCCAAGCACTGCAAATCCACATACCCTCCCACACTACTACACCAGATATAAAGAAAGGTGTTATTATTCGGACATTAAAAACACAACAGCTATCAGAAAGAACAAATGAATTCAATTTGAAATCCCATGGAGAGAGTATTGTGGGACTTTCAGACAGAACGTGAATATGTAGCCACTGCACTCTGAACCCATTACTGTATTTCCAATGGCTTGAGCTCTGCCATAGTGGTTTTTGACTGTGCCGAGCAAAGTAACGCACACTGAACTTAGAGCCACATTGCTGAAGGTGCAGTGATGCTTTCTAATGCTGTTTACTATAAATCTGCTCTCCAAGAACGATACGCTTCAAGAGTCTGGCGTTAATTTATCTAAAAAATGCTCATCAAAATCTAATCATGTTGCCCAGACACAAGTTTATATAAAAAAAAGTGATACATGCACAGCTTCAACTTTGGATCATCAACACAAACCTTTACAACTTCATTCACTCTCCTGAATAATGACTGTGACAAGCTAAATGTAATGCAAATCAGGCTCCTGGTCAGCTTTGCTCTTTAAAGCACTGCCACATCTTCAACACACTGCTGACCTGTGGTACCTGAACCTGGAAACCATTATGTAATGGTTGATGCCTCTGCATCTGAGAGATGGGGGCTAAATTAAATCCCCAAAGAAAGCAGGTTTCAAGTCTCATGATCACCTTTCTATCAATGTATAACTCTAGGGACTTTGCAAGGCTGCATTTAGCTTCTGATGTCAGCACTTTCCCAAGAGGCTCTCCTCTACCTCACCTGTTTAAGTTCTTCAAGGAAAATAAGTAGATCTTGAAAAAGGTTGCATTTAATACTCAATATGTATGAGACATGTTTTTTTCCTTTTTTTCTCACACATATTGAAAATGTATTTAATTATATATATATATGCATTTACTGTGTATATCTATCAATTTTTTCTTTTCTTATTTCTTTTTAAATATATGTAACAGACATACATATAACAATCTGGCTTACCTTCACAGTTCTTGCCATCAAATGCTAGGGAGAAGCCGGCTGTGCATGAACAGCGGTAGGAGCCTGGGGTGTTTTCACAGGTCTGGGCACATAGCCTGCCAGGATACCGCCAGCATTCATTTACATCTGTCAGTTTGAGAGAAGGAGCCATGAGAGAGCACACAGATACCTCCAGTCCACTCAGGACTGATCCAGACACATATACATATATATACATCCTGAACACACTACTCTCACTGAAGTTAGTGGGAGGACTGATGGTTTGCGCCACAATGTCTGATTCTGTCTGAACGGATAAACAGTGTTTTCTTTCTTGGCCCACACATAACCTTGTCTTACATTAGTTTCACCTGCCCAGTTATTGCTAGAAGAAATGTCATCAGAAGATGTTAATTCAATTTGTATGATGTAAATTCACTTAATTACATGTTTTCTAGCAAAAAGCAAATCGCTTTATAAGCATTTTTTTTTTTTTTTTTATTTCTTCTCAATTTAAAATAATTCCCTCCTGATCACCATAAAAAGTGAAATACAGCCAGACTACAGCATCAAACCTTGGGGTCATTAGCTTCATCACTAACATCCAATCAGTGTCAACAGGGAGATAAAGAATAGATTATGCATCCCCTGTTACATCCATTATGTAATCCATACAGCTGAGTGTTTCTACCTGTCTTCTGATATTTCAATGTTAACCCCATCTGATTTGCAATAATCATCACGAAAAGGCTGACAGGGAGTGTCCCTCTGTCCTTTGTATTCAAACCTGACATAGCATTAGCACACTGAGCGAGTGAGATTAGGTTCAGCCTCCAGAGCAGCCCTGGTTCCAGAGACTGTTTGGACAACTAAACCTCCAATCTGTTTGTCATCATCTCACAGACCTGACACAGTGATACGCACCAGTGCAGACTTTGCGGAGGGCATCATACTGGTAGCCTGTCTGACAGTCACAGCGGTAGCTGCCAGGGAGGTTGTGACAGATCTGGCCGGCTCCACAGCGGTGCGTCCCCATCTGACACTCATCAATGTCTAGACAGGCAGAGAGAAAGATAAATCAGCTCAGCATTGACCCAGTCTGCATCTGACTGCCTCCAGCTTAAACACAGCAATTCCTACTCACACTGCCAGATGCACCACAAACACAATCTCAAATCTGGAGGACTGTACTAAACAAATTGTGCTACATTAAAATTACCTCTGAAATGATTTGTCACTTCATTCATTAGAAGGAAATTAAAAGGCCATGCTGCTAGTGTAGCACCCATAAAGTCCATTTTGTCACTGTTCTGGAGCATTTGATATTTTTCATGACTTTCATCGGCAGATGGAGTTGAACCATCTGTCATAATTTACATTTTTCTCAGAACTTTAAGGGCTTAATCTGCTGCTGATGATCATCTGAATAATAATTATTTGTGTAGAATGGCTACACAAACTTTGTTGTTGTCCTGTTTGCTAACATGATTAATAAATGCTAATGTTGCTATTAATTAAACTTTGCAATTAACTGATTTACAAAGTATTTAGTGAACAATTGAAAAGGTTTATGATCATCACTTTAAAATGACTATCCACATGATGTTTATAGAGGAACTAAACAGTACTGATCAACCATTTACAAAGTTTAATCAACATCAGTTGCAATTTAATGATGAACAGTAGCTAAATGAAGGGTTTATAAAGCCATTTTTGAAAGGTTTTCAAAGGTTTGTTGACAGTGAAATAAGTATTAATCAAAGTTTAACTGCAGTGGCTGTAAGTGATATATTTCATTGAGCTCAGTGTTAAATAGCTCTTCATTCCAGCAGTAATCACTGCTATGGAGAGGTTGTTCAAGTGCAGCAGCACTTTATGCCCAGTTTTTCCACCATTTAACGAGCAAAATGGCCTTGGAAACACCTTAAACACACTAGCGCTTTAGACTATGTGCTATAGTCTGTCTAAATAGGGCCCACAGTGTGTAAAGGGGTGCTGCAGCAAAGCACCATTTGAGAAAAAAATTATGTTTTTTTGAAAATGAAAGTATGGAAACCTATTCTACTGGGACCCCCAAATAAAAGCATGAACCTGGAAATCAGCATAATATGACCTCTTTAAGTGTTGTTCGGTGATTTGGAAACCAAAACCACATTGTTTTTCTGTGTTAACGTTTACTTCTTAAAATAACTTTTCATCCATTTATTTATTTTTACTGTCTTGTGTCTTAATTCCTGTGATTGGCTGTTTACTCATTCAGACCAAACCGACAACTGACTACAAAACTGTCCCCCTCCTGTTGGCCTTTGCCCAGCACTCCCCCAATCACAAGTCATTTTAAAAAGCTCAGTTATGCACACTATATTGCCAGACGTATTCGCTCACCTGCCTTGACTCGCATATGAACTTAAGTGACATCCCATTCCTAATCCATAGGGTTTAATATGACCACCCTATGCAGCTTCAACTCTTCTGGGAAGGCTTTCCACAAGGTTTAGGAGTGTGTTTATGGGAATTTTCCAGAAGCGCATTTGTGAGGTCACACATTGATGTTGGACGTTAGGCCTGGCTCTCAGTCTCCGCTCTAATTCATCCCAAAGGTGTTCTATCAGGTTGAGGTCAGGACTCTGTGCAGGCCAGTCAAGTTTATCCACACCAAACTCTCTCCTCCATGTCTTTATGGACCTTGCTTTGTGCACTGGTGCACAGTCATGTTGGAACAGGAAGGGGCCCGCTCCAAACTGTTCCCACAAAGTTGGGAGCATGGAATTGTCCCGCATCTCTTAGTGTGCTGAAGCATTCACAGTTCCTTTCACTGGAAGTAAGGGGCCAAGCCCAGCTCCTGAAAAACAACCCCACATCATAATCCCCCCTCCACCAAACTTTACAGTTGGGACAATGCAGTCAGACAAGTATCGTTCTTCTGGCAACTGCCACCCAGACTCGTCCATCAGATTGGCAGATGGAGAAGCGCTATTCATTACTCAGGAGAATGCATCTCCACTGCTCTAGAGTCCAGTGGCGGCAACTGGACTTGTTGCACAGCTGGCATCCTATCAGAATACTGCGCTGAAATCTTTCACCAATGTTTGTAGAAACAGTCTGCATGCCTAGATGCTTGCTTTTATACACCTGTGGCCCTGGAAGTGATTGGAACACCTGATTTCAATCATTTGGATGGGTGAGTGAATACTTTTGGCAATATAGTGTATTTCATTTCAGTATGATTTGGTCTCGTTATAACTGATCTTAACTAGCTGACTTTTCCCTATTATTGCATTTTGAGCACTGACTGTCTTAGTCAAAACAAACTGTATGTTTGTCATAGATTTCAGTCTCCTGTTGTTGTGTTAAAGAGGTAGATCTCACCAACACACTTGGCTCCATCAGGGCTGGAGTGGTAGCCATGGCTACACATTACGATTTTCTTCTGGCATGTGTAGGAGCCCACTGTGTTGATACAGT